>NC_080545.1:14917635-15244635 GCF_028640845.1 Ahaetulla prasina | reverse complement strand
TTTCATTTAGATTAAAATTAATGATTTACATTTTGATTAAAACTAAAACTCACGCTTTTAAAATTTGAAAGGTAGAGCGGAGCATCAGGCACAAAGAACAGAGGCAGGGAAAGTCTATGTGGGTGATTCCAACTTTAGAAGACTATAGAATCATGATGGCGAACCTATAGCATGCATCTCTGTGGCATATCTGTGGGCACGCGAGCTGTCGCCCCAGTTCAGCTCCGTTGCGCATGAGTGACACGCCTCCCGCTAGCCAGCTGATTGTTGGATCTCTGCCATGCATGTACAGGGGGGGCTTGCAGAGGCCACGAAATGGATGGAAGTTCATCAGAGGAAGATCCAACCTGGAACTGAGGAGAAACTTCCTGAACAATTAATTAAGGGAAGAGCTAGCCTCCTGGAGTTATGAATGCTCTATCACTGGAGGTTTTCAAGAAAAGATTGGATATTCATTTGTCTGGGATGGAACAAGGACTCCTGCCATGGGTGGGAGGTTAGACTAGAAGGCCTCCAAAGTCCCTTCTAGCCCTATTGTCTGATTAGTCTAGGTTACTTCCCACCATCTTTTCTACCCTCCCAGGATATGAAGCCCAGCTTCATTTCGTCTTCTTCCTCTCTTTTTTTTTTATTTACATTTATATCCCGCCCTTCTCCGAAGACTCAGGGCGGCTTACAGTGTGTAAGGCAATAGTCTCATTCTATTTGTATATTTACAAAGTCAACTTATTGCCCCCCCCCAACAATCTGGGTCCTCATTTTACCTACCTTATAAAGGATGGAAGGCTGAGTCAACCTCGGGCCGGGCTTGAACCTGCAGTAATTGCAGGCTGCTGTGTTCTAATAACAGGCTTCTAACAGCCTGAGCTATTACGGCCCTTTTAGAAGATGGGGGCTCATGCGCAAACCCAGCTCTAAATCACATCCTGGCTTTGCAGACGATGCCTTTGGAGCCAAAACTGGAATTCAAGTGCATTTTGGAAATCAGTGTGATTTTGGATGCTGGCGCTGAAGGAGCTTCTACAGGCAAGTCAGAAACGTCCAAGTGACCATCACAACCACACAATTGCAACGGCCATAGTAATTTTTTATCACCTTCATCCCTTGTCAGAAGTCCTGGGTGGTGTTCACTTTGGAGGAGCTTCCTTTTTCATTTAGATTAAAATTAATGATTTACATTTTGATTAAAACTAAAACTCACGCTTTTAAAATTTGAAAGGTAGAGCGGAGCATCAGGCACAAAGAACAGAGGCAGGGAAAGTCTATGTGGGTGATTCCAACTTTAGAAGACTATAGAATCATGATGGCGAACCTATAGCATGCATCTCTGTGGCATATCTGTGGGCACGCGAGCTGTCGCCCCAGTTCAGCTCCGTTGCGCATGAGTGACACGCCTCCCGCTAGCCAGCTGATTGTTGGATCTCTGCCATGCATGTACAGGGGGGGCTTGCAGAGGGCCACGCACACATGCGGGGGGGCAGAGGGCACTCGCGCATGTGTGGGGGTGGGGCATGTGCGGGGCCACATGCAGATGTACAAAGTGGCAGGGTGTGTGCGGGCCCACAAGTGCAGGGGGCGCATGTGCTGGGACCGCATGCACATTGCATTTGGGGGGTCCAGGGACATGTGCGTGAATTCACGCATGTGTGCGCGCACTTTGGGCACTCGGTCCGGAAAAGGTTAGCCAGCACTGCTATAGAAGAAATGAAACAAAACATTAAAAAGTTGTGATATTTATGTATTTACTCACCAAGCCCATCTAAATTATCTTAAAGTAACCAAAATATCAGGATGTGGTGGCTCAGTGGCTAAGACGCTGACCTTGTCAATCAAAAGGTCAGCTGTTTAGCGGTTCGAATCCCTAGTGCCGCATAGAATAGAATAGAATAGAATAGAATAGAATTTTATTGGCCAAGTGTGATTGGACACACAAGGAATTTGTCTTGGTGCATATGCTCTCAGTGTACATAAAAGAAAAGATACGTTCATCAAGGTACAACATTTACAACACAATTGATGATCAATATATCAATATAAATCATAAGGATTGCCAGCAACAAGTTATAGTCATACAGTCATAAGTGGAAAGAGATTGGTGATGGGAACTATGAAACGATTAATAGTAGTGCAGATTCAGTAAATAGTCTGACAGTGTTGAGGGAATTATTTGTTTAGCAGAGTGATGGCCTTCGGAAAAAACTGTTCTTGTGTCTAGTTGTTCTGGTGTGCAGTGCTCTATAGCGTCGTTTGAGGGTAGGAGTTGAAACAGTTTACGTCCAGGATACGAGGGATCTGTAAATATTTTCACGGCCCTCCTCTTGATTCTGCAGTATACAGGTCCTCAATGGAAGGCAGGTTGGTAGCAATTATTTTTCTGCAGTTCTAATTATCCTCTGAAGTCTGTGTTTTCTTGTTGGGTTGCAGAACCTAACCAGACAGTTATAGAGGTGCAAATGACAGACTCAATAATTCCTCTGTAGAATTGGATCAGCAGCTCCTTGGGCAGTTTGAGCTTACTGAGTTGGCGCAGAAAGAACATTCTTTGTTGTCCTTTTTAATGATGTTTTGATGTTAGCTGTCCATTTGAGATCTTGCGATATGATAGAACCCAGAAATTTGAAGGTTTCTACTGTTGATACTGTGTTGTCAAGTATTGTGAGAGGTGGAAGTATGGAAGGGTTTTTCCTAAAGTCTACCACCATTTCTACGGTTTTGAGTGTGTTCAGTTCCAGATTGTTTTGGTTGCACCACAAGGCTAGTCGCTCAACCTCTCGTCTATATGCGGATTCGTCATTGTCTCGAATGAGACCAATCACTGTTGTGTCATCTGCGAACTTCAGTAGCTTAACAAATGGATCATTGGAGATGCAGTCATTGGTATACAGAGAGAAGAGAAGTGGGGAGAGCACACAGCCTTGGGGCCCCTGTGCTAATTGTACAGGTATTTGATGTGATCTTGCTTAGCTTCACCTGCTGCTTCCTGTTTGTTAGGAAGCTTGTGATCCACTTACAAGTCTGTTCCGGTACCTGTAGCTGGTTTAGCTTAGTTAGAAGAATGTCTGGAATGATGGTATTGAATGCTGAACTAAAGTCTACAAAAAGGACCCTTGCATAGGTCTTTGGAGACTCAAGATGTTGTAGGATGTAGTGCAGAGCCATATTAACAGCATCATCTGTTGATCTATTTGCTCGGTATGCAAATTGCAAGGGGTCTAAGAGCGGATTCGTGATGGTTTTCAGGTAGGAAAGCACAAGCCTTTCAAAGGTTTTCATGACTACAGATGTTAGAGCAACTGGTCTGTAGTCATTCAGTTCCTTGATGGTGGGCTTCTTCGGCACTGGGATGATGGTAGAGCTAACGGGGTGAGCTCCCGTTACTTGTCCCAGCTTCTGTCAACCTAGCAGTTCGAAAGCACATAAAAAATGCAAGTAGAAAAAATAGGGACCACCTTTGGTGGGAAGATAACAGCGTTCCATGCGCCTTTGGCATTGAGTCATGCCGGCCACATGACCACGGAGACGTCTTTGGACAGCGCTGGCTCTTCTGCTTTGAAACGGAGATGAGCACCGCCCCCTAGAGTCAGGAACGACTAGCATATATGTGCGAGGGGAACCTTTTCCTTTACCTTAACCAAAATATCTTTGCAATCCCCAAGGCATGTCACAATCTTTGAGCACTCCTCAGGTTTGGAAATGGAAAGTTTGGAAAAAAATTTGACACGCCCTAACTAGAAAAATGCTTTTTTATAACTACCAAATTGCAAATGTTGAAATTCGGGGATCTTCATAATTCTGGTAGTTCCTCTGTTGCCCAAACTATCTAAATAAAGGTGGAGGCAGACTTTCGATATCTGTCTCCCAAATTCATCCGTGTCCGTTTCTGTCAAACTCCTACATTTGTCACACAAAGAGCCACATACAGCAAAAAAAATAAATAAATCAAATGTTTTATTTGTATTGTATTTGTATTTGTATTGTATTTTATTTGTATTTATTTGCTTACTTTGTATTGGCCAGAAATTCTTTTCTTTTTTTTTAATGAGTGTTCATTTCCCCACCCCCACCCGCAAATACGTTGAAGTTGGACAGTTGTTTATCTTCTCTTCCCCATCAGGTCTCATTCTCTGTCCCAGAGCTGTCAGACAGTGGAAAGTTAGACTGTATGTGAATTTTCTCACCAGATGCCTGTCAAGCAAAAAATCTAACACCTTAAAATATAATGCAGAATTGTCTTGCAGTGCAAGCCTCAGCAGCGTTGTCATTTAATGTGTTGATCGATTTTTCTGCCCAGTCCATACATACATGAAGAGTTTTTATTTGTGGGAATGAGACAACGGGCTAAATTCTTCCTGATTTTGTCACAATCTATACGGCGATTGAAATTTCAGATGCTGTTGATGGCAATGGGATGGCAGGGGGGGGGAGAGGGTTAGAGAAACATGAAGTGTGAAAGAACACAACCGGATGGAAACACCTTGTGTAAAACATTAACAGCTCCAGTGCAAAGCATCATGACACATTATCCTTCCTGGATGTCACAAGAAAAGTCAGACTGTGTGTGTTGTGTTTTTTTTTTCTAGCAGGAACAATGTAGAGGCTGGCAGCACTGCTTCTCACTTTAATGAGGGCCCTGGCACAAAACTTCTGAACTGCCTCCAATTGTGCAACATTTTCTTTGTCGATTTATTTACCGAGTGGCCCATGTTTGCAATTGCTAACCCAGTGTATGCTGAAAACAATGCATGGCATTTGGTAAAACAAATCTAATATCAGCAACGAAACGCACAAAAAAATTGCAAATCCGTCGAACGTACCAAACCCGTCCCCCCCCCCAAAAAAAAAAAACCAAGTGAGAAGTCAATTTGAAAACAGTGCCACCAGGGGAACCCGAAGGGAAGGGAGGTAAAACAAAATTCAAAATGGAGGCCTTTGCCTCTTTTTAATAGGCAACACTTTAAAACAGGGGTGGGCTTCAGATCCTTTTGCAACAGGTTCTCTGCCCCGTTGCCGGGTGGGTGTGGCCATGGTGGGCGTGGCCTAGTCAGCCACCAGCACTATGGTGGCGGGGGGAGGGGTTAGAAGGCTTTCCTCAAGCCTTCGGGAGGACGAAAACAGCCTCCCCCAGAGTCCGGAAGCCTTCCGGAGGCCAGAAACAGGCCCGTTTCTGGACTTCCGGGAGGCCCGTTTTCGCCTTCCCCAGGTTCTGGAGGCTTTCCTCAAGCCTCTGGGAGGTTGAAAACAGCTTCCCCTAGGGTATGGAGGCCTCCGGTAGGCCCCGGAACCTCCTGTAGGCCTGTTTTTTGCCCTCCCAGACCCTCCATGCCAGGGGTCTCCAACCTTGGTCCTTTTAAGGATTGTGGACTTCAACTCCCAGAGTCCCTCAGCCAGCAAAGCTTCGACTCTGGGAGTTGAAGTCCACAAGTCTTAAAGGGACCAAGGTTGGAGACCCCTGCTCCACGCGGCCTCTGCACTTACCTGGAATGATGAATGGGCCACGTGGAGACTCCTGGGAGGAGCAAGGCGGTGTGGGAGGGGCAGGGTACTTTGATTGCCTGGTTGTGGTCATTCATCTCGATTTTGTTAACATACACACATCCCCTGGAAACTCCTGCGAGCCACCATGGAGAAGAATTTCACATCCTATCTATTTCACTCTGCATAGTATAAACAAGAATGTATTTCTTTAAAAAAAAAAAAGAATTAGATATGCAGGTTGTCCTCATCTTATACAATTGAGCCTAACATTTCTTCTATTGCGAGCTGAAGATGTTACTGTTTCGAAAAGCAGGACTAGCTTGAACGTAGTTTTAAATGGGTTTTAAATTTGTATTTAAAAGTTTTAAGGCATCAACTGAATTTAATTGTCTATTCTTTTTGCTATTTTATATGTATTATATGTTTTCTGTTGTTTTATTGGCTGTGAACCGCCCTGAGTCCTTCGGGAGATGGGCGGTATACAAATATAATAAATAATAATAATAATATTAAGCAAGGCAGTTGTTAAGTGGGGTTTTGCCCCATTTTACGACTTTTCTTGTCAAGTTGGGAAGTGAATCATTTATGGTCATAAGTATGAGGGGGCCAGTCATGTTTTCAGTACCGTTAGAACGTTGAACAGTTGCTAAATCAATGTTGTAAATCGAGGACTAGCTGTACTTCCCAGATTATTGCATGAAAGACATAGGACAGGTAGTCCTCGATTTACGACCACAATTGAGCCCCAAAATTTCTGTTGCTCAGTGAAACATTTGTTAAGTGAGTTTTGCCCCATTTTACGACTTTTCTTGCCACATTTGTTAAGTGAATCACAGCAATGGCTACACAGTTTTTAGGTGAATCTGTCTTTCCCGTGGACTTTGCTTGTCAGAAGGTTGCAAAAAGTGACCATATGATTCCGGGACACTATGACCGTCATAAATATGAGTCAATTGCCAAGCATCTGAATTTTGATCATACGACCACGGAGACGCTGCAACAGTCGTAAGTGTGAAAAATGGTCACTAAATGAACTGTTGTAAGTCGAGGACTACCTGTAAACTTGTTTATGCCCGGGGACCTTGCTAAAACAAAGATCAACTATTTTATGCATAGTCTTGATCAGATTTCAGATCACGGGTGTCAAAAACACGGCATCAAATTGCCATCCCGTGATGTTTTTTCCCTTCGCGGAGCTGGGGTGGGCGTGGCCTGCATGTGACGCATCTGGCCCGCGGGCCGCCACTTAGACATCTCTGCTACAGATGCATAGCATCCATCCTGGAAGGACAAATGGGGAAGCAGCATTGCCTGAATCATAATATCATTACGCAAATGATTTGAATCAGGGATGAAATCCAGCAGGTTCTGGCAGGTTCTGGAGAAGTGATAGTGGAAATTTTGAGCAGTTCGGAGAACCGGCAAATACCACCTCTGGCTGGCCCCAGAGTGGGGTGGGAATGGAGATTTCGCAATAACCTTCCCCCAGGAGTGGGGCGGGAATGGGGATTTTGCAGTATCCTTTCCCTGCCACGCCCACCAAGCCACGCCCACCAAGCCACACCACGCCCACCAAGCCACATCCACAGAACCGGTAGCAAAAAAAAAAATGGATTTCACCACTGATTTGAATTATTTATTTTATTTATTTTATTATTTTGATTTATATACCGCCCTTCTCCCGAAGGACTCAGGGCGGTTTACAGCCGAATAAAAAACAAAAATACAAAAATTAAAACATTATTAAAAAACTGATTCAATTTGGCTAGAAATGATTAAAACTCTAATAAAACTCTAATAAAAGCCCCCATTAAAACTATTAGGCCAGCCCTGCGCGATGAAACAGAAATGTCTTGAGCTCGCGATGAAAGGTCCGGAGGTCAGGGAGTCGACGTATCCCTGAAGGTAGCTCATTCCAGAGGGCAGGAGCCCCCACAGAGAAGGCCCTCCCCCTGGGGGTCGCCAGTCAATATTGTCTGACCGACGGCACCCTATGGGAGCGCACTGGTCGATGGGAGGCAATCGGTGGCAGCAGGCGGTCCCGTAAATAACCCGGTCCTATGCCATGGAGCGCTTTAAAGGTAGTAACCAGCACCTTGAATTGCACCCGGAAGACCACCGGCAACCAGTGCAGCTTGCGCAGGAGAGGTGTTACATGGGAGCTTTGAGTTGCTCCCTCTACTACCCGCACAGCCGCATTCTGGACCAGTTGGAGCCTCCGGGTGCTCTTCAAGGGGAGCCCCATGTAGAGAGTATTGCAGTAGTCCAGGCGGGAAGTGAAGAATTATGTAATTATCATCAGTACTAGTCATCATGGGATGGTAATTATGTGATGATTTGTATCTCTTGATTGGTGACATCATAATACAAATGACACCATTAGGGTTTCTGCCAGGTGGCTGGGTTTGGTTACCTTGAAAGACGAGCAGCCTTGATAAGTTGCAACTGAAACACCAATTAGGAACTGTGAGCTGCTCAAAAATAATAAGCCTATTATTTTGAGCCATTGTTGTTATAACAGCTATTCATAAATGATCGCTCAACTACATTAATTAGAAGTTCAAGACTACAGGGAGGTGTGCAATAAAGACTTAAAATGTCTGGTTACAGGAACCTTAATGCCAAACCAGTTAGGCAATTAGATGGCGTATTCATATAGATTCAAAACTTTTATTAACTCTCCCCAGCATTTTTAATTTTGCATCTCTTGGAAAACTAATCGTCTTTTGCAGGAGATGTGGGGCTTAGCACCTGGTTAGTAATGTGGTGTTTGAAAGACAACGTGTGATGTGGTTATATGTTACAGCAGCTTTTGGATACAATTAAATATCTCATATTTAGTTTTGTTTTGGAAGAGTCACTGGAATTTGTCATTGCTCATGTTTTTTATAATTACTCTTATGTTTTTCTTTATGTTTATCTTATATTATCTTATACTCTTATATATAAGAGTTTTTTTTTCCTCCCCTTTTGTTCAATTGAGTCCGATTCCTAGAGATTCCCTTGATGTCCCTGAGATTTTCTTGCAGGGTTTTTCAGAAAAGGTTTGCCGTTGTCTTCTTCCTAGGGCTGAGAGAAAGTGACTGGCCCAAGGTCACCCAGCTGGCTTTGTGCCTTAGGCAGGATTAGAATTCACAGCCTCCTGGTTTATCGTCTAGTGCCTCCACCACTAGACCAAACTAGCTCTGGAGATAAATTTATAGGAGGGCAATAAAATTGTATAGCGTGTGTTTTTATGGTAGAATAAAGTTATACTAGGCTGAAGGGCTTTGATGTGTTTTTTTTCTATTTTTGACCAAGGAAAACTGGAGAAGTAATTTAGAAATTTGGACAGCAAGTTTCAATTTATATTCACTTCTTGCTTTTTAATTGCTATAAATGACAACTTGATGCGAGTACAAAGATATGGCTTATTGTAATTGTAAGGAAAGTGATTTATCCTTTAGTGAAACTTTTCTTTTTCTTACATATAATTAATTAATTGATTGATTGATTGATTGATTGAATTAATTAATAGCTGCATATTGCTTATGGATGGGAACATGCCTTCTTTCTTCTCTTCCTCCAGTATATCTGTATAAACACTCTCGGAAGAGATAGGTGGATGATTTTTTTCTGAAACCAGGCCCATGACATTAGGCTAAATAGATTGACATTAAAATTTGTGAGGGGAAAATGAAATATTCAGGGAGGGGAACGATGGGGATGCTGCAACGGTCATAAGTGTGAAAAACAGTCATACGTCGCTTTTTTCAGCGTCGTCGTAACTTTGAACGGTCACTAAACGAACTGTTGTAAGTCGTGGACTACCTGTACCCAAAACAAGCAATCCTCTAGGGATTTAGAACTTTGCAACTTCTATTATGAAAATATCTGCAGAGCAAAAGACAATCAATCTGAACATTTAATGTTAAGACAGAAGCTCCCTCACATTTTCTGTCCATGTTGCTTCTCCATGGGCAGAGACTTGATTTTTCTCTCTTTCTCTCTCTCTCTCTCTCTCTCTTTTTTTATTTTTTTATTTTTTGGTGTGTGCTTGGGGCAGTCAATATGTGCTGCCCACTGTTTGGAATTAAAAAGGCATCTGTCATGCTTCTAAAATTTAAAGCCACCCTTGCCTTCAAGGATCCCTGCAAAGTTCAAGTTTTGGGTTTCTCTAGTCAATTTGAGCTTGGCAGCGTATCAGCATTTTTAATGAAATAAATCAGGTGTTCGCAAAAGTTTGTGGTACCATCCATGACCCATTAAAATGATAAAGATCCCTGAACTCCCAGGAATGACTAATAGATTAATAATACTAATATAAAATAAATAAAATGTATAATACATAACATATAAAATATGACAATACGAATAGAAATTATTCACTAGGGTTGAATTTGAATCAGTTTTTAAGGATTGTTTTAATTATTGTGTATGTTTCTGTTTGTATTTTATTTGCCTGTTCACCGCCCTGAGTCCTTCGGGAGAAGGGCGGTATACAAATTAAAACATTATTATTATTATTATTATTATTATTATTATTATTATTATTATTATTATTATTATTATTATTATTATTATTATTATTATTATTATTAATAATAATAATAAACAAAAAGACAATTTTAGTATACAGGTAGTGCTCGACTCACGACCATAATTTGGGACCAGAGTTTCTGTTGCTAAAGCAAACCTGTTGGCAAGTAAGTTGTGTCCAATTTAAAGATCATTTTTGCCACGGTTGTTAAGCAAATTGTTGGAGTTGTTAAATGAATCATGCGGTCATTAAATGAATCCAGCTTCCCTATGGACTTTGCTTGTCAGAAGCTGATTGGGAAGGTTGCAAAGGATGAAATCGCATGCCGATCACCAAGCGCCCAAATTGATCCCATGTCCATGGGACGGCTGTGAGTCGTAAGTGTGAGGACCGGTCATAACTTACTATTTAAAATGCTGCTGTAACTTTGAAAGTTCACTAAATGGATCATTGCAAGTCAAAGACGACCCATAGAAATGATTTTTAGCTGATGTATCAAATAAAAGAACACCGGAGCCTAGCAATTTTATAAAAGGTTTTATTCCAAATAAAACAAATAAAACCATCGCGCTTAATTTAAGGAAAATGACACAAAACACGGGAAGGATAAACTGGCTTAGTTTTGCATATTTTTGAAATCTGAAATTTTATTCTAAGGCAGCCACTGTCACATCTCATTTTATATTTATCCTGGCTCAAGCATTTCTCTTTTTTTGTGGCAGCCACTGCAGAAAATGTTCTTGGCTTGTTTAGGTCAAGCAGGAACATTTGGTGGCAATGATCCCCGGGGGCAGGACAAAAATGGCAGAATGGGCAGGTCAAATTTCTGCCTGGATTTTTGGATGTGTTGCATGAGTGGCAGCTGCCATCTTGGCTTTTTGACCATACCAGGTGGACAACCTTGGACATCCCTGCTCCTTTATGCATCTTTTATATTTCCCCAAGTTTCACACATTCCCATTCTCTCAGATTTGCTCATAGCCTCCAAAATGCTATAAGTTGAGAACTGCATGTATTCTATATATTTTTCTATGGATCCACCATATTCGCTTTAAAAATCATTAAATTGACTTCTCCACTCAGGGGTGGGTTGCTGGGGGTTCACAGGGGTTCTCTAGTACGATTCTGTGCAGTTTGGAGAACCCCCAAATCCCACTCCTGGCTGGCCCCACCCACCCACCCTGCCCCTCCCAGGAGTCCCCACATGGCCCGTTTTGGATGCAGGTAAGTGTAGGCACACACAGAGGCTCAGGGAGGGAAAAAACTGCGCCTACTGGAAGTTCAGGAAGGTTGGAAATGGGCGGTTCTGGCCTCCAGAGGGTCTCCAGAGCCTGGGGAGGCCATTTTTGCCCTGCCGGAGGCTCAAGAAAAGCCTCGGGAGCACAGGGAGGGCAAAAATGCCCCCCCATGTGGTGCAGGAGGCCGACTAGGCCACGCCCACCATGATCATAACGGAGAAATAATCCTTCGACCAGGGAACCAACTGGAGAAAAATGATGAATGGGTAATATCTATTTATAAGTAGTTCTCCATAGTATTTTTTTTAAAAAAAGCCAAATCTCCTTCAAATTAAGATGACCTCTTAGTGACTTTATGGATGCCTCCATGCAGTTTTTCTTGGCAACAATACTAAAGTGGGTTGTTAGGGTCATTTTCTGGATTTTTTTTCTTCTTCTCTGTTTAGCTTCAGCCCTGGTGATGCTTGTATTCCCATCCAAGTCCTAACTAGACTAGAAGACCTCCAAGTTCCCTTCCAGTTCATTCATTCTAGTCTAATCTAGTCTAGATCAGCCAGACTTTAAAGCAAGATGGTTAGAATAGAATAGAATAGAATTTATTGGCCAAGTGTGATTGGACACATAAGGAATTTGTTTTGGTGCATATGTTCTCAGTGTACATAAGAGAAAAGAGGGAAAAAAAACCTTCATCATAGGTACAACATTTACAACACAAATGATGGTCATAGGTTGCAATTTAACCATTAGTGATAGCAACAAAAAGTTACAGTCATAGTCATAAGTGGAAAGAGATTGGTGATGAAAACGATGAGAAGATTAATAGTAGTGTAGATTTAGTAAATAGTCTGACAGTGTTGATGGAATTATTTGTTTAGCAGAGTGATGGCCTTTGGGAAAATACTTTTCTTGTGTCTAGTAGTTCTGGTATGCAGTGCTCTATAGCCTTGTTTTGAGGGTAGGAGTTGAAACAGTTTATGTCCAGGATGTGAGGGGTCTGTAAATATTTTCACGGCCCTCTTCTTGATTTGTGCAGTATACAGGTCCTCAATGGAAGGCAGGTTGGTAGCAATTATTTTTTCTGCAGTTCTAATTATCCTCTGTGTTTTTCTTGTTGGGTTGCAGAACCAGATTAATGACAGGTTAACTATAGTTACAGATTATAGTTACAGATTAATACATAAAGTTACAGATTATACATACAGTTACAGATTAATAGAAAAGAAGCGAAAAATGGGCCTACTAGGCCCACCGTGCCATTGCGTGCCAAAAGCAAGGGAGCGCAGAGGGGGGGGTCACACGCACATACGCGGGGGGCAGGGCGCATTGAATTATGGGTGTGGGCATGAGCACATGCGACCCCCTGCCATGCTCTCCCTGCTTTTGGCACGCGATGGCAAAAAGGGTTGCCATCATTATCCTAGTCCCATCCACTGCTTAAGTGTTGTGTTTCCTATTTCACCAACATGGACTTGGGCTGGTCTGTGGTTTTGTCTCTATTTATGCGCCCTGAATAGCATATACCTGCATAACAACCATTCTATTTTCATATCCAAGTCAGGACTTGCTGTTTTAAATGGGCTGGTGTTGTGCATAACTCAAATTGGTGATTTGAAGCGTAAGTTTGTATGTCCTTGCAAGGAAGGAAGGTTTAAGAATGTTTCCTTTTTTAAAAAAAGAAAATAGCATCTGTACATTCAATTTGGCATTCTAAAAAAGTTGGCATTTCATCACTATGTTCCCATAGTTGCAGCTCGGTCCTCCCATCTTTAGAAAGGCATAAAAGCAATGATTGTTAACATTGGCAACTTTAAGATGTGTGGACTTCAACTCCCAGAATTCTCAGAGGAGCATGCTGGCTGAGGAATTCTGGGAGTTGAAGTCCATCCATCTTAAAACTGCCCAAGGTTTGACAAACTCTGGCTTAAAGCAAGACTGAAAAGTGTCTTTCGATTTGTATTTCATTCATTATGAACTTTCAAAATGAGGCGGAAATTTGGTTCCAGAAATGATTCTATCCCTTTCCAGGGATATACAGATTTTATTTGCAAAAATAAAAAAATCAGAAAACAGGAATCACATGGAATCCGAATTGCTTTAAACTTCGAAAGAAATCCTGTTATTTTGTTGTGATCCAGGCCCAAGTAGGAAGTAATAAACTTAGTCCATGAAAAAACAAACTTTATTCGAACAACTCAAAGTAAAACAAATGTCTCCCAACACAAATTCCTCAGTTATCTCACAAACCTTGGTCCAATTAGGCAAAGTGCCAAAGGCCCTTTCTGGCAAACGTCCAGAAGCCACAAAAACAAAGGCGTAGACGAAACAGAAGACGGAGCAGAAGATGCAGCTACAACGTTGTTTTCCGGCAAAGCTCAAACGCCAGTGCTGGTCTGTTTTAAGCCTTATGGGAGAGGCCAATCATCTCTTGGCCCTACTCCTGCCTCATCCTCTTTGTTTTAGCTGCTCTTTCCTTCTGGCAGCTCTTCTCATGCGTGCATTAGGAACAGACTCCTCCTGTTCCTCTGCCTCACTACTATCAGTCTTTGGAGGCTCTGGAGTCCGCACCTCACTTCCCAATGGCCCTGGCCTCACCTCAGCCTCATCACTGTCCGACTCCATTGCCAGCTCCATAGGCTGCTGACAGACCACAACATATTTTGGTTCAAATACTAAAACAATCTGGAGTAGAAGCAAGAGCCCCATGATGGCAAACCTATGGCATGTGTGCCAGAGGTGCCATGCAGCGCCCTCTCTGATGGCATGCGAGCCATTGCCCCAGTTCAGCTTCACCGCGCATGCGCGCGCACCTCCCACCAGCCAGCTGGTCTTCGGGTCTCTGCCACAAATGCACTGGGGGGCAGGGGGGGCAGGGGGGCACGTGCACAGGGGTCAGGGAGCGTGTGTGGGGGGGTACGTGTATGCATGGGGGCAGTGCACATGCGTGAGGATGGGGCGTACATATAAGGCCAAACACACATTACATTTTGGGGGCTTGGGGATGCACATGCGCAAGCGCTTCAGGCACTCGGTCTGGAAAAGGTTAGCCACAACTGCTCTGTCACATGTATTGGAGCTCTTCTATTACGTAGACATTTTTTAATCCTCTGGATTCTCTATCAGTCATACAAACCATCTAAGAGGAACAGCAGGAATCAAAAGACTTGTATCATTGGGCACAGAAACATTAGCATGGAATTTAAAATCATCATCATCATCATCATTTTAGCCATTGTCTTTCCACTGCAGGGTGAAGGCCTCTTCTGCATGTTTCCAACCAATACGGTCCTGAGCTTTCTTTTGCCAAGTGGGCCCACATTACTTGCTGATCTCGTTGATCCATCGTGTCTCTTTCGTGGATGCTTTTGATCAAATGGGATCCATTCTATGACTGCCTTGGTCTACCTGCCCTCAGTTCTTCTTGCTATGTGACCAGCCCACTTCCACTTCAATTCTTTTGTTAAAAAAAATTATTTAAAATTTTATGTAGAATTTAAAATATATTTGCCAATCTCCATTTTTGCTAAAGAGAAGATTCTTCAACTTGTATTAGGTAGTTTTCCACCAAGGTGATCTTCAGGTAGCCATCTTCTCCTTGCAAGTCACATCTATACATATAATGTCCCATCTTTCTTTTTTTCATTCTATTCTTCTTTTCCATCTGAGATTACTGACGAGCGCACTTAGAATTCTGTTCCTTTGGAACACAATGAGAGACACGGACGCAGTACAACTTTGCTGATGTGGCACTCCCCATTTGTGTGATTCCGTCATATAAATATCTTCTCTTTTCATTTTGGAACAAAAGCTCTCCAAAAAAGCTTAATCACGCTAACTAATCCTCAGCTACTTCATTAGTCCCACCAAAATCAGGCTTGACTGCTTGATTAGCAACTGGAGGAAGGTGCCAGAAGTATAAATAGATCCAAATCGACAAATTTTTCAAAACTGATGATTACCAACAGACAGGAATCTACAGTTGGAAAAGAGTTGGATATGGTCAATGGCAGAAAGCCACTGAAGAAGAAAGAAACCAGAAAGATTGCAGCAGGGGTGAAATCCAGCAGGTTCTGACAGGTTCTGGAGAACCAGTAGCAGAAATTTTGAGTAGTTTGAAGAACCGGTAGCAGAAATTTTGAGTAGTTCGGAAAACCGGCAAATACCACCTCTGGCTGGTCCCAGAGTAAGGTGGGAATGGAGATTTTGCAATATCCTTCCCCTGGAGTGGGGTGGAAATGGAGACTTTGCAGTATCCTTCCCCTGCCATGCCCACCAAGCCACACCACTCCCACCAAGCCACGCCCACAGAACCGGTAATAAAAAAAATTGGATTTCACCACTGGACTGCATGTAAGGCAGGGATACCAAATGCAAACAAACACATTGGCTTTGATAATGAATAAATCACACAAGGCAGGAAATGCCTGTGCCTTGTGATTGTAATAGGACTGCAGGCAGTTCTCAACTTACAACAGTTCATTTAGTGACCGTTCAAAGTTACAACGGCACGGGAAAAAGTGACTTATGACCGTTTTTCACATAACCGTTGCCGCAAAATCGAAATTCAGATGCTTGGCAGCTGGCTCACATTTATGATGGTGGCAGTGTCCCCAAGGTCACGTGACCCCCTTTTTTCAACCTTCCGACTGGCAAAGTCAAGGGGGAAGCCAAGATTCACTTAACAACCAGGTGACTAACTTAATAATGGCAGTGATTCGCTTTGACAACGTTGGCAGGCAATGTTGTGATCCAGGCCCAAGTAGGTAGTAATAACTTTAGTCCGTGGAGAAACAAACTTTATTCGAACAGCTGGGAATTACTTCATTCCCAGCATCATTCAACTCAAAGTAAAACAAATGCCTCCCAACACAAATTCCTCAGTTATCTCACAAACCTTAGTCCAATTAGGCAAACTGCCAAATGCCCTTCCTGGCAAACGTCCAGAAGCCACAAAAACAAAGACGTATACAAATCAGAAGCAGAAGACGAAGCTACAATGTTGTTTTCCGGCAAAGGTGAAACGCCATTGCTGGTCTGTTTTAAGCCTTATGGGAGGGGCCAATCACCTTTTTGCCCTACTCCGGAGTCGTCCTCTCTGCTTGAGCTGCTCTTTCCTTCTGGCAGCTCTTCTCATGCGTGCATTAGGAACAGGCTCCTCCTGTTCCTCTGCCTCACTGCTATCAGTCTCTGGAAGCTCTGGAGTCCGCACCTCACTTCCCTACGGCCCTGGCCTCACCTCAGCCTCATCGCTGTCCGACTCCATTGCCAGCTCCACAGGCTACTGATGGACCACAACAGGCAAGGTCGTAAAAATGGGCCAAGATTCACGTAACAAACGCTTCACATAGCCAACTGAAATTTGGGGGAAACCGTTGTGGTCGTACGTTGAGGACTACCCGAACAGTATTCAGAAGACGAGGAAGGAGAGTGAGCAACTGCAAGTGCCTTAAACCCTCTTCCCGTTCATAAGCGCAGCCAACCCTCTGCTGATTTTTAATCCAGCGAGGAAGCCGAGCTTGTCTTTGAGATCGCAAATGCTGTTGTCATCAACTAAACCAGACAGAGCAGATACAAATGAACCAATCAAGGATTTCAAGTGAGCTATCCGAGTTAGGAAGCCGTTCTGCATATTTTAGTGGACTCACTAACAGAGCCGAGAATGGAGGAGGGGGGGGTGTCGTGCTGATGGTGATGGGGGGTCTAGTAGAAACGGAGAGAATAAATTATTGTGTGCGATCCATCTGCAAACTGCTTCTCCTGCACTGCTATGTAATAAAATGGGTTGCTAAGATACAAGCTGCTAAAGAAGTTCATTAAAGGACACTTTAAACAAAGCTTCCAGACCCCTTTTTTTTTCTTTTTCTAGATAATCTAATTGTCATCAGAAGGGAGATTACAATTCTCCTCTCCTTTCTGATGATGACAATTAGATTATCTAAATGGACCCGGCACTTCATTCAAGCCTCCTCCTCAAACAATGTTAATAAACCCAACACTGGTAAATAAGTCATTGTACACATCGTCTGCGCGTGTGTGTATACCATGTTTTCCTGAAAATAAGCCCTCCCTTGAAAATATTTAACCTCGTGCGCAGCTGGTCCCTGCCATTTCGTCTGGTTAGGGTTAGGGAGACAAAACTGGAAATCAAGTAAGACGGCAAGAGGATCCCCATCTTGCTCCACGCGCCCCAAAATAATGAGACCTCCCCGAAAATAAGCCCAAGCACTTATTTTGGGGTTCAAAAAATATAAGACAGGGTCTTATTTTCGGGGAAACACAGTATTTGCGTGCTGCACATAACCATACTTGCATAGAAATCAGTGGTGATGTCTATGTCCATTTTTTTTTACTACCAGTTCTGTGGGCATGGCTTGATGGGTGTAGCAGGGGAAGGATACTGCAAAATCTCCATTCCCACCCCACTCCAGGAGAAGGATACTGCAAAATCCCCATTCCCTCCCCACTCTGAAGCCAGCCAGAGGTGGCATTTGTTGGTTTTCCAAACTACTGAAAATTTCCGCTACCAGTTCTTCGAACTGCTCAAAATTTCCGCTACCAGTTCTCCTGAATCTGTCAGAACCTGCTGGATTTCACCCCTGATAGAAATCCAAAATGAAGAGGCACAAAGGTAGAGGAGAAAGCGGGGAAATGAGCCATGAAGAAAACTCAAACTTCATGGATAAGATTTTGCCTGAAAAAAAGTCTTTTCTTCAAAAGTCTTTTGCCTGAAAAGCAGCAGTAGATTTCATACTGGCATTCTAAGCTTGGAAATGAAGGTCAACCTTATTTATTTTTCATAATGGGCCAGTTTTCCCTTGGACAAATTTGGATGAAATCCTGAACATCTATTGCCTATCTGCAAAACTGTCACTCTTAATGTATTAATGCTACAGCCTATTTGAATACATTATCTATTAGCCAAAGGTATGCTAGCGGAAGGAGTTTTCAGTAACCAATGCAATTCTGAAGGAAAGTTCCACTGGTTAACTGTTCTCACTGTCAGGAAGTTTATCCGTAACTCCAGGTTGCTTCTCTCCTTGATTAGTTTCCATCCATTGTTTCTTGTCTTGCCCGCTGGTGCTTTGGAGAACAGGATCCCTCTTCCTTGTGGCAATCCCTCAAACACTGAAACACTGCTAGTCCTTCTTTTCTCTAGACTGGCCATTCCCTAATCCTGCAACCGTTCTTCGTATGTTTTAGTCTTCAGGCCTTTAATCATCTTAGTTGCTCTTTCTTTGCAGTTTTTCCCAAAGATCAACATCTTTTTGGTGATGTGGTGGTCAAAACTGGATGCAGTATTCCAGGTGTGGCCTTACTAAGGCTTTATAAAGCGGTACTAATACTTCAAGTGATTTTGATTCTACGCTTTTCTTTATACAACCAAGGTCTGCATTAGCTTTTTTGGCTGCTGCCGCACATTACTACCTCTTGTTTATGTGATTGTCAATAAACATATAAATTATTTTTTTTATTATTATTTATTAAATTTTTATACCGCCCTTCTCCCGAAGGACTCAGGGCGGTTTACAGCCATAATAAGAAACAACAGCAATATACACATAAAACCATAATTTAAAAAACTTATTATACAAATGGCCGAATTAAAACATTTAGAATAAAACCCCAAATTTTAAAATGTTAAAACATTAAAACTAATTAAAATCCTATTAAAATCCTATGCCAGTCCTGCGCGAACAAACAAATAGGTCTTCAGCTCTCGTGAAAAGTCCAAGGTCGGCAGTGCGAAGTCCAGGGGGAAGTTCGTTCCAAAGGGTGGGAGCCCCCATAGAGAAGGCCCTCCCCCTGGGGGCCGCAGCCGACATTGCTTGGTGGACGGCACCCTAAGGAGTCCCTCTCTGTGCGAGTGTACAGGTCGGTGGGAGGCATTCGGTAACAGCAGGCGGTCCCGTAAGTACCCTGGCCCTAAGCTATGGAGCGCTTTAAAGATAGTCACCAACACCTTGAAGTGCACCCGAAAGACCACAGGTAACCAGTGCAGACTGCGCAGGAGAGGTGTTAGACAAGAGTGTTAAAAGACAAGAAGCCATGGATGGACGCTGTGATTTATCTGGACTAAAGTGGAGTTTGACAGTAGGGTAATCACCAAAAGGGACTTTCAGAGGGATCCTGTTTAGTTTTCTTTATATATTTCTAAATCATATCCTTCTGTCCAGAAAGTCTTGGAAGGCAAATAGGATAGGAGGATAAGAAATGACACAGCAAATGCAAGTTTTCAGAGGCGCTAAATCAGAATAAAGTAGGCGTAACAGTAGAAACTAGGAAACAAATTATGCAAACTAACAAAAATCATGCAAATGGATCATTTTGCATATTCCACTGGTAACAGAATTCAATTTAGAAAGGAATTAAATTTAAAGAGGAATTGGGATTACCTGAGTACAGAATTTTACCCAGTGCAATTCTGAAGGAAAGTTCCACTGGTTAACTGTTCTCACTGTCAGGAAGTTTATCCGTAACTCCAGGTTGCTTCTCTCCTTGATTAGTTTCCATCCATTGTTTCTTGTCTTGCCCGCTGGTGCTTTGGAGAACAGGATCCCTCTTCCTTGTGGCAATCCCTCAAACACTGAAACACTGCTAGTCCTTCTTTTCTCTAGACTGGCCATTCCCTAATCCTGCAACCGTTCTTCGTATGTTTTAGTCTTCAGGCCTTTAATCATCTTAGTTGCTCTTTCTTTGCAGTTTTTCCCAAAGATCAACATCTTTTTGGTGATGTGGTGAGCAAAACTGGATGCAGTATTCCAGGTGTGGCCTTACTAAGGCTTTATAAAGCGGTACTAATACTTCAAGTGATTTTGATTCTACGCTTCTCTTTATACAACCAAGGTCTGCATTAGCTTTTTTGGCTGCTGCCGCACATTACTACCTCTTGTTTATGTGATTGTCAATAAACATATAAATTATTTTTATTATTATTATTTATTAAATTTTTATACCGTTTTTATAACGCCTGCCCTGAGACGCCCCTCTCATGGGTTTGGCCCTCCATACTATCGAGGCCCACCTTGAGGCAGGCTTTGGAGCCCGAGAGGTGGCATGCTAAAAATAGGAGGCTTAGGGCTTTTTAATTAGTTGTTTTAAGAAATTTTTAAGGGAGTTTTAATGGGGATTTTAAGGGTTGGGAGGGGAGGATTCGACGGGTGGGAGAGAACCCGTCGGGAGGGTGGGAGGTTAGGGCGGGTATTGGGAGTAGCCCGCGGGTGGGAGCCAGTCCTTGCGCTCGTGGCGGTTTAGTAATGGGTTCGGAGGTTATAGGGGATTCGTTCCTTTTGGTGAGGTGGTTCCATTTGCACGGTAAGTGGGAGGGGCAGATATGGCGGAAGGGGGACCGCATCGTTTTGGGGGCGCTCGATGTCTGCAGGCGATCGCGCCCGATCCCCTCCTTCTCCCGTCCCGGATGGTCAAGACCCTCAGAGCCTGGGCCTTCGTCTGATGTTATGCAACGCACGGTCCGTGGCCAATAAGGCCGCCCTAATACATGATCAGATTCAGGGGGGGGTCGCGGGTATTATAGGGGTTACGGAGAGCTGGTTGGGCACTGAAGGCGTGCCCTGGTCGAGATGTGCCCACGGGTTTCCGTGCATTCCATCAGCCGAGGCCCAGGGTAGGGGTGGTGGGGTGGCGGTTGTTATTAAGAGAGTCTAGAGCCGAGGAGACCACTGTACCTCAGATTGCGGTGTGAATCCCTCTTTGTGAGGTGGGGTCATAGGTGTCAGATGGGCTTGCTGGTCACGTACCTGGCTCCTTGCTGCGTGACAGCCGCCCTGCCCGAGCTCCTGGAGGTGCTGGCTGGGGTGGCAGTTGAGACCCCCAGACTTTTAGTCATGGGGACTTTAACTGCCATCTTCCGGCTCGTCATCGACGGCAGCTCGGGAGTTCATGGCTTCCATGACGGCCTTGGACCTGACCCAAGTAGTTGATGGCCCTACTCACATTGGGGTGGCACTCTGGACCTGATTTTGTCTCTGGTCAGTGGTTGAGAGATCTGGACTTAAAGGAAATAGTCATTGAACCTTTGTCATGGTCAGATCACTCTCTTCTTCGCCTGGACTTTCTGACCGCCATTCACCACCGCAGGGAGGCGGAGCCGATCGTTGGTTCCGTCCCAGGCGCCTGATGGACCCGGATGGGTTCGGACGGAGCTTGGGCCATTTCCTGAGGTCTGGCTCACGGCTCGGTTGAGGAACTTGTTGCGGCCTGGGAGCGGGCAGCGGCGGGGCCTTAGACCGTGTCGTGCCTTTGCGGCCTCTGACCCGGCGCAGGTCCCAACCGGCTCCTTGGTTCTCCGAGGAGCTGAGAGGATGAAGCGCGGAGAAGGCGCCTAGAGAGTTCCTGGAGGTCTAGCCGTTCAGAAGCTGATCGGACACTAGTGAAGTCCTATACTAGGACTTACCTAGTGGCATTGAGGAAGCGAGGCGAGCTACGCCTCCTCCCTCATTGCATCGGCAGATAACCGCCCAGCCGCCCTGTTTGGTGACCGCTCCCTCCTACACCAGGGGAGGCGGGATGACCCGTGCAGGGGCGTGCTGAGAGTTTAACGGTTATCTATACGATAAAATCGTTCAGCTTCGGGATGGTTTGGACCAAGATTGCGGTGATACGGGTGAGACGGCTGAGGATGGTCTTGGTGACATTTTATGGGATGAGTTTGACCCTGTTTCTCCCGAGGACATGGACAGGTTGTTGGGGAGGCTGAATGCCACCACATGTTTACTGGACCCGTGCCCCTCCTGGTTGGTGCTGGCCACGCAGGAGGTGACCGAGGCTGGCTCAGGCGATTCTGGCGCTTCTTTGGTGGAGGTGTCTTTCCGGCCGCCTTGAAAGAGGCGGTGGTGAGGCCCTCCTCAAGAAGCCTTCCTGGACCCGGCTGTTTTAGGTAATTATCGTCCGGTCTCCAACCCGCCGCGCGAAGGTTGTTGAGAGTATGGTGGCATATCAGTTTCCCTTACACCTGGATGAAACTGTCTATCTAGACCCGTTCAGTCCGGTTTCCGGCCCGGTTACAGCACGGAGACGGCTTTGGTCGCGTTGGTGGATGATCTCTGGAGGGCCAGGGATAGGGTTGTTCCTCTGCCCTGGTCCTATTAGACCTCTCAGCGGCTTTCGATACCATCGACCATGGTATCCTGCTGCGCGGTTGGAGGGATTGGGAGTGGGAGGCACCGTTTATCGGTGGTTCTCCTCCTATCTCTCCGACCGGTCGCAGTCGGTGTTGACAGGGGCAGAGGTCGGCCCGAGGCCCCTCACTTGTGGGGTGCCGCGGGGATCGATCCTCTCGCCCCTTCTGTTCAACATCTACATGAAGCCGCTGGGTGAGATCATCAGTGGGTTCGGTGTGAGGTACCAGCTGTACGCGGATGACACCCAGCTGTACTTTTCACACGGACCACCCCAGCGAAGCTATCAAGTGCTGTCCCGGTGCCTGGAGGCCGTGCGGGTCTGGATGGGAGAAACAGGCTCAAGCTCAATCCCTCCAAGACAGAGTGGCTGTGGATGCGGCATCCCGGTACAGTCAGCTAAATCCGGCTGACCATCGGTGGCGAGTCATTGGCCCCGATGGAGAGGGTGCGCAACTTAGCGTCCTCCTGGATGAGCGGCTGTCTCTAGAAGATCATTTGACGGCCGTCTCCAGGAGAGCGTTCTACCAGGTTCGCCTGGTGCGCCAGTTGCGCCTTTCTGGACCGGGAGGCCCTTTGCACGGTCACTCACGCCCTTGTGACGTCTCGCCTGGATTACTGCAACGCTCTCTACATGGGGCTTCCTTGAAGGGCATCCGGAGGCTGCAGTTAGTTCAGAATGCGGCTGCGGGTGATAGAGGAGCCCTCGTGGCTCCGCATAACACCATCCTGCGCAGGCTGCACTGGCTACCTGTGGCCTTCGGGTGCGCTTCAAGGTTTTGGTGACCACCTTTAAAGCGCTCCATGGCATAGGGCCGGGTTATCTCTGGGACCGCCTACTGCGACCAGATACCTCTCACCGACCGTGCGCTCTCACAGAGAGGGACTCCTCAGGGTGCCGTCAGCTAGGCAGTGTCGGTTGGCGGCCAGGAAGGGCCTTCTCTGTGGGGCTCCCACCCTCTGGAACGAACTCCCCAGGACTCCGTCAACTTCCTGACCTTCGAACCTTCCGTCGCGAGCTCAAGACACATTTATTCATCTGTGCAGGACTGGCTTAGATTTTTAAATTTAGAGGGGTTTTAAATTGATTTTAATATTTATATTTGATATTTATATTTCTATTTTTAATAATTCGGGCGCTAGAATAAGTTTTTTAAGGTTTATTTTAATTTGTATATTGATATTGATGTTTTATATGCCTGTAAACCGCCCTGAGTCCTTTGGGAGATAGGGCGGTATATAAATTCGAATAATAAATAAATAAATAAATAAATAAAATTTATACCGCCCTTCTCCCGAAGGACTCAGGGCGGTTTACAGCCATAATAAGAAACAACAGCAATATACACATAAAACCATAATTTAAAAAACTTATTATACAAATGGCCGAATTAAAACATTTAGAATAAAACCCCAAATTTTAAAATGTTAAAACATTAAAACTAATTAAAATCCTATTAAAATCCTATGCCAGTCCTGCGCGAACAAACAAATAGGTCTTCAGCTCTCGGCGAAAAGTCCGAAGGTCCGGCAGTTGCCGAAGTCCAGGGGGAAGTTCGTTCCAAAGGGTGGGAGCCCCCATAGAGAAGGCCCTCCCCCTGGGGGCCGCAGCCGACATTGCTTGGTGGATGGCACCCTAAGGAGTCCCTCTCTGTGCGAGTGTACAGGTCGGTGGGAGGCATTCGGTAACAGCAGGCGGTCCCGTAAGTACCCTGGCCCTAAGCCATGGAGCGCTTTAAAGGTAGTCACCAACACCTTGAAGTGCCCCCGAAAGACCACAGGTAACCAGTGCAGACTGCGCAGGAGAGGTGTTAGACAAGAGTGTTAAAAGACAAGAAGCCATGGATGGACGCTGTGATTTATCTGGACTAAAGTGGAGTTTGACAGTAGGGTAATCACCAAAAGGGACTTTCAGAGGGCTCCTGTTTAGTTTTCTTTATATATTTCTAAATCATATCCTTCTGTCCAGAAAGTCTTGGAAGGCAAATAGGATAGGAGGATAAGAAATGACACAGCAAATGCAAGTTTTCAGAGGCGCTAAATCAGAATAAAGTAGGCGTAACAGTAGAAACTAGGAAACAAATTATGCAAACTAACAAAAATCATGCAAATGGATCATTTTGCATATTCCACTGGTAACAGAATTCAATTTAGAAAGGAATTAAATTTAAAGAGGAATTGGGATTACCTGAGTACAGAATTTTACCCAGTGCCTGGCAGGAGATAAGAGGTGGCTTATCTGAGGAACGGGGTCCGTTAACTGTCATGTTGCAATTAATTCTCCGTATTGCAGTCAGCAATAAACACTATACATTTTTCATTAGACTTACAGACTCATTTACATAAGTATATTAACTTTTGAGAAATAATTTGTGTATTTATACCACAGATACTTGTGCATACAGGCGCACATTTGCATAAGCACACGTGCAGAAAGTGAGCGCCCGGAAAAAGTCGCCATTCCAAAGCTGCCACCCTTCCTCATCCATTTTTGCAAAAAAAATGTCAGTCTATCAAGTCCTCTTTAAGCAATCACAGTTGCTGAATGAATCAGCAATTCATTCAAAGACCTCGGGAAATTTTTAAAAATGACATCAAACGCGGCTTTTCAGCACAGCAAAATATTACGCTATTTTCCCCCCACCCCAGCTCCGGCAACACAGAACGCAAGTGGACACCTTTTTTAAAAAAAAAAAAAAATTTGGACAATACATATTTCTCCAGAGCTGCACTGCCTACATAAGTAAATCCTCTTTGACACTGCACTGATATGTAAGCTACTCCCCCCCAAAAATTAAAAGTATTCCGTCTCATACAAAGAATATAAACCACTGTTCAATTTAAATCGCTTTGGAGAGAAAAGCTTTTGTAGCCCAATTACATGGACAGACACTGATGAATATGACGTCCAATTGCTCCTGTTACAGCTGCTACATTTAACCTCCTTGGAGTAAATTTACTCCTCAATGAAAAAGACCTTAACTTTCGCACAGTCACGGATCTTCCAAAGCAGTCTTATTGAGTTTACTGAGAGTTTCTACTGTTTTACTTTTTGACGGAGAAGTCTTCCTTAATCTTCCATCCTAACCTTGAAGTTGCATATTTAATTTTTCCAGGGCTTAAAATTGCATTTTTTTTCCTACAGAGGGTTCCTTTGTTAGATGAAGCGTAAGAACAGCAGAGTCTATGCAAAAGCATAACAGCTATTAGGTTTCAAAATCTGCTTCTTTATTGGGTAGCGGAATGTAGCTAGAATTTTGCTGTCTCAGCATTTTCATATGGAAATTCTAGGATTTTCCGTTCTGGCAATTGCTAGTACATAACAATATTGGCTGAGAAGAAAGAAAAGGGAAGGGAAGGGAAGGGAAGGGAAGGGAAGGGAAGGGAAGGGAAGGGAAGGGAAGGAGAAAGGATGGGAGAGGAGAGGAGAGGAGAGGAGAGGAGAGGAGAGGAGAGGAGAGGAGAAAGGATGGGAGAGGAGAGGAGAAGAAAGGAAGAAGGAGAGAGAGAAGGAGAAGAAGAAGACTTTCCAAACTGAGCCATAAAAAAAGAGAGAGAGCAAACAATGGGTCATGACAGCAATGACACATTCCATTTTTCTCCCCCTCTTCAGCTTCAGGATCCTGAAATGAAAAGCTTCTATTCAACAGAAAGTTAAGTATCGGGTCTTAATCTCCTTCCGAAGCTACATTTGGACATCTAGTTAGGTGTTAAAATCCTGCAGAGGAGAAGCCCCTTATCTTACTGATGCTCAGCTTTATAAATCAAAGTCATCATATGCAAGGAAAATTTTAGGCGCTTACATCTTTGTCTACTTATGGGAGGGTAAAAAACAAACAAACCACAATGACAATTACCAAGTCACTGTCAAAGCCTGGCCTCTCTCTGGATTATGCCACGAGGCCATCTTGACTTTTTAAAACCCCTGCTTGTTATTTCAGCACAAAAGCAACAGCTTGACTTTTGCTTCACAAAATTTTTTTTAAAAAATAAAAAATGTCTGGGTGGGGCACTTAAATTAAGACAGACTAGGGTCATATTGGAGAAAGGGCTGAAGCTCATGTAAATGATTTGGGGGGGGGGTTTGGTAAACATAAAATAAATCCCATAAGCCCAAATTTTACCCACTTTTAAGACAAACCCTTATGGTCACAGATGTTTGCCATGTATGATGGTGATGGTGATGGTGATGGTGATGGTGATGGTGATGGTGATGGTGATGGTGATGGTGATGATAACAACAACAACAACAACAACAAATTAACAACAACAACAACAAATTACTTTGTGAACCAAAGTACAGAACAATTGCTGCAGACTCTGAAAACAGAGAACATTATAAAAACAAAAGGAAGAAAGCAGAATATAAGGAAAAACAACTGGATAACAGATTAAATAGATGGAAAACTGAAGCCTTGCATGGACAGCACTTGAAAAACATTGAAGGAAAATGTGATGACAACTTGACATGGGCATGGCTTAAGATGGGAACCACCAAGAAAGAAACGGAAGGTTTAATACTCGCTGCTCAAGAATAAGCACTACAAACTAATGCCATGAAAGCAAAGATACAAAAATCCACTGACAATCCAAACTCCCGACTTTGCAACAACAAAGTTGAAACTGTTGCACATTTAATATGTGAATGCAGCAAAATCGCACAAACTGATTACAAAGCTAGACACTACCGAGTTGCTAAATTAATGCACTGGTCATTATGTAAAAAATACGACTTGCCTGTATCCAAAAAGTCATGGGAACATAAAGTGGAAAAAGTTATAGAAAATGAGAAGGTGAAGATCTTGTGGGACTTTCGAATACAGACGGATTGTCACTTGGAACACAACACACCAGATATCACAGTTGTTGAAAACCAAAACGTACAATTTATTGACATCGCGGTACCGGGAGATGTCAGAGTCGAAGAAAAAGAACTGGAAAAAATCATTAAATATCACGACTATCAAAACTACATGGCTATGGATGAAACATGTAACAGTGATACCCATTGTCATCGGGGCACTTGGTACCATGTCCAAGAATTTTATAAAATACATCAACAAATTGCAGCTTCCTGCAATAACACACCAGCAGAACTGCAAAAAACTGTGATACTTAGAACATCGTACATCTTAAGAAGGTACTTGGTTGATACCTAGGATGCTGGCAGCAACCCGTTATCAACCATTAGCACCAGTCAATGGTATTTGTGATGCCTTTTTGAATGTTCAGTTGACTGAGTTTCATGTTTAATGAATAAAGTATATAATAATAAAGTCAAGATAGCAGCAGCTACGATGGTGCAGTAGAAACCCTGCATGTTTTTTGGAGTTGGCTGAAACGGCAAAATTGACTATTTTGATTAAAGAAAAGAATATAAGTACTTTGGTTTCCACATGGAGACCGCTGCTGAACTTTGTGCTTGAAGTGGAAAAGAATGAAAGTTTGATTTTGAGTTTTACCGATTAGACTGATATAGAAACGGCTTGTTCATATTATTATGAAAAAACAAAAAGTTGTGATTTGATGTTAATGCCTTATTTTACTGCAACAGAGAGAGTCAGAAGTCAATGTTTCTTTTTCTTTTTTTCTTAGCCTTCCTCGCTTCTCTTCCCCCCCTTCCTCCCCACCCTTTTCCTATTTACTTGTGCATTTACTTATTCTATCTTATAAGTCAATAAAAATATTAAACTGAAAAAAAGAAACTCTGCATGTTTTTATTTATTTATTTATTTATTTATTAAATTTTTATACCGCCCTTCTCCCGAAGGACTCAGGGCGGTGTACAGCCAGGATAAAACTCAATATATATACAATTAAAACCAGAATTTAAAACAAAGCAAATTGCAAAAAAGGCCGACATTAAAATTTAAAAATTTAAAACCTTAAGACAATAAAACCCAATTTAAAATAGTAAAAACTATTATGCCAATCCCGCTTGAATAAATAAATATGTTTTTAGTTCACGGCGAAAGGTCCGAAGATCAGGCACTTGGCGTAAGCCAGGGGGAAGTTCATTCCAGAGCGTCGGAGCTCCAACAGAGAAGGCCCTACTCCTGGGGGCCGCCCGCCGACACTGTTTGGCGGACGGCACCCTGAGAAGACCCTCTCTGTGGGAGCGTACGGGTCGGTGGGAGGCATAGGGTAACAGCAGGCGGTCTCGTAAGTATTATTGCATTGCAATAATCCAACCGAGACGTGACCAGAGCGTGAGTGACCGTGCATAAGGCATCCCGGTCAAGGAAGGGATGCAACTGGCGAACCAGGTGGATCTGGTAAAAGGCCCTCCTGGAGACGGCCGCCAGATGTTCTTCAAAGGACAGCCGTCCATCCAGGAGGAAACCCAAGTTGCGTACCTCCTCCTTCGGGGCCAATAACTCGCCCCCAACAGTCAGCTGAGGGTGCAGCCGACTGTACCGGGGTGCCGGCATCCACAGCCACTCCGTCTTGGAGGGATTGAGCTTGAGTCTGTTTCTCCCCATCCAGACCCGTACGGCTTCCAGGCACCGGGACAGTACTTCGATAGCTTCGTTGGGGTGGTTCGGGGTGGAAAAATACAGCTGAGTATCATCAGCGTACAGATGATAACTCACCCCGAAACCACTGATGACCTCCCCTAGTGGCTTCATATAGATGTTGAACAGGAGAGGCGAGAGAATCGACCCCTGAGGCACCCCACAAGTGAGGCGCCTCACAGACGACCTCTGCCCCCCTGTCAACACTGTCTGCGACCGGTCGGAGAGATAGGAGGAGAACCACCGATAAACGGTGCCTCCCACTCCCAATCCCTCCAACCGGCGCAGCAGGATACCATGGTCGATGGTATCAAAAGCCGCTGAGAGATCTAATAGGACCAAGGCAGAGGAACAACCTCTATCCCTGGCCCTCCAGAGGTCATCCACCAACGCGACCAAAGCCGTCTCCATACTATAACCGGGTCGGAAGCCGGACTGGAACGGGTCTAGATAGACAGCTTCATCCAGGTACCGGGGAATGCATGGGTGATGCATAAAATCACCATCTTGATTTTGCTGATAGTGGATCTGGAAGTAATCTAAGCAAGATATTGCCTTCCAGGAACATTCAAGCAATAAACATCCATACAAAGTAACATACAAGGTACTGAAAATGCCACCAGTTGCTAGAGAAGTACAATTGCAATCCAGTGGTTTTAAGCAAAGTTCTGGACAAAAAAAATCCAACTGATTTTAGTAATTTAACAGTTAGATAATTACATAGCAAGCCTAGACAAGTGGGGAAAATTATTTTAAAGTTACCCATGTTTCCCCAAAAATAAGACTGGGTCAGAGGTGGGTTTCAGCAGGTTCTGACCAGTTCTGGAGAACCGGCAGCGGAAATTTTGAGTAGTTCGGAGAACCAGTAGTAAAAATTATAACTGGCCCCGCCCCATTCCCGCCCCATTCCCACCCCATTCCAGGGGAAGGATACTGTAAAATCTCCATTCCATTCCCACTCCAGGAGAAGGATACTGTAAAATCTCCATTCCCTCCCCAATCCAGGGGAGGAAAAACCCCATTTCCTCCTGATCAACTGGGACTTGGGAGGCAGAGAATAGATAGGGGTGGGGCCAGTCAGAATTTTTACTACCGGATTTCCAAACTACTCAAACTTTCCACTACCGGTTCTTCAGAACTGGGCAGAACCTGCTGAAACCCACCTCTGGTGTGCTTTCCATTTTAGTGTAAATATAACCTTATGATTCACAACAAGCTGCTGAGGATGAAAACTGAAACGAATATCCCACTGAAAATATAAAAAGGTGATGGAAGAACTTCATTCCGTGAAATGTGTGGGTGAGTGGGTGTTATTTAACTGAAGCTTAAAAGTTTCTTGAGCTTTGTAACCATTTAAAACGCAGAATTCCCAAGGGTAGCTATGTACAAATTGCAAAGTTACCTCAAAAAAGAAGCCAGGCTTACACTGCCTTTGACTCTTAAAAAGATTTACTTGAGGGGGAAAATCTGCTTCTGGACGAAATTTAAACATTAACTTGCTTATTATGCGAATAGCATGTAATTTAAGGAATATGAATAGCTTTTAGGAGGACGAGTCAAAGCTCTGTTTTTCCACCGCTCTTTGAAATGTTGGAATTTATTTCACATACATTATTTGAGCAATACGTCAATCTTGCTATAAAATAGCTCCTTGCCATGACCCGCATATTCCAGGAAGTTGAATTATTTCTCCCTTGCACCTGACCAGTTTTTATTTTTTAACTTGGCAACCTTAAGACGTGTGGACTTCAACTCCCAGAATTCCCCAGGCATCCATGCAAATATTTGCCAGCACCAGTCCAGATATACCACCCTCAGTGTCAATACCAGCCATTACAGTTGATTTCTGTACAGATAGTAAATAATAGCTAAGAAATGAAGAGAACACACTTGAGTGACATATAGATTATGCCGTTTAGTACTTTTAATGTTGTGTTCTGGGATAGGCTTGTCTGAATCTGCAGTTCACCAGCAAAGCAAACACAGCAAGACTTTCACCGGCTTCCCCAAAACAGGCAATACTACTATATTTTTTGGAATATAAGACACACCTTTTTCCCCCCAAAAAAGAGGGTGAAAATCTGGGTGCGTCTTATACTCCAAATGTAGCCCCGCCCAGCTTCTCAAAAGGAGGTTTCAGAGGCTGAAAAAAGCATCAGAAACAAAGCTTCAGAAAAGAAGCCCCCAAACATAGCTTCAGAGGCTTTTTTTCCGAAGCTCTGTTTCGGAGGCTTTCAGAGGCAGAAAAAGAAGTTTTTTCTGAAACAGAGTTTCAGAAGTTTCAGAGGCAGAAAAAAAACAAAAAAAAAAAAAAGCAAGGCACAGAGCAAGGCGCAAGGAACCTGTTCGGTGGTGGGTTTCAAATTTTTTTACTACCTATTCTGTGGGTGTGGCTTGGTAGCCGTGGCATGGCATGGCATGGCATGGCTTGGTGGGCATGGCTAGGTAGGTGTGGCAGGGGAAGGATACTGTAAAATCTCCATTCCCATCCCACTCTAGGGGAAGAATACTGCAAAATCCCCATTTCCTCCCGATCAGCTGGGACTTGGAAGGCAGAGAATAGATGGCCAGTCAGAATTTTTACTACCATTTCTCCGAACTACTCAAAATTTCCGCTACCGGTTCTCCAGAACTGGTCAGAACCTGCTGAAACCCACCTCTGAACCTGTTGCTAAAATTCACCTCTGGGTACAGCTGATTGGGGGTATTCCTGGAGGCCGATCCACCTGCCAATCAGCTTTTTTCCTCATTTTCCTCCCCAAAAACTAAGGTGCATCTTATACTCTGAAAAATACGGTAATTGTCAGGCTAGAATTTAATTGTACAATCACCTATTTGACAAAGGAGCAAGGATAGCTGAGGGAGGCTTGGAAAACATACAGAAAACTGAGCAAGTTCAGATGTGCTGTAAAAGAATAATTCTGCATTTTAGGGAAGGGTTTTTATTTACAAACACAAGCTTGTTGGGCAACAGTATAGATAAAAACGCTACGGCTAGTAGCTGGCAGTGTGGTTTCAAGATATCAAGCAATTGGAACGACAAAAGAGCCGGCACAACATTCTGTTTGGTTAAAGAGGCAATGCCTATATTAATATTATCAACGGATACAGCATTTCGTCGAAGTTTTAAAGAGGCATGCTCCGGAAAGGTCAAAAAAGTCAAGATGGAGGCTCCTAGTAGCATGACAATCCACCTCAGCTCTCCAAAAAGATTTCAAGCTCTGGAGAACAGGGAAAGATCTAGAGCAGTGTTCCTCAATCTTGGCTACCTGAAGACATGCGGGACTTCAACTTCCAAAATTTTGCAAGTTAAAGTCCACATGTCTTCAGGTGGCCAAGGTTGAGAAACACTGCTCTAGAGAGAGATCAAGAGCAGGGGGGATGGATAATCCTCCAATTCTGCCCTTTGGCTATTATATTATTTCATTTTGTCGTATTTCACTGTTTCAAAATCTATCAGGCAGAAAGCTCATCATAGGCCATTCTCGAACAGTAATATCGAAACTATCCAAGGCTTTTAAAAAGTCTATAAAAGTAAAACATTTAAAACCCTCTTAACTACAGAACCTAATAATGGTCCGGTTTCTGCAATAGATGCACATTTTCAATAGAGGCCCTCCTTCAAAATAATTCATAACTGTCCCTGGAGACCATTCACTCTCTTTGTTTTTGTTTTCATAATAAAGTCCATTTAACAAATCAGATTGAAATCCCAGGGATGACAAAAAAAAAAAAAAAGAATGCCTAGTTTCTAATAACAACTGCACAGTGTAGGATTAAGTGAGCTTGCACTAGTATAGACGGTTAAGAAAGTCAAAATGGCAGCCAGGTTTTTAATGACCGCACAGCAAAAAAACCAGGCAGGACTTCAATGGCTCTTTCGATTATTCCTTCTATCAAACTGTGGCATAGTCAGGGGTCGTATTCTCTTACTTTCCCTACCGGTTCGCAAATGTGCATGTGTTCCCATCCACGCATGCGCCCGGCCTTCCGTGCATGCGCTTTGCTGGCACATGCGCCTTCTGCACATGCATCCAGCCTCAAAAATGTGCCTAAATAGGATGGCATAGAGCCGGGGCGGGTGGGCAGGCCCACCGGCAATTACCACTACCGGTTCGGGCGAACTTGTCTGAACCGGCTGTATACCACCTCTGGTTATCTTTCTGAAAAGTAGTTTTACATCAACCCTACAGAAATAGCCATAGCACTTATATACCGCTTCACAATGCTTTACAGCCCTCTCTAAGTGGTTTACAGAGTCAGCCTATTGCCCCCCAACAATCTGGGTCCTCATTTTACCCACCTCGGGAGGATGGAAGGCTGAGTCAACCTTGAGCCAATGGGAGAATTCATTCATGCCTTAACTTATATACCGTTATCTTCCAAAGTAACAAGGTGCAAAGACTATCCTCAGTGTCCACATGCAAGGACACAATCTGCAGGAAGGTAGGCCCAACATTGCAATTCAACTCCACCTCTTTTGTGTACATTGGGTGTGCATTGTAGGGCAGGGCTTCCATCGGAATGCTCCACCATCATTTTACAGATTTTGGAGCTTATGTCCCAGAAAGGAAGCAAACAAGGACTCTATCATTACGAGCACATAGTAATAATTGATCGAAGATAACAAAATGCAACACAAAAAAATACAAATACAAAGACCTGCAAATAAAAATAGAATGACCGTGCAAAGATAAGAAAGGCAAAAAAACAAAAAGTCTGGATAGTGGAGGCGGCAATACTTGGAAAGAGCAGAAGGGAAGAGAAAGGATTGGAGAAGACAACAAAAACAAAAAAGGGGCCTCTGGGGCTCAGACTGCTAATGCAGTCTGTTATTAACAATAGCTGCCTGCAATTACTGCAGGTTCAAGTCCCACCAGGCCCAAGGTTGACTCAGCCTTCCATACTTTATAAGGTAGGTAAAATGAGGACCCAGATTGTTGGGGGCAATAAAAGTTGACTTTGTATATAATATACAAATGGATGAAGACTATTGCTTAACATAGTGTAAGCCGCCCTGAGTCTTCGGAGAAGGGCGGGATATAAATTCCACGGGCCGTGGTAGCTCAGGCTGTAAGAAGCCTGTTATTAAAACACAGCAGCCTGCAATTACTGTAGGTTCAAGCCCAGCCTAAGGTTGACTCAGCCTTCCATCCTTTATAAGATAGGTAAAATGAGGACCCAGATTGTTGGGGGGGCAATAAGTTGACTTTGTATATAAATATACAAATAGAATGAAGACTATTGCTAACATAGTGTAAGCCGCCCTGAGTCTTCAGAGAAAGAAAAAAAAAAAGGGCCTGCAAATAGAAATAGACCGACGGAGGTAAAAGAAAGGCAATACCAATACAGCTAGTCCTCGACTTACGACCACAATTGAGCCTAAAATTTCTATTACTAAACGAGACATTGGCTAAGTGAGTTTTGCCCCATTTTACAGCTTGTCTTGCCATGGCTGTTAAGTGAATCACTGCAATTCTTAATTTAGTACCGTGGCTGTTAAGTGAATCCGGCTTCCCCATTGACTTTGCTTGTCAGAAGGTCCCAAAAGGTGATTGCATGACCCCAGGACACCGCAACTGTCATAAATAGGAGTCAGTTGCCAAGCAACATGTGACCATGGGGATGCTGCAATGGTTATAAGTGTGAAAAATAGTCATAAATCACTTTTTTGTAACTTTAAACGGTCACTAAATTAACTGTTGTAAGTCGAGGACTACCTGTAGTAATAGGTGCCTTGGGTGCAACCCCAAAACCCCATTTGAACACCATTGGCATTGGCAAAATCACCATCAGTCAATTGCAAAGGCAGCTTTTCTCATCCTACTGTACATTCTACAATGACATCTTTAACATCATTAAACATGCACATCTGCCTATTCCATGTCCCTGGGGAAGGACTTGATAGGTGGATAAAAATGCCGAATCCAGCCTGAGCTCTGACTGACTGTGCAGCAAACCATAATAATAGGTAACATACAAAATACAAAAACCTGCAAGTAGAAATAGAATGACATGGCAAAAGTAAACAAAGATAGTACCGATAATAATAAGCATTTTGGGTACAATCCCAAAACAACTGGAGCAGTGCTTGAATACCATTGCAATAACAAAATCACCATCAGTCAATTGCAAAAGGCAGCTTTACTTGGAGCAGCTCACATCCTGTGACAAAGCCATAAAACCACATCTGCCTATCCCAGGTCGTTGGGAAGGACTGGATAAGTGAATAAAAATGCCAAATCCAGTTTTTAAACATCTGGCTGACTATACAACCAACCATAATAATAATTGGTTAAACAACCAAAAAGTTATTCTGGTCAGCTGAATTTGCCAAGAGTTTAAAGGGGTAGAGGTGGAACTAACTGGAAGGAAAGCATGGCCTGAATGAAAACATTAATAAAATCCAAGAACCTTTGCTGAAGGCAGTCAATCCAGGAAACCTCTTGAAAGCAACAAAGGTGAAGAATCCAGAAAATAAATAACTGAGAATTGATTTGCTAACTAGAAGAACAAGACAGTGCATGGTCAAAACTTTGAAGGAATATAGAAAGAAAAGTTTATTAAAAACCACCCAGAGTTTGTTAAGATCAGGCATATTAAAGAAAGAAACTGAAGGCTTATTTTAGCAGTTCAAGAATAAGCTTTGCCAACTAATTGCATGGAGGTAAAAATTCAACCTTTGACAAACAATAGCAAATCACACCTTTCTAGTAAAAAAGATGAAACAATACATTTCATCAGTGATTGCAGCAAAATTTCACAAACTGACTAGGAGCAGCATCATGAGTGAGTTGTCAGAATTATTCATCAGAAACTTGGCCAGAGGTTTGGATCTGAATGTAGTAAAAGGCTACTGGGACCATCAAATTGAGAAGGCTTGGGAAACTGAGTGAGTTAAGATCTTATGGGAACTAAAGATTCAAACAGACAGGCCTCTTGTTCATAACATGCCAGATATAACAATTATTGAAAAGAAGAACGTCTGGTTCATTGATTTTGCTATCTTAGGAGACGCTAGGCTTGAGGAAAAACAATTGGGAAAAATTATGAAATACTGAAACTTGCAGATTGAAATTGAGCACTTATGAAAAAAGAAATCCATTATTTTACCAATCATAATTGATATCTAATGGACCTTAATATTTGGAAATATTGGATTTATTAGATCTGAACACCCCAATTTTATGAAAAAACCACCTTGCTAGAACTGCCTATATTCTTTGATACTACCTTAATAATTCTTAGGTCCTTGGTTAGGACTTGACTTATTAAATTATCATCAGACTGTGAATCTAAATGTAGATTACCCACATATCATCATCCCCTCCATGGGTAGCTAGAACACACTCTTGTTGTAAGGGAGGAGATAATGAAAAATTAGTCATTCATAATTCGGAACAATATAATTGAGAAAGTAGTCAAAAATGAGCAGGTTAAAATATTTCTTTTGGATTTCCAAAAGAAACTGTTAAAATCTTGACTTCTAACACACAAGATTTAATTGCTCAGAGTCTCCTTGAACTGCAAGATGGGCAGTGGCATATCAATTTAATAAATAATAACTGTGGTTGAAAAGAAGAAAGTGAAGATATCTGAGGCTGACATACCAGGAGATAGTAGAATAGAAGACAACAAATGGAGAAGATCACAAAATACCATGTTTCCCTGAAAATAAGACCAGGTCTTATATTAATTTTTGCTCCAAAAGACACATTAGGACTTATTTTATGGTTAGGTCTTATTTTGGGGAAAATACGGTACTAAGTGCACTCATCTGGCTGACAATCTTAACTGGGGCTTATTTTGGGGGTAGGTCTTATATTATCAGCATCCTGAAAAATCATGCTAGGACTTATTTTCCATTGGGTCTTATTTTGGGGGAAAACAGGGTATCAAGATCTGAAAATTGAAGCCAAACTCTTAAGACATAAACTGGCCAAGATGGTACCAAGGATCATTCGCACACTGGGTGCTGTACTGAAAAATCGTGGACGGCACTTAAAAAATCAGTGCATTGACAAAATTTCCATCTGTCAAATGTAAAAAGGCCACACTGCTTGGGTTTCCACATATACCACACTTAAAGAATATCACATCCTACATTGTTGGTAAGAATGTGATGCATATTAAGGCCTTCACTAGCTAAAGAACTGGCAGCTGTGACTTCACATTGTTGTGAACAGATAATAATAAAAATATGCTTTTGATGTATCAGAAGCAAGTATGGCAGTTGCACATTTAAGCAAAAATTATTATAAATAGATGCTTAGCTGGCCAAAATATATTCAGCTCCATGCCATAAGATACACTTGAGCCTTTGAAGGGCCATCCCAAATTACTGGTAGGTAATTTTTTACCTTTTAATTTTTAATTTGGGGGAAAGTGAGAATTAGAGGAAATTGCCCATAATTTATAAAAAAAATAGTGTGGAGAAATCTTAAGCACCTAGGATTAGCCAAGGAAATCAGACGGTGGGTCATTCAGAAGACAGAGGGAGAAAAAATATTGAAATCTCTTGATCCATTTTAAGGCTTTTTTAAAAAAAAATGATATAAATTCTTGGCGAAGGAATTACTACGGTCATGATGTTTTTTGAAGCACTGAGCATTCAGCCATTAGGTCAGAGATTCTCAACCCCAGTAACTTAAAGATGTGTGGACTTCAACTCCCAGAATTCCCCAGCCGGCATGAGTGGGGGGGGATTCTGGGAGTTGCAGTCCTCATATCTTTAAGTTGTTGAGATTGAGAAATATTACACTAGATATGCATGGACAGTCTAGTGGAATAAGGTAAAGGCACCTAATTTCCTGCAGAACTTTGCAAGTGTTGGACATTTTATTTTTGCTTATTTTATTTTATTTTTTTAATTTCTATGCCACTCCCCCAGATTATCCCCTTTCTTGACCGGGATGCCTTATGCACGGTCACTCATGCCCTTGTCACTTCCCGCTTGGACTATTGCAATGGTCTCTACATGGGGCTGCCCTTGAAGTGCACCCGGAGGCTGCAGCTAGTCCAGAATGCAGCTGCGCGGGTAATAGTGGGGGCAACTCGTTGCTCCCATGTAACACCAATCCTGCGCAGCTTGCACTGGCTTCCTGTGGTCTTTCGGGTGCGCTTCAAGATTTTGGTTACCACCTTTAAAGCGCTCCATGGCTTAGGACCCGGGTACTTACGGGACCGCCTGCTGTTACCTTGTGCCTCCCACCGACCCGTACGCTCACACAGAGAGGGCCTTCTCAGGGTGCCGTCCGCCAAGCAATGTCGGCTGGCGGCCCCCAGGGGAAGGGCCTTCTCTGTTGGAGCCTGAATGAACTTCCCCCGGGTTTACGTCAATTGCCTGATCTTCGGACCTTTCGGCGTGAGCTGAAAACGCACCTATTTATTCAAGCGGGACTGGATTGAAATTTTATTGGGGTATTTATGTTTTAAGATTTTAAATGGTTTTAAAATTTTGGCCACATTATAATATTTCTTTTTAACTTCTTTTTAATGTTTATATATTGAATTTTTACTTGGCTGTACACCGCCCTGAGTCCTCCGGGAGAAGGGCGGTATAAAAATTGAAATAAATAAATAAATAAATAAATTATCAAGAGTCCACTTCTAATGTGTGATTTTAAAAAAAAAATATTTGGAAAAACAATGTCAGGGAGATTGGAGCAAATACAAGCAATTTCAACCTCCTTGGGTTTCAGAATGTCTCCAGAACATTTCCATATTCACAATCTCCACTCATTCAACACATTCATTCAACACCAGCGCAGAGCTCATATGAAGCATCCTCTTTCAGAAAGACCCATGGGGGGAAAAGATGCTTTTTATCTTTCCTCAAAGAAAAATAACAATCACTTCAACAACTTCAGCCTTAAAACTGATAGCCCCTGTCCCTGGGATTGCCTTGCTGCCTGACTTGGAAATGTGAAAATACTCAAGACTTATCTAGCCTTTCACCGCTGGCAATAAAACAGGCAGAGGGTAACAACCCACACTTTTTAACCCGAGTAGTGGTTGTTTGTTCTATAATTGTTCACTGAGTATCTGCCTGTAATGTGAGTGGCCGAGACCCATAATTTACTGTTTAATCCAGGAAGTGTTTCACGATGCTAAACATGTCCAAAGCTTGCATCAAGTTCTCTTTTCCAGCTATGAGTTCTTTGCTTTATCTAAATTCCAGCGCAGCGTGTACAAAATTGCTTCTTTTTGAATATCGACATAAAAAAAATGTAAATTGCCTTGAAACCATTGCAATCATACAGAGAAGCGCAATCCAATATATGTGTCCATTTTTAGAGGCAGCCAAACTCATTCCTTATCAAACGGGGGGGGGGGGACATTAACATGCATTGTTTGCAGTATAAGGCTGTTGCCTTGTTTTAAATAAATCCTTGGCTCAGTGCAGAATCAATACAACACGTTGTTTCATCCTGCTAGAAAGAGAACTAATAGCTCTAAGCTACCGGCTTGTTTTCTACATTCCTCCCCCCACTCATAAAAGAAACTATCCGGTTTGATTAAATATCTTTGTTTATCTTTGTGCTCTGCTGACAGGGGTCTCCTCTCCCCGCCCCCACCCCCTCCAAAATGGCATCAAAGCAATCAAAATGGTAATGCTTAGCATGAATGGGCCACACCAGCCCCTCCTCCTTCTCCCCCCACCCCGCGTTAAAACTCTGCAGACTTTTTCTCCATGTTAGGAAGAAACCAACACCCCCTTTGTCACAAAATGGAAGCTTCCACTACAAACTGTGAGCGGTGGCAAATTCTGGGCGAGGATCAATCAGGGTTGCGGGGACGGGAGGAGGAGGAGGAGGAGGAGAATAGTGGAAATGCTGAGATTTCTAATCCCGGGAACTGAAAGCGTTCCTCCTGCGGGCAAGGCTTCCAAACACTTCCGCGTGCTTTCCAGCTAAGAGGGAGGAAATACAGACACATACCCTCGCCATCGCATCAAAACCAATATACATCTTTTCTAACACAGATCTTTTATCATACGAAACATACGACCTAGATCGATTTCTCTTCCCACCCCCGCTTTTCCTTTCCTTTCCCTTTCCCCGATCTCTCCCTTACACCCCCCACCCCCCACCCCTTGGGAAGGCGAGAATAGCACCAAAGTCGATCTCGGAATTTTTTGTTTTATTTTTTAATATATATTTCTTTCATTCCCTCCCTTCTTCCCCGCTTCCCTCCCCCCCTCCCCAATTTTTTCCCTCCGCGGAAAGGAAGAAAAAGAAAAGACGAGGCGCTGTTCCAAGTTTTGGTGCTGAAACCGTCTGCAGCATTCCGAAGGAATCGCGGCATCGATTCCGCCAGAGGACGAGGAAGGAGGAAGGGGGAGGGAGTAGGAGGGGGGCGATCTGGGCAAGAGGGGCAGCCCCGGGGAAAGTTGGCTTGTCGGGGCGGGGAGGGGTGGGATGGGATGGGTGGGGGATGCATAATCCGGCAGATCGCAGGCTCGTCGGCTTAAGTCGCCGCTGTCGGTTTCTGCACGGGCAGGCTCGAGAGTGTTGGAAGGCGGAAGGGGGAAGGGAAAGGAAGGAAAGGGGGCTGAGGAGGGCGGCGCGGGGGGGGGGAGCGCGGGTTGCGGGGAGAGCGGGCTGCTGTCGGGGCCGCGGAGCGTTCCTGGGCATCTGTTCGTGGTGCTGAAAAGCCGAAGCCATCCGAGGCTCCGGGGGGGGGGGCCCTCCGTAAAATGCGAGCAACTCATCCCCGCCGACCAACTTTCTTTTCAGCTGGGAAAGCCGCGGGGGAAGGTATCGGGGGGGGGGGGTGCGTGGGGGGGGGGAGAGGTAGCAGCCTCCGAGCCAGTCATTGCACATCAGGGTCATTCACCGCAATAGCAGGAGACGTGCTGACAAAGATCACACGCGCGCGCGCGCGCATAAAACACACACACACACACAGGCATGCACACAAAGAAAGTTTGTTTGAAGACGGGTGGGGAAGAGCAGACCGGGTTTGCTTTCGGCATCGCTTCACTTTCCTGCTCAGATTTGCCTAACTAGGTGCAGGGAGGGGAGGAAGGGGGAGGGATGGAGGAGCTTCAAGCAAATGCACCCTCAGAAAGCCAGTACATCAGATCATCAAGGGAAAGAAAGAAAGAAAGAAAGAAAAAGAAAGAAAGAAAGAAAGAAAGAAAGAAAGAAAGAAAGAAAGAAAGAAAGAAAGAAAGAAAGAAAGAAAGAACAGCTAGTGTATGGACGGACGGTTGGGGCGGGAGAGAGAAATATACACAGCACGTACCAACAAAATAAACATTTCCGACCTAATCCGGATCTGCAGAGGTTCCAAGGGGGCTGGTCTCAGCCTCCTGATTCCCAACTCTGAGTTATTCCACGTTGGAAGAAAGTGAACACAAACTAATCCAAGACCCAAGAATTTTCCATATTCCTAAAACATGTCGACCAACTCAAAATGGACGCCTCTGTGTGTGTGAGAGAGAGAGTGAGTGAGTGTGTGAGAGAGTATGTGTGTGTGTATGAGAGCGAGAGTGAGTGTTAAAATAAAACGGTTCCAACCACAGCTTCGTTCTTTTTCTCTATCATGAATAATCCATATAAAGGCATTTCAAGGCAAAGCAAAGCAAAATAAATCCCGACCTTTAAATCGTTTCTCACTTTAGCCAACCTAAAGTTAAAACACACAAACACTCCGAGAAACAAATCAAGAAACAAAAACAAAACAAAACAACAACAAAATAATAATAAACACCCGAGTGTTTTATTCACATGGAGGTATTTCTCAGCCAACGCGGACTTTTCAGATGTTCAGAAAGTGTACTATTAATAGCAGGAGAAAAAGAAGAAAAGAAGGGAAGCCAGGAAGAGAGAGAGGAAAAAAAACAGAAGAAGCTCAGTGCAGAGAAACAGAACCGAATTGATTCGTTCTTACTTGTTTTTCATTAAGAGCTGCTATTCTCGATTGCCTCTCTTGGATTTGTTTCTTAAGATCCCCGTTCTGTAAAAATGCCAATAAAATGCAGATTAAAAACCAAGTGCAAACTAAAGCTAGTTAAAAGTAAACTTGTGTCTAGGAATGGCTCCCAGCGAAAGCGCAAGGAAAAAAAACAGGCACAATGAAGAGAGAGAGAGATGGAGATAAAGTAACAAAGATCAGCCCCGACTTCAAAGGGATCTCGCCTATTGATAAAGTTTCTCCTCCTGAGGTCACAGCACTTATTGCAACACCGCTAAAATCCGGTGGAACCGGGAACTCTTCTTTTATCATTTAAAAAAAAAGAAGAAGAAGAAAAAACAGAAGAAGCTCAGTGCAGAGAAACAGAACCGAATTGATTCGTTCTTACTTGTTTTTCATTAAGAGCTGCTATTCTCGATTGCCTCTCTTGGATTTGTTTCTTAAGATCCCCGTTCTGTAAAAATGCCAATAAAATGCAGATTAAAAACCAAGTGCAAACTAAAGCTAGTTAAAAGTAAACTTGTGTCTAGGAATGGCTCCCAGCGAAAGCGCAAGGAAAAAAAACAGGCACAATGAAGAGAGAGAGAGATGGAGATAAAGTAACAAAGATCAGCCCCGACTTCAAAGGGATCTCGCCTATTGATAAAGTTTCTCCTCCTGAGGTCACAGCACTTATTGCAACACCGCTAAAATCCGGTGGAACCGGGAACTCTTCTTTTATCATTTAAAAAAAAAGAAGAAGAAGAAAAAATACAGCCATCTGCATTTACCTGTGGATTTTGCTTCATCTGTGCAACTAGTTTCTGTTTAAAGAGGGGGGAAAGTACCCCGAAAAAGAATGAATTAAAAGTCTTAGGGGTGTAATGGATTTTTTTTTTTAAAAAAATGTGCGTGTGTGTATGTTCTTGTGTGTGTGTGTGTGTGTGTGTGTGTGTGTAGGACGGGAAGGGAGGGGTGTGGAACAAAGAGGCAAGTAAACACAGCGAGTCAGTTTCAAGCAAAGCTCATAAATATTCAAGTCTCGTCCTAATCTCTCCAACACACACACACACACACACGGACGGACGGACGTCTACACATACACATTCGCACGCGCGCGAACACACACACACGTACAAGGATCAACCGCAAGGCTGACTGCGAATCGAAGCCACGCAGATTCCCACGCCGAAAGTCAGCCAAACAATCCGTAAAAGTACTTCGCCGAAGTGCTCCGGGCGGCGAGTCGAGGAGAGGAGAGAAGCGGGAGGGTCTCCTCCCGGCCCCGCCATGCCTTTCCCATCGCTTCGGGAGCCGGACTCTGCCTGCCTTCCTTCCTCCTCCTCCTCCTCCTCCTCCTCCAACCCCCTACCCCGATCGATTCAACCTGCGGCGGGGGATCCAGAGCTCCCCGGGGAAAAAAACGGCAGGGCCAGAATATCCTGCCCGTGGCTGCCTTCTGATTCAGGGATGCTCCCGGCCCCGGTTGGTTCGCCCTTGTTTTTTTGTTTTTTTTTACCTGGATTTCCACTTTTAACGCCTCTTGCCAACCGGGCATCTCCATCCTTTTGCAAGTTGAGAGGCACTTTTATTTATTTATTTAATTTTATTTATTTCATTTATTTATTTTTTTGGAGGGTCCTCCCCCTCTCGAAGCCTGAGGAAGTTTGGGGAAGGAGCTCGGTCTCTCTCTCTCTCTCTCTCTCTTTTCTAACTCCCCCCAAAAACACGTCCCCCTTCCCCGGGGTTGGCTCAGACCCGCGCGTGGACACTTTCTCTTCCCCCCCCAAAAAAAACCCCACTAAACACCACCCCCAAAAATCCCAAGCACGGATTTTTTTTTCTCCCCCCCCCACCAGGAAAGGAGGAATGTTTGTCAAAACAAGAAAAAAGGGGGGGGAGGGGAAAAAAAGCCACCCCAACAACAACCCAAAGAGCTGAGTTGCAGCTCAGCAACTCGAGCAGCCAAGAAGAGCAAGTTCTTTGGCCTCTTGGCGAGGGGGGGGGGCGCAGACAAATCACTCACTTTCCGCCAAAGTGGGGAGGGGGGCGCGTAAATCCCGGGCCGCCCCCCCCCCGCCGCTTCGTGAGAACCCCCCCTCCTTTTCCGCCCCCCCCCCCGGTAGCCCGCCCTGCGCAGACCCCGAAGACTTTTTTTTTTTTAATAATAATAAAAAAAAAAAAAACGGCAGGGACTATATTTTTCTCCCGAGTGCGCGCCTTGATTTCACTTTGCCTCAGGAAAAAAAAAAGTTGTGCCGCGGCTGTCGATGCTAATTCGGAAGTGCCCGGATGGAGCCGGGCGGGGGGGAGTGAGGAGGAGGAGGAGGAGGAAAAAAGAGCGAGAGCGAGAGCGAGAGAGAGAATGTGTGTGGAGGGAAAGGCTGCTCTACGGATGGAGCATGCGCGGTGGGCGGTCTTCGGGGAAGGCAGCGCGAGAGAACAACGGAGCTAGGAGAAGAGCGGCAGCGGCGGCGGCTTGGAGCTTGCAAGGGGCGAAGGCTCGGGAAAGCGGGGGAGGTCCTTTCGGGCGCTGTAGCCGCCGCTTCGTTCGATGGTTCGGGTCCTGTTGGGAGCAGAGCGCTTGAAATCGCCCTCTTGCAAAGCATCTAGAAGCCGAGATCCCGCTCCTTGCTTTTCTTCCCCTTTACCCCGTTCTGCACATTCGGGCTCTTCAAAGCAAAACAAATAGGGGGGGGGTATCGGTGGGCGGGAGGGCTCGCCGGGGATAAGAAAGATTCAAGGGGGCAACCCCCACACCAAAAAGAAAAAAAAGAGGCAGGGTTTTCATTCTAAGGTTGAGGTTGCCATCTTGACTCTTTTGACATACACACAAACACACACATACACATACACACACACGCGCGCGCGCGGGGGGGGGGCCCTCTGTGCAATCTTGCTGGCAACTCTTGAGCCAGTGGATTGAGTTTTCAGCAGGACTCCGACCTCCCATCTCCCATCTCTCTCTTTCTCATTCACTCTCTTAAGATTTATATTGACTGTTTCCCTATGACTATCGTTCAGTGTTGTACCTTATGAATCTTGACAAATGTATCTTTTCTTTTTATGTACACTGAGAGCATATGCACCAAAGACAAATTCCTTGTGTGTCCAATCACACTTGGCCAATAAAAAATCCTATCCTATTCCTATTCCTATTCCTAATTCTATTCTATTTTATTGTATTCTATTCTTCCCCTGTCTCACTCATTCACTCTCTCACTACTCTTCCTGGCTCTCGTTCACTTTCTCCCCCTCTCTGTCTTTCTCTCTGTGTCATTCACTCTCTTCCCCCCCCCCTCACACACACTCATTCACTCACTCTGTCCCCCTCCCTCTTTCTCTCTCCCACTTTCTCTTTCACTCTCTTCCCCCTCTCACACTCATTCACTCACTCTCTTTCGCTCACTCTCCCCTCCCTCTCTTTCTCCCTCTTTCTCATTCACTCTCTTCCCCCCTCTCTCTCACACACTCCCTCTTTCGCTCACTCATTCCTTCTCCCTCTCTTCCTCTCTCTCTTTTTTTTTTTATTTACATTTATATCCCGCCCTTCTCCGAAGACTCAGGGCGGCTTACAGTGTGTAAGGCAATAGTCTCATTCTATTTGTATATTTACAAAGTCAACTTATTGCCCCCCCAACAATCTGGGTCCTCATTTTACCTACCTTATAAAGGATGGAAGGCTGATTCACTCACTCTTTCCCTTTTTCGCTCACTCTGTCCCCCTCCCTCTTTCTCTCTCCCTCTCTCTCATTCACTCTCTTCCCCCCCTCCCCTCTCTCTCCCTCTTACAATCTGAATTTGAACGATTCATTCCATACTGCAAAAGTCAACCATTTGCAACCCTAGTTGTGATTGTTCCTGTTCTGTAAAAGCATGCCATTTGGATAGGGCCCCTCTGCTCCAAAGAATTGGGGCAGCTGGAAAAGAAGCTTGACCTAAAGATTTCAAGTGCTGGAGAACAATGGGTGAATTGGGGGCTGTTTGAGATTTTAGGTTGCTGGAAGGTTGCCTTGAATCACAGATGAGGTGTTTTCCCAGAGGTGGGAGTTTGGTGTGTGTTAGTAACCCGGAGATCAAAGGTTTCCCTCCCTCCTTGGTTCTTTGCCCGCCTCTTTCCCCTTACAAACAATTCAACTTGTGCAATTCATCACCCAGGTTACCAGCAAGTGAGAAACATACTGCTTTAGAGTTTTGCAAGCTTGGCAACTTTTAAGTTGTGTGGACTTCAACTCCCAGAATTCCCCAGCCGATAGAAACAGTGCTTTGGAGTTTAGGATATGGATGATGCAGAGAACCATCTCTGGTTTATTGGGTCTTTATCAGGGATGAAATCCAGCAAGTTCTGGAGAACCGGTAGCAGAAATTTTGAGCTTTTCGGAGAACCAGCAAATACCACCTCTGGCTGGTCCCAGGAGTGGGGTGGGAATGGGAATTTTGCAGCATGCTTCCTCTGGAGTGGGGTGAGAGTGGAGTTTTTGCAGTATTCTTCCCCTGCCACGCCCACCAAGCCACACCATGCCCACTAAGCCACACCCACAGAACCAGTAGTAAAAAAATTTGGATTTCACCACTGGTTTTTATCTGTCAAATATGCGCAGCAGAGCAAATTCTTGGGTTAGGCCAAGACTCAGTAGCACTGAGCAGAGAGAATGTAGTGTATCCTGCGTCTCCAATCTTGCATTTCTTTCTGCGTTCAAAAACTCTGTTCACTCAACATCTTCCACCCATCTCCTTCCACTTATAACTGTAACTTTGTTGCTTGTATCCTTACGATTTATACTGATACTGTTTCCTGATTGCTTATTTGTAGCCTATGACTATCATTAAGTATTGTAAGTGTTGTACCTTGATGAAGGTATCTTTTCTTTTATGTGCACTGAGAACATATGCACATATGCACCAAGACAGATTCCTTGTGTGGCCATCACACCTGGCCAATAAAAATTCTATTCTGTTCTGTTCTGTTCTGTTCTGTTCTATTCTATTCTATTCTATTCTGTTCTGTTCTGCTCTGCTCTGCTCTGCTCTGCTCTGCTCTGCTCTGCTCTGCTCTGCTCTGCTCTGCTCTGCTCTGCTCTACTCTATACCCTATTAACTGGCTGACCTTTGCAGTGGTTCATTTTTCAGAATTTTTTCCAGTTGTGTAAATCGGAATTGTTGAGTTCCTTTGTAGTTGAAAGTATTGTGCAAATGAAAAAAAAAATGGGCAAACTCGGTTCCTAATGTTAAAGTAGGTTGAGTGAATACTTAACACTGTGTCACTTTAGCTTTAGGATGCATCCTCTCCATGTTCATGTTTAATGTCAATTATAAGTGAGAGGTTTCCACAAAGAGGAAAGGGTCAACTTATTTACCAAAGCACCTGAAGGCAAGACCAGAATCAATGGATGGAAACTAATCAAGGAGAGAAGGAACCTGGAATTAAGGAGAAACTTCCTGACAGTGAGAACAATTCATCAGTGGAACAACTTGCCTCCAGAAGTTGTGAATGCTCCAACACTGGAAGTTTTTAAGAAGAGACTGGACAGTCACTTGTCTGAAATGGTATAAGCAGTGATGGTATTCAGCTGGTTCGGATCGGGGAAACCGGTAGCGGTGACCTGCAAGTTGGATGGCCGGCACTAAGCCATCCTATTTAGCCACGTTTTTAAGCTGTGTGCATGCATGCAACCTACACACACAAGCAAAGTGCATGCACGGAAGGATGTTCACATACGTGGAAACAAACGCACAATTGAACATGCTCATGTTTTTGGTGCACGGCAAACTAGTGGTAAAATTATGTGAAACCCACCTCTGTGTACAAGGTCTCCTGCTTGAGCAAGGGGCTGGACTAAAAGACCTTCAAGGTCTCTTCCAGCTCTGTTCTGATTGATATGTTAATATATTTAGTGTCATTTGTCCTTTATTCCTAGACATCTCTCTGTTGTTGTTGTTGTTTTCTATGAATATGATGATGACAACAGTGATGGTGATTAGAGACAGAAGGATCAATGAGAAAGGCATTTTTTTTAAAAAAAAAAATAGGGATACATGAAGATTGTGCCAATGTGAAAAAAGAAAGTCATAGTGGATCCAGGGGCAGTTGGTGGCCTTGATGCCATCCCAAAGGATCTGGAAAAGCACTTGGAGATGATAAAACTGGATCAGATTTCAACTCATGTTACAAAAAGTCACCCTGGTACTTTTATCTATCCTAGATTCTTGGAAATAATCTGACAATCAAAAGTACGAAATCTGGTGTAAACAACAGCAATCATCCAACAGAAGAGAATAACAAATTTTTTTTTTAAAAAAAATTAAGCATGGAATAGAAATATTAAAAAGTCATTTTTTATAAATATAAAAATGTCAATACTTCTTACACTGAAAGACCCAACCGAATTCTTAGTCAAATAATTGTAAGAAATAGAATATCAGCACAATTGTATACAGGCAATCGTTGACTTGCAACCAGTTGTTTGCCGACTGTTCGAAGTTACAGTAGCACTGAAAAAAGTCACGACTGGTCCTCACAGTTATGACTGTTGCAGCACCCCCACCAGCATGTATTTACAAAGGTTGCAGGGTCCCCGGGGTCATGCAATCACTATTTGTGACCTTCCCAGCCGGCTTCTGACAAACAAAGCCAGTGAGGGAAACCTGGTTCACTTAAAGATCACACGATTCACTTAACAACTGCAGTATTTACTTTACCACCACGAGAAAAAAAAACACCTGGTAAAATGAGGTGTGATTCATTTAACAACCAACTTGCTTGGCAACAGAAATTCTCGTTCCAATTGTGGTCAAGGACTACCTGTGTACATATTTTGTGGTACAAACGAGGCCCCATGTAACGTAGTTATTGGCTCATACTTTCTTCTGAAAAGGCTATGTTTTGGAGAGAGAAAAATTGAATTATCTCATCCATCTGTCTCTCCCTCTCCCTCTCTCTCTCCCTCTCCCCCCCCTCTCTTTATATCTAATCTACCTACCTACCTATCATCCATCCATCCATCCATCTAGCTAGCTCTCTATCTATCTATCTAATCTACCTTCCTACCTACCATCTATCCATCTATCTCTCTCCCTCTCTCTCTCTCTCTCTATCTATCTATCAACCATCCATCTATCCATATCTCTATATCTATCTATCTAGATAGATAGATGGAGAAGAGAGGGGCTTCTCAGGGTGCCATCCGCCAAGCAATGTCGGCTGGCGGCCCCCAGGGGAAGGTCCTTCTCTGTGGGGGCTCCTACCCTCTGGAACGAACTTCCCCTGGATTATGCCAACTGCCTGACCTTCGGACCTTCCGCCGTGAGCTCAAGACCTATTTATTCATCCGTGCAGGACTGGCTTCGTGATTTTTAAATTTTATAATTTTATATTTTTAGAGAGTTTAATTTTTAATAGGATATTGTTTTATATTTCAGCCCATATATAATAAGTTTTTTAATTGTTGTTTTAATTGTATATTGTTCTATTTTATTATGGCTGTGAACCGCCCTGAGTCCTTCGGGAGAAGGGCGGTATAAAAATCTAATAAATAATAATAATTATTATTATTATCTATCTATCTATCTATCTATCTATCTATCTATCTATCTATCTATCTATCTATCTCTTTATCTAATCTACCTACCTACCTACCTATCATCCATCTATCCATCTATCCATCTAGCTCTCTAGATCTATCTATCTATCTATCTATCTATCTATCTATCTATCTATCTATCTATCTATCTATCTATCTTTATATCTATCTATCCATCCATCCATCCATCTATCTATCTATCTAATAAATAACTAAAACTTCCAAGATGAACAGCAAAAGAAATATAACAAATAAATGAGAAAAAAAGAGCATGTGAAAAAATTTGGCAATCTGAGAAATTTTATATTAATTTCCTCCAATCTGATAAGAAAAGCTTTATTATGCGTGCAAGTAATGTAATTCTGCCCAGCATCTGTGAATGTATGCAAAGACCTGGCTTTTGTTGTACAATGAGCAATATCTTTATATCTGTTCCATTAATCCTCGGTCATACATGAATGGACTATTACTTGTAACTTGTCAATATTTTAGATTATTAGATTTTACAGTACACTTTATTTCTATATTCTTTATTCATTGCATGACACTCAGCCTCTAGTTTTAGATTTCACTCATAATTAATTTTAGAGTTTCTCCCCTACTTCCCCTGTCTTAGCTAGATTTAACCTTTAATTTTAATCTTCATCTTAAATAGAATGTCATGCTGCACACAGTATTTTACTTACAGAGCACTTCAGTATAATATTTTTCTATGACTGGATCTTGTTATATTTTGTTTCAAGCTAATCATCGAGCGCAATAAAGTTTCCCTCCCTCCTTGTCATTTTAAATTGGGTGAAGGCTCAGATCAAAAGTAGAGACAAAGAATATTGAACATTTACATTCTGAACGATAGCATTTTCAAGATTGAATGACAGCTAGCTGAACAGGCCATTGACAGTTTTTGTTTGATAGAGTACCCTGAAATCCGAATAGGCTTCAGCTGTCTCACATGCAAGGACACCCATAGCGTGTGCCTGTGTATCTCTGCATTTGACAAAAGTCAAGTGGGTGGCCACCGTTATATGATTGCAAGATGCCCTTAATCGTATGAGTGCAAAAGATTGTTCAACCAAAGGAAGGGAAGCGGGTGCCATCTCTGAAGCACAGAGATTTCCTAGATCAGTGTTTCTCAACCTTGACTACTTCATGACGTACGGACTTCAGCTCCCAGAATGCCGTGTCCCACCCACCCACTCCGACGAACGAGTCAAGGAAGTCCGTGACAAACTTGGCAACGAAGCCTCTGCAGCTTGCCAAGTCCCTTCAAGGGTTATTAGGGCAGGCAGGAGTCCCAGTTGTGACTTCAGCGATAGGGTCCAATATCAGCAAACTAGATAAGACTTTGCTTGACTCAAGTTGGAATGCCAAAAGCAGGTCCTTTATATAGGCTGTGGGGTGTGGCTCCATGACTCAGCATCTATCCAGGCCTCCCCCACCTCTCCTTCTGCTGGCATCGCCTCTCAGATCTCCAGAAGCAAGGGTCCACCCACTCTGAATTGTCTTCAGTTGGATCTGCTGGCAGCTTCTGGGAAAGGGAGGGGTCAGAGGGAGTAGGGCCGAGTAATTTCAGCACCTGGCTGATGTCCTGCTCTGACGGCTGAGCCAAAGGAACACACGCTGTATGAGTGAGGTTTATCGGGCTTGTCCTCCCACTCCTGGAATCCTCTCCAGGCATGGGGCCAGGGCCAGGGCCTGGAGGCATGACAGGCCATTCATCTTCATTATCAGACTCGGAGTCTAATAAAAGGCCCGGTTGGAGACGGGAGGGGCCCGGCTGAGGAGAGGAGGGAGGACGAGTCACAACACAGAATTTCCCAGCCACCATGCTCATCTGGGTGTCAGGGTTCCAAGTAACACCCCCAATGAAAGAAAACTCCTGACGCTTAATTTTCCTCAAAGTTCCATTTTATTAGAGATGTCATATTGGCACATCTGGGAAAACCCGAATCTGAAAGCTTCCAGGTTTTCTCCACCCAAAGGAAAGTTCATGTCCCTGCCCAACACCCACAGTGTCCATCACATGATCCAATCCAAGCACCATCCCAACTGGAGATGCCTCCCAGTTCCAGCCTTTGAGGTGCAGGGCAAGATGTCCTTGACTCTCTGAGAAAGAATGCTATTACGACTGTATATCACCCTGGCTCCATACAATCCCCCCTCCCAATTTCTCACAGTAGTAAATATGGCAGGCCTGAAGATCCAACGAAAAAGATGGCTTCCAGGCCTGACATTGGGAATTGAAGTCCACACATCTTCAAGTAATCAAGGTTGAGAAGCACTGGCCTAGATCACCAAATTAATTTGATGCGATCTAGGAGCAATTGTAAGGAGTGGTAAGCAGTGGTAAGGTAAAGATAAGTCTCCTTTGTATGAAGCATGACTCCTAGGGACTACGTTGGCGTTTTCTCAGCCATACTAGAGAAGAAGTTTGCAACTATTTCTTCTGGGGTGGCTTGTTGACTTCTTAATTTAATCTATAGCTCTGGGATTTCCTAAGCAGGTCCAACCTGCTTAAGCTTTTGAAGATCAGTGATGTGATTTGAACGATTTTTGAACGATTTGGAACAATTTTTGACGTGATGACATAGCTTGTTTTGGCAACGTCAAGTCTCAATTCCTGATAATTCTGTGGAAAGCTCTATCGTGTCTTCTTTCCCAAAGAAAATAATTTGTTGTTGTTTTTCTTCTCGTGGATGGTGTTGAGTTCCAAATTATCCGCCAGTCTTGGGATTTAGAATCAGAGTGTCGCGTCCCATTCCTCCTCTGATGGCCGGGTCTGGGAAGTCTGTATCAAGCGTGGCCACGAAGCCTCTGCAGCTTTGCCAAATTCCTGTCAGAGTTCTCAGGGCAGGCAGGAATCCAAGGTGTGACTTCAGCAACCAGATGAGACTTTGCCTGACTCAAGGAATGCCAAAAAGCAGATCCTTTATATAGGCCATGGGGTGTGGCTCCATGACTCAGCACTTATCCAGGCCTGCCCCTCCCTTCCTTTTGCTGACGTCACCTCTCCATTCTCCGGAAGCGGGGATCTGTCCACTGTGAACTCCCTTCCTCCTGATCTGCTGCTGGCAATTCTAGCACGTGGCTGCCTTCGTGCTCACACGCTGTAGGAGGGAAGTTTGTTTGCTCAGTCTGTCCGGGCATGGTGCCAGGGCTGGGGGCTGGGGGCTGGAGGCTTGCCAGGCCATTCTTCTTCACTATAAGTCTCCGGCTCAAATAGCAGGAGATGAGAGGGGCCCGGCTGAGGAGAGGAGGGCGGGCGAGGCACAACACAGAGAATGGCAGGGTTGGAAAAAAAGCACGAAGAGCATGAAGATAATCCAAGTACAACTACATAACTGGCGGAGGAATTCTGGGAGTTGAAGTCATTGCCAAGATCGAGAAACACTGATCTACAGAGTGCAGCAAATCCAGTTAAACCATTCTTGAAAGGTGACTATTCCCCCCTCCCCACCCTGATTCTAAAAATCTCCAAAGGTAAAAAATTCACAGTCTGCAAAGGGTAGATTAAAGGTCTGTAGAGATTCTCAGTCATCCAGGTCATGTTGTCCCAAAGGTGCCTTTTTTCAGGAGGCAAGTGAACTTTCTTGTTTTTCTTTTCTTTTGAAGACATTTCGCTTCTCATCCAAGAAGCTTCTTCAGCTCTGACAGGATGATGGGGGAATGGAAGGATTTAGATTCCTTGCAGACAGCTGGCCATTTGCATCCTTTTAGAACAGGGGTCTCCAACCTGGTCCCTTTAAGACTTGTGGACTTCAACTCCCAGAGTCCCTCAGCCAGCAAAGCTGGCTGAGGAACTCTGGGAGTTGAAGTCCACAAGTGTCAAGGCTGGAGACCCCTGTTTTAGAAGGTCCTTGAAGCACTTGGAGGTTTATCTGTGTCCTCAGGGTCACATGACTAGTGCTCCCGATTCCTGCAATCTGCAATTTTTTCCTCTGGAAATCCATTCCTATTCCCACACCATTCCAAGGGTGCTCATCCCAAAATTGTATAGCTAAAAGTCTGCAGAGATTCTCAGTCATCCAGCTCATGGTTTTCCCAAAGGTGCTTTTTTTCAGGAGGCAAATGGACTCTCTTGTTTTGTTTTGTTTTGTTTTTCTTTTGAAGACGTTTAGCTTCTCATCCATTCTTTTCTCAAAAGTAAAAAACAAGAAAGTCCAGTTTGCCAAAAAAAAAAAAAATCAAGCACCTTTGGAACATAGGTGTTCTGACCTAGGCTTCTTTAGCAAGTATACCTGGAGCACCCGAAGAGCACCCGGAGGCTCCAACTGGTACAGAATGTGGCCACGCGGAGGATTGAAGGAGCACCTCGTAGCTCCCATGTAACACCTCTCCTGCGCAGACTGCACTGGTTGCCGGTGGTCTTCCCAGTGCGCTTCAAGGTGCTGGTTATCACCTTTAAAGTGCTCCATGGCATGGGACCGGGATACTTACGGGACCGCCTGCTGCCTCCAGTTACCTCCCATCATCCAGTCCGTCCAGTCCGCTCTCACAGGGAGGGCCTCCTTAGGGTGCCGTCAGCCAACCAATGTTGGCTGGCGGCCCCCAGGGGAAGAGCGTTCTCTGTGGGGGCTCCGGCCTTGTGGAACGATTTGCCGGCAGGACTCCGTCTTTTCCCTGATCTTCGGACCTTTAAGCATGAGCTCAAGACCTTTTTTCACCAAGCGGGGCTGGCCTGATTGATTTTAATATGGTGGGTTTTTAGTGGGCTTTTAAATAGGGGTTTTATTCTATTTTTGTAGTTTTCTTAATTAATATTTTTAATCTACAGCGATTGAATTAGATTTTTAAACTGGATATTGTATTTTAAATTTTTGGATTATTGGTGTTTTATCTGCTGTACACCCCCCTGAGTCTTCGGAGAAGGGTGGTATAAAAATTTGAAAAATAAATCAATAAATCAATAAATACAACACAAACTAAGTCCCGGCAAACCTCTTTAATTCATATGGCTGTGAATTATTGTCATTCCCATCTGGAGGGTTTCTCAAGCAGTCTTTCAGGGGAATGTTTACACCTTATCTCCTTTGGAATGCTGCCAGAGAACCAATTGCCACACGCAGGGCAAGGCCAAACTTAGCACAGAGTCAAAAAGAACTTTTCCAGAGCTTTTACTGACCAGCTGAACTAATTGCTTCCTGCAAAAGTTCACATCCTGTTCGCTTCTCTTTTATGTCTTATGGGAGGGGCCAATCATCTCCAAGCCTTACTCCCAAGTTGACCCTGTTTTCTTAATTGTTCCTGTCTCCTGGCAGCTCTGCGCATGCACACACTGGGAACAGGTTCATGCTATTCTTCTGCCTCACTGATGTCCAGAGACTCCGGAGGCAGCAAAGAACTACCAGATGATCTTGGTCTCCTCTCTGCCTCCGATCCAGAGCCCTCGTCCGAGCCTTCCCCAGATTCCAGGACTGACCCACGTTCCTCCCCAACCTCCTCACTGTCCGAATCTGCTGCCAGCCCTGCTGGCCGCTGGCAGGCCACAACAATAGGGTAGATTGTTCCGCTACTGTACAAATTTCAGGGTTCTGTGCAAATGCTCACCAGATCCAACCTTGCATGGATTTTTGAGAATAATATTATACCTGCTTCAATTCAAGACTCTCTATGATTTCTTTACTTTCCTACCCTGGATTCTACAGTTATCAAAATGAAAATTCAAAGTTCCTTTCACAGCCTATTTGATAGTGTGTCATGGTTTTTTTTGCAGATTTCTTGTTGGGCCCACTTTTATGTCTGACAGATTGGCTAAGACTCAAGTATGTGGGCATATGTTAATGTGCTTATTATAGGAAAGAACTTGTTTGTGCTGCATTAATTAGAAAAAATATATTTATTTGCCTATTTATAACGTTGTTTCTTTTAAGGGATTTTTGTTTCTGTTTCTTTTTTCTTTTCTTTTTTGCTAGAAAGAACTGAACCCCGAGGCAAAAAGCGAACTAAAAACTGAAACTAATCAAACAGCAAAAAATAATTTTAAAAAGTATTTTTAAAAAAAAAATAGAAGGAAGCTAATATATTTGAAAGCATGATAACCAGCCGCAGAAAAATGAGTCAAAGAAGCCTTTCTAAAATTTATTTAGGAAATAAAACTAATTTATTTACTAATTTAGGAACTGAAAAATGTACATGTCTGAATTCAACTCAACTCCTGATACCTTCCTAGGACATGCCGTTTTTCTAGAAATAAACAGAAAAAGATCACTATGGCCCTATTTCAGATTTTTTTTAAAATCAGTCTAGACCAGGACTGTCAAACTCTATTTCATTGAGGGCAGCATCAGGGTTGTGTTTGACGTCGGAGGGGCGGGGATGGGATGGGTATGGCCATGGTGGGCATGGCCAGCTCAACATCACTCGTGTTGGTGGGGGCACCTGTAGTGGCCAAGTGCTAAGGCAGGAGTTCCCTGAGAACTTCCCTCACTCTTATTATAATCTTCCTTTCTTTCTTCCTTCCTTCCTTCCTTCCCTCCTTTTTCCTTCCCTCTTCCTTCTCCTTTCTTCTTTCTCCCCCTTTTTCCTTATTTTTCCTTCCTTGCTCTCTTCCTGTCTTTTCTTTGTCTTTTTCCCCTCTCTTTTTTCATTTTTTCGGTCGCGTTTTTGCTGGCAAAGGCACTGGGGTGCGGGGAAGCATTGCCTGTTTCCAGATGATCCCTGCGGGCCAGGTCTAAGCCTTGAGTTTGACAACCCTTGTCTAGACTACAAAAGTCTAGACCTGTGATGGCGAACCTATGGCATGCGTGCCCAAAGTGGCACGTGGAGCCATGTCGCCTGGCACGCTTGGCGTTGCCCATTCCTCTTCCGGGTTTCTGGCGCGCGTGCGCACATGACGATCAGCTGATCTTTGTGTATGCAGCAGTACCGGAAACCAGAGGAGCTGGTCTTCCATTTTCCAGCGTGAGCATGCAATGCCAGTCAGCTAATATGCACGTGCGCATGTGTGGCAGTAACCGGAAGACTTGCTGGCCAGCATGCATGTACGCACCGGAAACTGGAAGTACCATATCCGTCACATGCGTGCCCCCTGGGCAGTTCCTCTCCCTGGTCGTGGCCCTGGTGAGCATGCACGAAGTGATCCCTTTTCTGCAAATGGTGACGAGCACACGTGCACACTACCTTTTTGGCACTCAATGCCAAAAAACGTTCTCCATCACTGGTCTAGACCAGGAGTGAAATGCTCCCGGTTCGGACTGGATCGGCCGATCTGGTAGCGATGGCGGCGGGTGGTTCGGAGAATCGGTAGCAAAAATCCCTGCCTACCCCCCACCATGCCCAGCTGAGGTGCCTGATCGTCAGAGCCTTTTTATTTTTTTTACTTTTAAAAGCATTTTTTAAACAACCTCTTTGGCTGAAAAGGTTGTAAAAAAATGCTTTTAAAGGGTTAAAACAAGGATCTGATGATCCCAGCTGAGGTGCCTGATTTTTTTTTTCTTTTAAAAGCATTTTTTTAAAGGTAAAAAAGCTGAAGCCTGCTAGGCAAAAAATGGGGGATGTAGGCAAAAAATGGGGGGGGGTTGTTTGAGAGAGAGAGAGAGAAGAAAGAAAGAAAGAAAGAAAGAAAGAAAGAAAGAAAGAAAGAAAGAGAAAGAAAGAAAGAAAGAAAGAAAGAAAGAAAGAAAGAAAGAAAGAAAGAAAGACAGAAAGAAAAGAAAAGAAAAGAAAAGAAAAGAAAAGAAAAGAAAAGAAAAGAAAAGAAAAGAAAAGAAAAGAAAAGGAGGGAGGGAGGGAGGAAAAAGGAGAGGAAGGAAGGACTAAAAACCTGCATTAGACGCAGCTTCAGAGGACAATCCAGGGCTGGAAGGGACCTGGAAATCATCTAGTCCAACCCTGCTCCAACAGGACATTGTTAGTGAGTTTCTGTCTTTTGATGCCCCAATCACATAGCCACGCCCAACCAGTCACATGACCCCCCACACCAAGCCACACCCACCAAGCCACACCCACAGAACTGGTAGGAAAGAAATTTCGATTTCACCACTGGTCTAGACCACAGGTCTCCAACCTGGGCAACATTAAGACTCACGGACTTCAACTCCCAGAATTCCTCAGCCAGCCAGCATGGTATCCAATCTGCAGTATGACTGGCTAAGGAATTCTGGGATTTGAAGTCCATAAGTCTTAAAGATGCCAAGGTTGGGGACCCCTGGTCTAGACCCTATATGGAGGGTTGGGGTCCCTATCTTCCAAATAGGTACAAATAAATCCAAGCCTAACTTAGCTGTTAAGCCTTGCCAAGGTGAGATAAGTGAGGCAAACCGGTATATTTCATGCATTTATTTTCAAGTGTGCATCCCGCCACATATATCATCACATCACTGAGCTAATGCTGCCTATTAAGCAGGAGAAAATGTGTGATAGCAATAATAGTAATGCCTTTCAATCTCTTATAACATCAGACTAATTTATAATCAATCCATGTCATTTCACCGTGTTATAATGACATGCGCATTTGTGGGACTGGTGGTGATGTGTAATGACGTTTGATTAACAAGCAAAATATCCCCCTCTCTGACATATAAACACAGTAATGCATGCTGCTAATATCATATGAACAGTCATTCCACGTGAGTGTTTGATTTTGTTTGATTTATTTTTATGTGATCTGCACGCCGAAGGTACCATCAGCTTTTTTTTCTCCTTGATTTAAGCAGGGGGAATGACCTCTCATCCTGACATTATACGATCCCATAGGATTTTCTGCAGGAGATTCCTGGTTTTTCAGAATGAGGAGGGAGAGTTGGTGAACATCCCTTGGATTTGTACTGAAAAGGAACTTTAGGATGTCTGAATTATGTGGCTTGATTATGGAATTCTGGAAGTTGAAGTCCACCCATCTTCAAGTGGCCAAGGTTGAGAAACACCACACTACATGAATTTGGTTCATTAGATGTGTATCCTCTTTCCTCTAGGACTTTTCATCGAAACCATCTTCGTTTGATCCCAACAGCAACCCATGTTGGTCTAAATCAGGGGTGAAATGCTCCCGGTTCAGACCAGATCTCATGATCCGGTAGCAATGGCGGCAGGTGGTTCAGAGAACTGGTAGCAAAAATCCCTGGACTCCTCCATGCATCGCTGAGCCACGCGATCAGCAATTGTTGTTTTTTAACTTTTAAAAGCATTTTTTCTTCGGCTGAAAAAATGCTTTTAAAAGTTAAAAAAAAGCTCTTATGATCTTGCGCGTCAGCTGGGATCGTCAGAGGCTTTTAAAACCTCTTTGGCCCCAAGAGGTTGTAGGAAAAAAATCTTTTAAAAGGCTCCTCTGACGATCCCAGCTGAGTTGCCTGATCGTCAGAGGGTTTTTTTTAATTTTAAAGGCAAAAAAAAAAATCTCTTCAGCCGAAGAGGTTGTAGAAAAAATGCTTTTAAAAGTAAAAAAAAAAAAAGTTGGCCATGCCCACCCAGTCACATTACCTCCCTACCAAGCCATGCCCACAGAATCGGTAGTAACAAATTTTATATTTCACTCCTGGTCTAAATGGGTTGGTCTGTAAATAAATAAGTAAATAAAGGTAAAGGTTCCCCTTGCACATACGTGCTAGTCATTCCCGACTCTAGGGGGCGGTGCTCATCTCCGTTTCAAAGCCGAAGAGCCAGCGCTGTCCGAAGACGTCTCCGTGGTCATGTGGCCAGCATGACTAAACGCCAAAGGCGCACGGAACGCTGTTACCTTCCCACCAAAGGTGGTCCCTATTTTTCTACTTGCATTTTTTACATGCTTTCGAACTGCTAGGTTGGCAGAAGCTGGGACAAATAACGGGAGCTCACCCCGTTATGCGGCACTAGGGATTCAAACCGCTGAACTGTTGACTTTTTGATCGACAAGCTCAACGTCCTAGCCCCTGAGTCACCATGTCCCTCATAAATAAGTATATAAGTTGGTCTAAATGAGAGTTAATTGGCTACAAATCATCCAGTATGTGGCCTAAATTTAGATTTCAACCTAGAACTTCCTAGTTGAAGTCCATCACCGCCAGTAGTGTTCTTGTCCCTTTCTAAAAAAAAATTTTTTTTTTAAAGCAACTTGTTTGTCTACAGCACTCAAACAGTGGGTTTTTGGGTTTTTTTAGTGTGAATATGTGTACTTTTTCATTGATTTGATCTCAGGCTCATTCCTTTCTTGCCTAGCTGCTGGAACTCTTGATTGGATCTCAATTTCAGACTTACTTGATGCCATCAAAGCTCTTAGCTTACAGGTAGGACAATAAAGGTGACCATGGCTGATGAGGACAGAAATGTCACTTGAAATATCAAGAGTATTGCACAAATGAGGCATGCAGTCTGTGCCAGTTGCATCACATATCAGTTATTCAAGGGTGATATTTGAGACATCGTTGTGGTTTGTACCGGACATCCATGCCAGGAAAATCAAAGAAGCCAATTCATACATAACGGAATAACAGAGTTGGAAGGGACCTTGGAGGTCTTCTAGTCCAACCCCCTGCCCAGGCAGGAAACCCTACACCATTTCAGTCAAATGGCTATCCAACATTTTCTTAAAAATTTCCAGTGTTGGACCATTCACAACTTCTGCAGGCAAAGTTGTTCCACTAATTGATTGTTCTAACTGTCAGGAAATTTCTCCTTAGTTCTAAGTTGCTTCTCTCCTTGATTAGTTTCCACCCGTTGCTTCTTGTCTTGCCCTCAGGTGCTTCAGAGAATAGCTTGACTCCCTCTTCTTTGTGGCAGCCCCTGAGATATTGGAACACTGCTATCATGTCTCCCCTAGTCCTTCTTTCCATTAAACTAGACATACCCAGTTCCTGCAACCGTTCTTCATATGTTTTAGCCTCTAGAGGCTAATTCTTCCTCTAGAGCCGTGATCGCGACCCTATGGCACCCCTGTGAGAGGTGGTGGGTTTTAATTTTTTTACTACTGGTTCTGTGGGTGTGGCTTTGTGGGTGTGGCTTGGCTTTGTGGGTGTGGCTTTGTGGGCGTGGCAGGGGAAGGATACTGTATAATCTCCATTCCCACACCACTCCAGGGGAAGGATACTGTATAATCTCCATTCCCACCCCACTCCAGGGGAAGGATACTGTAAAATCTCCATTCCCACCCCACTCCAGGGAAAGGATACTATAAAATCCCCATTTCCTCTCCATCAGCTGGGACTCAGGAGGCAGAGCATAGATGGGGCCAGTCAGAATTTTTACTACCGGTTCTCCGAACTACTCAGAATTTCTGCTACTGGTTCTCCAGAACTAATCAGAACCTGCTGAAACCCACCTCTGGGACACACAGAGCCCTCTCTGCTGGCACGCGCACCGTCGCCCCAGGTCAGATCTCCGTGGCGTTTCTTTCGTGAGCTTCTGTTTCCCTGCAAACGACGAAACAGAAACTCAGGAAAGAAAAAGATCCTACCTCTTGCCACACTGCCGTTGTTGGGATGTTCCGCCTCCTGCCAATCAGCTGGTCTCTGCTGCGCATGCCTGCATGTCCCTGCGTGTTTGCGCATTTGCATGTTCACACATGCCCACGTATGTGCACATCTGTGCGTGTGCGTGCACCTTTCAGTTTGGGCAGGCGCACACATACAGTTTGGGCACTCAATGTCTAAAAGGTCCGCCATCTTTGCTGGCTGAGGAATTCTGGGAGTTAAAGTCCACAAGTCTTAAAGTTGCCATGGTTGAAGACCCCTGCTCTAGGGCAACGTTTCTCCATCTTAGCAGCTTTAAGATGTGTAAACTTCAACTCCCAGAATTCCCTGCTCTGTACATCTTAGAGGTTGAGATAGTTGAGAAACATTGATTTAGAGCAGCGGTCACCAACTGGTGGTCTGTGGACCGCTGGTGGTCCGTGAGAAAATTTTTGTGGTTCGCAGAAAAATTATTTGCATTTTTTATATTGCACTAAGTCAGGGGTCCTGAAACTACGGCCCCTGGGAAAGATATGTGCCATGAATGTTTGTGTTGCGGCAGAGAGTCTCTCCCTTCGGGGTCTTTTTGTGTGGGTCGGAGGGGGGCAGAAACTATGACTTGGAGTCTGCTTCAGCCTCCTGGTGTGGGGCTTTGGGCGAAGGCTGGAGAGAAGTGCCGCTGGTGGCAAAGAGCCAGAGGGCCTTGTTCCAGTGGGACAGCATCATGGCCTGGAACTGGCTGACCATCTCAGCCCGCTGAGCCTCCAGGTGCCGGTACCTGGCCTTGCACTCCCGCAGATCTTCCCTCTGCTTGGAAAGCCTATGCTCCTCAATGAGGTGCTTCTGCTGAGCCTCCTTCTCAGTCAGATCCAATTTGAACTGAGTTGTTTTGCCAACTCTTTCTCCTGGTGGCTGCTTAGCTCCAACAACTGCTTCCTGTTGGGGCCCTAAGGAGCCCGGGTGGGCAAGCGAGGAGTGGCTGGGAAGGGAGGGGTGAGTAGAGGCCGGCGAGGCACCCCTCGACGTGAATGACATCAAGTTGGCCACGCCCACCAAGTCATATGACCACCTAGCCACGCCCACCCAGCAGTCATTAGGCAGATCATATTGGTGGTCCGCGGGATTTAAAATTATGAATTTAGTGGTCCCTGAGGTCCGAAAGGTTGGTGATTCCTGATTTAGAGAATCTGAGTGCTTAAAAATGTATACCCGTTCTGCTGCCTGGGAAATTCGAGAAGTTGAAATCCACACATCTTAAAAGTTACCAAGTTTAAAAAACCCTGAGTTAAATTAAGGTAAGCGTGACCGAACATCATAAACCCATGGCATTCAGTTTTGCTTTTCCAAAAAGCAAAACGCTCAACTCCTTTATTGCATTTTATTTCAGCCCTTTGGAAAGTTGTTCAGGATTTCCGCCAAGTCACCCTGCCTGTAGGGAGAAAGGCTTTGGGAAGTCAGAGGGCGTGAAAGAAAAGAAAGGGAAATGGCATACTCAATGCCAACACTGGTGCCATTCAATTAAGAGCAATGTAGCCAAAGCATAGCACAGGTCATAAGTCCAAATGGGCACTATATTTTTCTCCTGTCAACAGTGACCCTGAGTAACTGATTGATATTCCATTGTGTCTGTTCCTGAAAAATAAACGACGGACAGTGTCTTTTCCTGCAGGCACATGTGTGCAAACACACACACACACCTACACAAAACCTCTGCACACATCCTAAGCAGCAAATATAGAATTTGTTAGGCTCCTAATGCATTATTCATTCACTGAATGACAACATGGCAACAGCTCGTTGAGTTGGATCAGTTTTGAAAAAGCAAGATTAATTACTTAAGAATAGATCTGATTATTATTTGGAAGATAGTCCATAAGAAAAACTAGAAATGTAGGCTAGACTGGGGGAGCGAGGTCTAGGAAGGATGTCGTTTCTGAATTGTTGCCAAGAAACCCATGTAGCTGTTCCCACAACCTCGCAAGAAGTCAGATCCAGGGGTGAAATCCAGCAGGTTCTGACAGGTTCTGGAGAACCGGTAGTGGAAATTTTGAACAGTTCAGAGAACCGGTAGCGGAAATTTTGAGTAGTTTGGAGAACCGGCAAAAACTACCTCTGTCTGGCTCCAGAGTGGGATGGGAATGGAGATTTTGCAATATCCTTCCCCTCTAGTAGGGTGGGAATGGAGATTTTTCAGGATCCTTCCCCTCTAGTAGGGTGGGAATGGAGATTTTGCGGGATCCTTCCCCTGCCACACTCACCAAGCCACGCCATGCCCACTAAGCCACGCCCACAGAACCGATAGTAAAAGAGTTTGGATTTTACCACTGGTCAGATCCGATATGTGGAAAATTCTCCTGGCTACATTTTTTGTTTTTTTTTTGTTTTTTGTTTTTTTTTTTTTATTCAAAAAGTTTTACAAAAAAAATTTTCCCCCTTTCCCCCCCTCCTCCCCCCTCCCTTCGCAACCCCCCTCCCCCCCCCCGACTTCCCGGAACGAGCACAAGGTATAGTTAAAAATAAAACAAACATATGCTAAAAAATTTTCATCCCAACTTAATTGTACCCCTACAATCATCAATTCCTAACTTCCCCAAAAGCAATCAAAATAATACATCATAATCATTCAAAACAGTCTGATAACTCTTAGTCTGATATCTACGTTGAATATAGTCAATCCATTTTTCCATTCCTTTAAGTATCTTTCTTGCGTATTGTCTTTCAAAAGGCTGATATCTTCGCCATCTCAGCCAAATTGGCAACTTTCAATATCCATTCTTCTATTGTTGGTACTTCTTTTTCTTCCAATATTGTCCTATTAGTAATCTTGCTGCAGTTATTAGATTTAAAATCAATTTAGTCTCAATTACTGTACAATCCGTAATAATTCCCAACAAGAAAAATTGCGGCAGGAACTTTATCTTCTTTTCAGAACATTTTGTAAAATCCACCAAATTTTTATCCAAAAGGCCTTTATGTCCTTACAAGTCCACCAAATGTGAAAATATGTAGCGTCATCACAATTACATCTCCAACATTTTGCTTGCATTTCTGGATACATACACGATAATTTTTTAGGATCTAGGTGCCATCTATAAAACATTTTATAAAAATTATTCCTCAGATTCTGTGCCTGCGTGAATTTAACATTTCTAACCCAAATTTTTTCCCCACGTTTCCAATAATATTGGCTCCTGAAAATTTTGTGCCCACTTTATCATACAGTCCTTTACCAAGTCCCTTTCAGAATCTATTTCAAGTAACACATTATACAATCTCTTTATATGCTCCTGAGACTGATTTCTAATTTGCTTTACCAAATTTCCCTCGTTCTGCTCTATACCAATTTTCTGATCTCCCTTCCATCTAGCACGTAGTTGCTCATATTGAAACCAAGTATAATTTTTCCCTTCCTCTCTTAATACTTGCAGAGATTTTAACTGCAAATTACCTCTTTCAGTATACAAAAGATCTTTATATGTAATCATTTCCTGATTCTGTTCTATGTTTATATTTTCTACTGTATGTCTAGGACTTGCCCATATAGGAACCTTATAATTTAATTTATAAGAGTATTTTTCCAAACACATGAAGGGCATTTCTTAGCACATGATTTTTAAAGGCCTTATCCACTTTTTTGTCATAAATTAAATATGCATGCCATCCATATAGCAAATCATAACCTTCTATATTCAAAATTCTGTCCTCTGTTAAATTAAACCAATCACTTATTGCAGAGAGAGCAGCTGCTTCATAATATAATTTAAAATTAGGCATTTTTAAACCTCCCCTTTCTCGAGAATCTTGAATTATTTTCATTTTAACCCTAGCTTTTTTACCTTCCCATATAAATTTGTTAATTCCCTTCTGCCATTCCTCAAGATTCTTATCTTTCTTAATTATTGGTATCATCTGAAAGAGGAATAAAAATCTAGGTAAAACATTCATTTTAATAGCAGCAATTCTCCCCAACAAAGATAATTGCAATTTTTTCCAATCGTCCTCCCGTATCTTCGGCCGTGCTCCTCCCACCGCTTCTGTAGCAGAATCCTGAACTTTACTTTGAGTTTGTTGCTCCTTTTCTTTACGCTTAAGGGCTCCCCTCGTCAGTCTTTGTTCTTGTGGTTGTTCCTCTGATGGTAACATCACTGGAATCACCTCAGCTTCCACACCCATTTGAGTCTCTTGAATTCTTTTTTCTATTATTTCTATTTCAAATTTCAACACTGTAGAAAGAAAATCTTTGGCCTTAAGCACTGTGTCAATACGATGTCTCCTTCCTTGATAATACACTGTCAAGCCAACTGGAACCTCCCATCTAAATTGAATCTGGTATTTCTTAAGTTCTTGAGTGAAAATGTAAAGTCCTTTCTATCCCTTAACATCTTGGGAGGAATCTCTTTCAAAACCTTCAACTCCTGTTCCCTATTTTCAAGTTTTTCTGAAAAGCAACTTGCAAAATTTGATTCCTCACTGTTCTTTTCAAAAATAAACCACAATGTCTCTAGGAAGTTTCTTTTGCCTAGCAATCCAAGAATTAACTCTATAAATTTTGTCAATTTGATAAGCAACCTCTTGTGGATCAAGTTCAATAAATTCAGCCAGAGCTTCTGATAAAAATTTTTAAATCTTCCCTTTCTCCTCATTCAAACCTCTAATTCTCAGAGCTCCTTCCATCATTCTATACTGCATCACCACCACTTGATCTTCATTTTATCCAATTTGATTTGCATTCCCCATTCTATTTTCTATTTGTTGATTTGACTGAACAATTTCTTGCACCTCCTCCTCCACTTCCTCCAGTCTTTTGCCAAACCTTGAAAAGCCATCAAGATATCTTCTTATTTTTTATTATTCTCTTTATTTCTTCTCTTATTTTCTCATTATTATCCATAATCTCCTTAAACCTTTCTTCAGACACTTTCCTTGCTCTTTAATCAGATCTTCTAAAGCTGGTTCAGAACCCTTCTGCCCCCAGTCTTAGGTGGTTTAGTAGCCATTTCAGTTTTAAAATTCACAAAATATAAGTCTAGAAACTTCTCTTTTCCCCTTTAAGTATAGGAGAGCTCAGTTCACTTCATTAAAATCCACACATAACATTTCTTATCTTCTTAGTTGCACAGACTGTTTGAAATTCCATTCGTCACTTTCACTCCCGTTCAGGCACCATCTTTAAGAGTCAATTAAAACAAAGGAAAAATTTTTTTCTCTTTTTTAGAAGGTAGAAGTCAGGAAATCAAAAATACTTGCAATCCAATAATCGTCCGCTGGCACTCATTCCGTCTGCTTAAAGAGATCCATAAAGATAAGACAATTAGCAGAGATGGACACTTTCTTCTTTTCCTGCTTTTGCAGGAGCGCACTGAAGTCGGAGCTTATGGCAGGAATATTTATGGGACCCGTCGACCCTTCGAAGCTCTGCTTAATTAAAACAAAGCCTCTGGGGAGGTCTACCAACATTTCCTGCAGCTCTTATCTTCCCCTTTCATCCAGGGAAAAAGATTAAAGCCGGCTTTTCCTGGCTTTACGATGTTCAGTGCGGAGCCCCTTTAATTAGGGCTCAGCGAAGAGGTGGAGCCACCCGGAAGTCTCCTGGCTACATTTTTTGGTCTTTCACAATGTATAATAACTCCTCATAGTATGATAATATTACTTGTATTTTATTTTTATATCCAAAACAATTTAGTTTTAGAATAGGGGTGGAGCACCTCCAAAGAGGTGGGACAAAGGTGGAGTTGATGGCTATTGAAATCTCAGGCAAATGAGTGTAAGGAAATATTGATGGAAATGGCTACTGATGCAGGAGTGCTATTCAGCAGGTTCTGACAGGTTCTGGAGGACCAGTAGCGGAAATTCTAAGCACTTCGGAGAACCGGTATTGGAAATTTTGAGTAGTTCGGAGAACCGGCAAATACCACCTCTGGCTGGCCCCAGAGTGAGGTGGGGATGGAGATTTTGCAGTATCCTTCCCCTGCCATGCCTACCAAGCCAAGCCCATCAAGCCACACCCACAGAACCGGTGGTAAAAAAAAAATTAATTCCACCACTGTACTGATGGAAATGTGTTTTTGGCATTGAAGTGTAATTTCACAAATTCCTGACACAGTTCCTTGCTTTGAGCTCTAGTTTTGACTACAATGACCTCACCAGGGGAAAAATTCTCCACTTCTGTACTGTCTCTTGGTGTGAAATAGTAAGAAGCATTGGTTTTTTTCCATGTGGATCATGATTTTGAATGTGTCTCCAGATAATAGGCCTTGATAGCAAGGCAAGGAAGGGCAACTGATGTGACATGAATCATGTTGTCATCCAACCACTATGAAACTTGCTGTCAGGCCTGGAAACCCTACTAGACTTTAGGGTTCCAGACGCTGCCACATTTTTCCCCTGAGGGGAAGAAGGGGGGCTGAGGGGTATGGTAACATTCTTCAAGCGGTCAAGGTCGGATGGTGTTCACATCTGCAGGAAGAGTGGCAAGAAGATATTCGAATGAACTGCGAGAACGTGGGACCATGTGACCAGCAAAGGGGTCAGTGGGGTGGGACTCTTGGGGTTTGTATAACTGGGAAAAGAATCCGGAAGTTCAGTTTTGGAATTTCACTCATCGTGTGCCAGTTTCCTCATGCTAGTAAAGAACTCTGAAAAACAATGGCTTCTGAGTTTTTTTTATGCAGAAGAGGTTTTTCTGGAACCTTGACACTTGCATTACGCATGGACATATGATCATCCTGGCTACGTTCCTGATTGGAGGAAACAAACCCAGATTAGTAAATCTAGTAACTGTGGAAAGGACAGCCTCTTCTGCACTGCAACTAGGAAATTAAAAATAATGTCATGATTCAATGATGCCCAATAGAAGGTTGGTTTTTTTCTGCAATAGGTAGCTGGAGGTCCAAGAAGTGGGGAATAACTCATATTCCTTGCTTCCTATGACTCTTTTCAAATATTTCATATCTCAGGTTTACCTGGAATGCTCTATCACATACAAACTGTTGCTCCAATTCTCAGCTAGACAAATAATTGTTTTAATCAGTGTTGAAATCTGAATCTTACTACCAGTTCGTTGGCTGCGCAAAACCCCCATTTCCTCCCGATCAGCTGGGACTTGGGAGGCAGAGAATAGATGGGGGCGGGACCAGTCAGAATTTTTAATACTGGTTCTCTGAACGACTCAAAATTTCCGCTACCGGTTCTCCAGAACTGGTCAGAACCTGCTGAAACCCACCTCTGTTACATGCTCATCAACTGCAATTTGTGAATCAATTAAATATGGGGTTTATGGTTAGTTCAGGAAGCGTATCTGGCCAGGAAATGTCACTATCCAGTGCAAAGTCAGTTCAGAGCAGGCATTAAAACTGTTAAAATATTTGTTAGTGCATGAAAAATACTTTTTAATTTTATAACTCCCTAGGGTAGGCTGGACAGATTCTTCCAGAACGTGGTAATTAAAGGTCACATTGTTGCTTGCAAGCTAAAAATATACACGCATAAAGTACATTGGTCTAAAGTAAAACTTATTTAGCTAGGCTTTCCTGGGTATAGAATTTGAATTAGCTTAACATATATATTTTTTTCTTGATTACATTTTTTAAAGGACGCTGCAGAACATTCTGTTACTCCAATCCAAGAAATGCCGTCAGTGCAGGGTTGGGTTCTACTTACCTTTACTGCTGGTTCACATCATGTCTGTGCTTGTTGTGTCTTGCCCGCTCTCACAGCAGCCGGGGCCTTCTTATCTGCTCCCGAACACGGAGGAATGTATGCCTCCCGGCCCCAGTCCTGGCTTCATGCCCAGACAAGCTGAAGAGGAGGGGGCACCTCCCGGTCCCAGCCCTGGCTCCATGCCCAAGCAGGCTGCAGAGGAGGGAGCATCCCCCGGCCCCAGCCCTGGCTCCATGCCCAGGCAAATGGAGCAGCTAGACCCCTCCCCCTCCTCCACAGCATGTGAGCCTGAGGAAAGTTTACTTCCAACAGCTGCTGATTGGAGTGACCCTTGCATCAGAAGACTGGATAGGCGGAGGCAACAGAAGGAAGGGAGGGGCAGGCCTGGATAAGTGCTGAGTCATGGAGCCACACCCCATGGCCTATATAAAGGATCTGCTTTCTGGCATTCTCTGAGTCAGGCAAAGTCTAAACATATCTTGCTGAAGTCACTTACTGGTCTCCTGCCTGGTCTGAGGACTTTGCTAGGACTTTGGGCAGAGCTGCAGAGGCAAGCCTGATTCGGATTTCCCTGACCCGGCCGTCAGCGGAGGAGTGGGACACGACAGTGCTCTTCTGCTCATGCGCAGAAGCTTCTTCTATAGAACCGGTCCAAACTGGGGGCAACCTACCACTGCACCAGTGGCTAAGACACTGAGCTTGTCGATCAAGAAATGTCAGCATTTCGGCAGTTCGATTCCCTAGTACACAGGGGCGGGTTCCAAATCTTGTCACTACCAGTTTGCTCATGCCCGCGTGGTGTTTCTGCACATGTGCAGAAGCGGAGCCTCCCACTGCCGCCGCGACTGGTTCGCCTGATCCAGTGCAAACCGGTTACAACCCACCACTGCTAGTACAGGTCTCCTGCGTGAGCACTGGGTTGGACTAGATGACCTCCAAGGTCCCTTCCAACTCTGTTACTGTTAAATAAAAAGCATATAAGAAAAAAAAAACATAAGAAAAAAAAACATATAAGAAAAACATATAAGAAAAAAACCATGGATCTGAATATGACTGTTATGCTGTATTGCTGTTATTGGCACAAGCATTAATCTCTCTTTGGGTGTCTATAGTCATTCCCATTCTTTTGCAGTTAATCCCATCTAAATCCACAATTAGACAAAGTGCGAGACAGAAATGCGGGTTTTATCGTTAAAATTATAAATCGCCCTCACCATCCCATCAGACTCTGAATAATTTCAGTGCTACTATTCAGAGTCTATAACGTAGCGATATACAAAGTCTTGAGTTCTGCTTGTTCCTAAAAAAGATTTGAACATTCTTAAAAGAATCAGGAGGTGTTTTATTTTATTATTTAGATTTTTATTATTTAGATTTTTATACCGCCCTTCTCCCGAAGGACTCAGGGCGGTGTACAGCCAAATTAAAACAATACAATATACAATTTTAAAACCACAAATTAAAAGAACATATTTTATAATGGCCGAAAAATTTAAAAACCGTCAAATTTGACCCAATAAAACAGAATACCCAATTTAAAATTATTAAAATTCAAAAAGGTGTCTGGCAGGATCTTTTCCAAGCGACAATTTTATTAAAAGGCAGAAGCTGCAGCTCATGAAAGTTTATGCTGTTTAATAGAGTGTATCAATTAACAATGATGCAACCAGATCCGTCTGATTTTTTTTTGCTCCCTATAGACTAACATGGCTGTTCTCCCATCATCCCATCATCAAATATTTTGCTCCCTCAGGTCCCGTGGACCGCAGTCTCTATAAAAAAGAGGCAGGAAGAAAAGAGAAATGACTCGTAAGCAGGGGTGGGCTTCAAAAATTTTAGCAAGGGGTTCTCTACCCGGTTGCTGGGTAGGTGTGGCCATGGTGGGTGTGCCCTAGTCGGCCTCCTGCACCATGGTGGGGGATTGTTTTTGCCCTCCCCGGGCTCCGGAGGCTTTCCTTGAGCTTCCGGGAAGGCAAAAACAGCCTCCCCAGGCTCTGGAGGCCCTCTGGAGGCCGGCCTTCCCAAACTTTTGGTAGGCCCATTTTTTACTCTTCTCGAGCCTCCGCGCACACCCTGCACTTACGGGCCACATGGGGACTCTTGGGAGGGGTGGGTGGGGCCAGCCAGGAGTGGAATTTGGGGGTTCTCCAAACTGCACAGAATCTTACCTAGAGGTTCTCCCGAACCCCTGCGAACCCGCAGCAGCCCACCCCTGCTCGTAAGTTGTTGCTAATATATAAAAATCTATTTTTGCCAGACCTGTGAATTTATCCTTCTCTGACACCACCTCATAAATGGCTGTTTTTTTCTACCATTCATATTAGAAGCCACTTTTTGGCCAGAGAAGATGGACTTTGTCGTGCACAAAGATACGAGGAATTCATTAATTCTAAAGAGGGTCACTTTTATTTTGGTGGAAGGAACAAAGCGCCTGCTGCAAATTCTGCAGCAGAAAAGGAGGCTTGTGTCTGACGCATCATTCATGTTCTAATGAAGTCCCCTGACAAAAAGGAATATTTTGAACCAAAATAGATTTGCCGGACAAGAAAAGCAACCTTGCATTCCATAAAATGCTCCCATTCTCTTCAGGGCTGTCAGCAAAGAGGGTTTAAAGAAGAAGAAGAAGAAGAAGAAGAAGAAGAAGAAGAAGAAGAAGAAGAAGAAGAAGAAGAAGAAGAAGAAGAAGAAGAAGAAGAAGAAGAAGAAGAAGAAGAAGAAGAAGAAGAAGAAGAAATAATCAAGATGGCAGCTATGAACACACAATCAAGGCCACGCCCCTTTTTATGTGACCATGACAAATGAAAAAACAGGTATAGGTAGATCTTGATGCACAAACATTCATTCAGTGACCTTTCAAACTGGCACTAAAAAAAGGGACATATGATTGATGCTTCTACTTATGAGTGTTGCAGCATCCCCTCAGTCAGGTGATCAGAATTTGGGTTCTTGTCAGTCGGCATATATTTATGACCTAGCATCATCCTGGGGTCATGTGATCACCACTTGTGATCTTCTTAAACAGATATCAACAAGCAAAAGCCACGAGGGAGGCTGGATTCATTTAATGACTGTGTGATTCACTTAGTAACTGCACCGATTTGCTTAACCACCGTGATGAAAATGGTCATAAACTTGGGTGCGACTCACTTAACCGCCTGGCTTATCAATGGAAATTCTGGTTCCCATTGTCATCGTAAGTCAAGAACTAAATATAGGACTTTGAACAGATAGCTGCCATCTTGTTTCTTTTCGACCTCACTGTAAGATGTTTGGATATATTATTAATTAGCATAAGAATAACTTGTGCATATTTGACTGAACAAAATCACAGGGCAATTTTGGCTTGAGACAAGTTATCAGTTATATTATTGTTGGATAGGTCAATTTTTTAAACCTATTAATCAAATTTGAATAGCTGCCTGTTTCTCAAAAATATTAATACCGGATCACAAAACGAGGCATTTTCCACCTTGGTGGTCTCTGAAAAGGATCCATCAGCTAAACAAAGCATTTTACAAGAAGCTCTTAGTGGATTTTGAAAAAAGAGGCATCTACCATGTAATTTCCAGCCAGGTTCAGCACACCGGAGAAAAATCTGTATTTGTCCTGAATGTAGTCATTAGTTTGAAAGTCCATTAAATAGGTAAAGGTAAAGGTTCCCCTCGCACAAATGTGTAGTTGTTCCTGACTCTAGGGGCCAGTGCTCATTTCTGTTTCAAAGCCAAAGAGCCAGCGCTGTCCAAAGACGTCTCCGTGGTCATGTGGCTGGCATGACTAAACCAGTAGTGGGTTTCAAATCCTGGTGCTAGCGGTTCACAATTGGGAGCGTGTAGTTCTGCGCATGTGCAGAGAGTTTTTTTTTTAATAAAAAAAATTTTATTTCCATTTTCCAACATCATATTTATGTACAAACTATTATCCATCATTAATCATTAATTTTTATATATTGCTGATTCAGGCCTGCCCGACTGCCACTTCCTTTCTTCACAACCTCCCTCTACCCTCTACTACTTTCCCCTCCTTCATCTCCTTCACTTTACTACTTCCTCTGCTCCTTCTCCACTCCTCCCTTCTTCCACCCTCTCTAACCTTCTTATTCCCCTCCTCCTTCTCAACTCTTTCCTACCTACTTTCTTCCCTCCTTCTACTCCTCTCTCCCTTTCTTTCTGAAATTTATTTATTATTTATTTATTAATTAGATTTCTAGACCGCCCTTCTCCCGAAGGACTCAGGGCGGTGTACAGCCTTATTAAAACACATAGGTACACAATAAATTTAAAATACATTTAAAATGAAATATTTAACCGGCCAATTTAAAACTAAAAACGGTCAAACGACCGATATAAAACCCTAAACTATAAAATCACCATTAAAAACCCATAACTTAAAAAACTAACCCAGTCCAGCGCAGATAAATAAGTAAGTTTTGAGCTCATGAAGGTTCGGAGGTCCGAAGTTGACGAAGTCCTGGGGAGCTCGTTCCAGAGGCGGGAGCCCCACAGAGAAGGCCCTTCCCTGGGTGTCGCCAGACGACACTGTCGCGCCGACGGCACCCTGAGGAGTCCCTCTGTGAGAGCGCACGGGTCGGTGAGAGGTATTCGTAGCAGCAGGCGGTCCCGTAAGTAACCCGGCCCTATGCCATGGAGCGCTTTAAAGACGCTCACCAACACCTTGAAGCGCACCCGAAGGCCACAGGTAGCCAGTGCAGCCTGCGCAGGATAGGTGTCACTGGGAGCCACGAGGGCTCCTCTATCACCAGCGCAGCTGCATTCTGACCAACTGCAGCCTCCGGATGCCCTTCAAGGGAGCCCCATGTAGAGAGCATTGCAGTAGTCCAGACGAGACGTCACAAGGGCGTGAGTGACTGTGCACAAGGCATCCCGGTCTAGAAAGGGGCGCAACTGGCGCACCAGGCGAACCTGGTGGAAAGCTCTCCTGGAGACGGCCGTCAAATGATCTTCAAAAGACAGCCGTGCATCCAGGAGAACGCCCAAATTACGCACCCTTTCCATCGGGGCCAATGACTCGCTCCCGACAGTCAGCCGCGGACTCAGCTGACTGTACCGGGATGCCGCATCCACAGCCACTCCGTCTTGGAGGATTGAGCTTGAGCCTGTTTCTCCCCATCCAGACCCGTCGGCTTCCAGACACCGGGACAGCACTTGATAGCTTCATTGGGGTGGCCGGTGTGGAAAAGTACAGCTGGGTGTCATCAGCGTACAGCTGGTACCTCACACGAAGCCACTGATGATCTCACCCAGCGGCTTCATATAGATGTTGAACAGAAGGCGAGAGAATCGACCCCGCGGCACCCCACAAGTGAGGCGCCGCGGGTCGACCTCTGCCCGTCAACACCGTCTGCGACGGTCGGAGAGATAGGAGGAGAACCACCGATAAACGGTGCCTCCCACTCCCAACCCTCCAACCGGCGCAGCAGGATACCATGGTCGATGGTATCAAAAGCCGCTGAGAGGTCTAATAGGACCAGGGCAGAGGAATAACCCCTATCCTGGCCCTCCAGAGATCATCCACCAACGCGACCAAAGCCGTCTCAGTGCTGTAACCGGTCGGAAGCCGGACTGGAGCAGGTCCAGATAGACAGTTTCCTCCAGGTGCAGGGGAAACTGATATGCCACCATACTCTCTACAACCTTCGCCGGCAAGGTTGAGACCGGACGATAATTACCTAAAACAGCGGGTCCAGGAAGGCTTCTTGAGGAGGGCCTCACCACCGCCTCTTTCAAGGCGGCCGGAAAGACTCCTCCAACAAGGAAGCACTCGTAATCCCTGGAGCCAGCCTCGTGTCACCTCCTGAGTGGCCAGCACCAGCCAGGAGGGGCACGGGTCCAGTAAACACGTGGTGGCATTCAATCTACCCAGCAACCTGTCCATGTCCTCGGGAGTCACAGGGTCAAACTCATCCCACACAACATCACCAAGACCGCCCTCAGATACCCCGTCTGAATCGCCACAATTTTGGTCCAGACCGTCCCTAAGCTGAACGATTTTATCGTATAGATAACCGTTAAACTCCTCAGCACGTCCCCGCAACGGGTCATCCCGCTCCCCCTGGTGAAGGAGGGAGCGGGTCACCCGAAACAGGGCAGCTGGGCGGTTATCTGCCGACGCAATGAGGGAGGAGGCGTAGGAACGCCTCGCTTCCCTCAGTGCCACTAGGTAGGTCCTGGTATAGGATCTAACTAGTGTCCGATCAGCCTCTGAACGGCTGGACCTCCAGGAACTCTCTAGGCGTCTTCTCCGGCGTTTCATCCCCCTCAGCTCCTCGGAGAACCAAGGAGCCGGTTGGGATCTGCGCCGGGTCAGAGGCCGCAAAGGCACGACACGGTCTAAAGCCCCAGCCGCAGCCCGTTCCCAGGCTGCAGCTAGTTCCTCTGCCGTGCCGTGAGCCAGACCCTCAGGAAGTGGCCCAAGCTCCGTCCGAAACCTCTCTGGGTCCATCAGGCGCCTGGGACGGTACCACCGTAATGGTTCCGTCTCCCTGCGGTGTTGGGTAGCGGTCAGAAAGTCCAGGCGAAGAAGAGAGTGATCTGACCATGACAAAGGTTCAGTGACTATTTCCTTTAAGTCCAGATCTCTCAACCACTGACCAGGGACAAAATCAGGTCCAGTGTGCCTCCCCCGATGTGAGTGGGGCCACCCACTACTTGAGTCAGGTCCAAGGCCGTCATGGAGGCCAGGAACTCCCGAGCTACTGTCGACGACGAGCCGGCAGATGACAAGTTAAAGTCCCCCATGACTAAAAGTCTGGGGTCTCCACTGCCACCCGGCAAACACCTCCAGGAGCTCGGGCAGGGCAGCTGTCACGCAGCAAGGAGCCAGGTACGCGACCAGCAAGCCCATCTGACATCTATGACCCCACCTCACAAAGAGGGATTCACACCCGGCAATCTGAGGTACAGTGGTCTCCCTCGGCTCTAGACTCTCTTTAATAGCAACCGCCACCCTCCACCCCTACCCTGGGCCTCGGCTGATGGAATGCACGGAAACCGGTGGGCACATCTCGACCAGGGCACACCCCTTCAGTGCCCAACCAGGTCTCCGCCTATAATATCCGTGGCACCCCTGTATCAGATCATGTATTAGGGGGCCTTGTAACACGGACCGTGCGTTGCATAACATCAGGCGAAGGCCCAGGCTCTGAGGGTCTTGACCATCCGGGAACGGGAGAAGTCAGGGGATCGGGCACGCGATCGCCTGCAGACATCGAGCGTGACCCCTATGTCGATCTGATCCCCCTTCCGCCATATCTGCCCCTCCCACTTACCGTGCAAATAGACTCACCCTCACACAAAGGAACACACTCCCCCATAACCTCCGAACCCATTTGATAGTCGCCACGAGCATGCGCTGGAACTGGTTTCCCTCCCGACGGGCTACCCCTCATCCGCCCTAACCTCCCACCCCACCCACCCTCCCTCCCCCACCAACCCAAGCCCGTCGATTTCCACCCTCCCCGTAAGAGTCCCATTAAAACTCCCCTTAAAAAATCGGTTAAAACAATTAATTAAATGGCAGTCGGGCAGCCCCAATATCATTTCAAATTTTAATTTCATATCTTCAATCATTACTGTACATTAATAACCAATCCATGTATCATTTTCCCCCACTTTCCCCCCTCCTCCCCCTTCCCCACCCCAGACTTCCCAGAGCAAATACCGGGTATTATGACCAACAATCACAAGCTAAAATATACAAAATATACATAAACTCCCACCCCTCAAAACTTTAAATCCCCTCACAATGAAAATAAAGAGATAAGAAAGAATAATAAAAAAGAAAAAGAAAAGGAACAATACCAATACTATGCGCAGAGAGTTTTTGATGACATCTGGGTGGGTGGGTGGGCGGAGCCTCCCACCGCTGCTACCAGTTCGCTCAAATTGGGGCGAATCGGTAGCAACCCACCCCTGGACTATACGACAAAGGCGAATGGAATGCTGTTACCTTCCACCAAAGGTGGTCCCTATTTTTCTACTTGCATTTTCTACCTGCTTTCCAACTGTTAGGTTGGCAGAAGCTGGGACAAGTCATGGGAGCTCACACCGTGAGGCGGCACTAGGGATTCGAACTGCTGAATTGCTGATCTTTCGATCGACAAGCTCAGAGTCTTACTTAGCCCCTGAGCCACCACGTCCCACCATTAAACAGAGAAGTTAGGAAATAGATACTAAAAATAAAATACCTTTCTACCTGTGGCCTTTCGGGTGCGTTTCAAGGTTTTGGTAAGTATCTTCAAAGCACTCCATGGCATAGGGCCGGGCTATCTACGGGACCGTCTGCTGCCACTGATTGCCTCCCACCGACCCGTGCGCTCTCACAGGGAGGGACTCCTTAGGGTGCCGTCAGCCAGGCAGTGCCGACTGGCGACGCCCAGAGGGAGAGCCTTTTATGTGGGGGCTCCCACCCTCTGGAACGAACTTCCCCCAGGTCTTCGTCAACTTTCCGACCTTCGAACCTTTCGCCGTGAGCTTAAGACACATCTATTTATTTGCGCAGGACTGGACTAGAATTTTAAATTTTAATTTGGTTTTAATGGGGTTTTATTATTTTTATTGCAATTTTTAACATTTGGCCTTATTTAATAAGTTTTTTAAATTGGTGTTTTATTCTGTATTTATATGCATGTTTTTATTAGGCTGTAAACCGCCCTGAGTCCCCTGGGAGATAGGGCGGTATATAAATATGATTAAATAAATAAATAAATAAATAAACAACCTGAGCTCCAAATAGTTTTTCTTTACAAAGATTTCCAGCATGATTTTTGAAGATGCTATCTATTGACTTGTAGGTAGGGTGTTGTTGTTTTTTTAATTGTTTTCTGGCTTTTGATTTATTTTCAAATTATATTACTTATACATTTGCTTATATAATCAAAAGCATGTCAAAAATATTAAAGGCAGAATTTCTGCAGTGGGTAGCACCAGTCTGATGTTTCCTGTAAAACAGACATCTTTGTATTCTACATGAATTATTCTGTTCTCCCCATGAATGTCTTGCATGGTTTTAGTTGCTTTAATGTTTTGTACTCTTTGTATGGTTGTTTTATTTCTGAGTTTTATGGTATTGTAAAATAAATAAACAGAAATATTTCCTGAAAAAAAAATCTTACAGTGTAAATATTCACTTTTTTAATTTTTTTTAAAATTTATTTTAAACATAAAAAAAGAAAACTCATCAAATCAATTTCATTACAACGTGCTGCATGGGGGTAGCATATCTTCCTGTGCATTCACAGAATAAACATCTCTTTCATACATATATCTTATATTTATCGTTACTGACATGTCTTTCCATCTAACCAATTATAAAATAAATCCCATATTTTATAGTATTGCTTATCTTCTTGCGCTCTGATCAAGGGTGAAATGCTACCGGATCGGACCGGATCAGGCGAGTAGGTAGCGGAGTTTGGTTCTGGTTCGCCGATCCGGTAGCAATCACTGGTGGCCATGCCCCTGAACCACTCCACAGCCCGCAGTCCAGCCTTCGCAAGCTGGACACCAGAACACCGGGAAGGCGGCTCGCCACCTGCTCGCCCTTGGGTCAGGGGCCAGGGCCCATTCCCCGAGGCCCCAGAGCCGCCGCCTTCCCCAACTGGGTCAGGGAATGCACCATTCCCTGACTCTGGCCTTTCCCCGGAGCTGCCGCCCGCTCTTCCTTCGCCCACTTGCTGCCCGCTCGCTGCCTGTTCCCCCTTCGCCTTTGTTCAGGGCCCAGGGATACCTCATTCCCCTGAGACGCCGGAACCACCCCCTGCTTGCCGCCTGCCTCAACTGGGTCGGGGAATGCACCATTCCCTGACACCAGCGTTTTCCCGGAGCCGCCGCCCACTCTTCCTTCGCCACGCAGCATATACTTACTTTCTTCCAGCGGCTGGCTGCCAGGAAAGGCAAGAGTCCAAAAGTTAGAGTCCCTCTCCTTGAATCTGCCACCGCCATTGCTGCATTTTCCATGCACCGACTGCGCAAGCGCACACCCGTTTATTTCATTTATTTATCAGCGGCAGGTTGGGTGCGCGCTTGCGCAGCCAGCGCATAGAACAAGGCAGCATATTCAAGGAGAGAAACTCCAGTAACTTTTGGATGCTTGCCTTTCCCGGCAGCCAGCCGCTGGAAGAAAGTAAGTATATGCCGTGTGACAAAGGAAGAGCGGGCGGCGGCTCCAGAACAAGGCTGGTGTCGGGGAATGGTGCATTTCCCGACCCGGTTGAGGAAGCGGCAAGCAGGGGGCAACTCTGGGGCCTCAGGGAATGGGGCATCCCTGGGCCCCGGCCCCTGACCAAAGACGAAGGGTGAGCAGGCGGCGAGCGGGCGGTGAGTGGGCGGTAGCTCCGGAGAAAGGCCGGAGTTGGGGAATGGTACATTCTCCGACCCCATTGAGGCAGGTGGCGGCTCCGGGGCCTAGGTGAAGGGAGAACAGGTGGCAAGGGAAAGGGAAAAGGCAGAATAGAAATTTTGTTTTCCCTACTGGGTTCTGTGGGCGTGGCTTGGTGGGGGTGTTGTGACTGAGTGGGCATGGCTGTGAGTGACATTGAGTTGGCCATGCCCACTCAGTCACAGGACACACCCACCCACCAAGCCACACCCACAGAGTAGGTAGCAAAATATTTTAGATTTCACCCCTGGCTCTGATTTCAAATGTTAACTTACTCATCTCTGCACATTCCATCATTTTTCTAATTATTTCCTCTTGTGAAGGTAATGTCTCAGTTTTCCAATATTTAGTAAACACAATCCTAACTGCTGTAGTAATGTTCACAATCAAATATTTTATATCTCTAGTATATATCTCAGGTATAATTCCCAATAGAAAGACTTCTGGCTTAAAGTCAATATGTTTTTTGATCATTTTTTCCAACCATGTGTGCATTTTAGTCCAGTATCTTTTCGCTTTGACACATGTCCACCACATGTGGTAGTATGATCCAGGTGTCTGATGACATTTCCAGCATTTTTCAGATTTGTCTTTGAACATGTAAATATTCACTTTTAAAAGAGACAATTTCTTTGCAATCATGAGGACAAGAACATCCTGGGAGGACGGAGGGGAAGCAAAGTTTCTTGGGTCCTTCATGAATAACCAATCTAGATACAGATGAAGTTTGATTTATTTCAATGTTCCACACCAGTCTCCAGTTCTGGATCTCCTAGTGGTCTTCCATTCCAATATTAGCCAGATATAGGTAGTCCCCGACTTACAACAGTTCGTTTAGTGACCGTTCAAAATTACAACAGCACTGAAAAAAGTGACTTGTGGCCGATTTACGACCTTTGCAGCATCCCCATGGTCACGTGATCAAAATCCAGATGATCGTCAACTGGTTCATACTTATGACCATTGCAGCATCCCAAGGTCATGGGATTGCCTTTTGCGACCTTCTGACAAGCAAAGTCAATGGGGAAGCCAGATTCACTTAACAGCCAAGTTACTAACTTATTAACTGCAGTGATTCACTTAACAACTGAGGCAAGAAAGGTCGTAAAATTGGGCAAAACTCACTTAACAAATCTCTCCCCCAAGAACAGAAATTTTGGGCTCAATTGTGGTTATAAGTCAAGGACTTCCTGTATGATATACTTGGCTTCCACACCCCTGAGAGAGAAAGTAATGGTTCCTGGTTCACTTATATGGCTGATTTCAAACCAATCACCAATAGATTGGCAAACTATTTAGCCTATTGGATGAATCAAAGAAAGGCAAAGTCTACTAACAGCCTTTCTAACCTCAGCATCTACCCTTTCTGTCAGGGGTGAAATTCAGCTGGTTATATCCAGCTCGGGTAAACCGGTAGCGGCAGCTGCTGGAGAATCCGCCCACTCACTCAGACCTGATGACACGCGCAGAAGGCTTTGCGCATATGTGGACACCACCGTGCATGAACAAAGCGAGCGAAATCAGTATAAATGTGTGTGCGCTCATTTGCGAACCGGTAAGAAAGGTAAGTGAATTTCACCCCTGCTATCAGTGTGCATTAAAAAGGCACGTGGCTATTGATTGCATGGATGTGTTTAAGTTGAAGCTCTTATTTTGGAGCAAAGTGATCAATTTGACAGAATACATGAAGATGTAGCCAACTATGCTGGTGGATAGCAAAGTCTTTAGAGAGATTTCAAAATTTCACTTCAACAGTGAGATTGGGGCGGGGGGGCACATATAAATTTAATAAATAAATAACTAAATAAAACCTGTCAGGTGGTGGGAACTGCCTTGCAATCGAAGGGACACATATCTGATCATTTCAAGCACAACACTTTGCAGATTCTGATTACCCTGCCCTCACCCTGAATGTTCCTATTGAATGTATGTGTCAGGCTTGCCCCAGCTAGGTCCTTAGGAAAGAAAGACCCTCGACTCCATTTGATTGAAGTGATGAGTTCTTTTAGCAGAGATTAGTGGATGCAGCAAAAGCAGGCCATAAAAAGTAACTTTTCCCCTTCGTCCCGCCCCCTTGGCTGGTTCATCTTTGACCAATGGTGTGCTGTTTTGGTGTTTTTTGAACTGTTCGGATGTTTGGTACAATTCACATTCCTTTCTCAGTTTCTGTGGCATTGAAGACTGGAACAAGCTGGTTCTCACATCTCTGGTTCTCATCAAACCTTTCATCCCTCCCTTCAGCCAGTTGAAGCCCCTGGGATTCAGCCAGTTCGCACCACTTCGGGAGAACCAGTTGTTAACTTTCTGAACAGATTGGCAAACTGGTTGTTGGAAGAAATCATTAGGGCAGAGAACCGGTTGTTAAATTACTTGAATCCCACCACTGCTTCTAGGTCATCTCTACCCTCCATATATGTCAACTGCCTATTTTCTCTCCCCCTTAGCAGTTGATGCCAGCAAGGCTCCAAGCCTAAGATGGCAGATCTGACAGTATATTTGTTATTCTTTGTATACGAAGTCAATATAGAACAAAAGCTGGCGGAAAAGATAGCAGAAACAGAAACCCCACCCCTCCCAAACAAAACATTGGGGGAGTTCAGTCAGAAATATTCTTCTATTTTTGGATCCCAAAGCATTCAGCACCCTCCTTTATCAAGAACACTGGGAAACACCACTATTTTAACAACTTATCCCATTTTATCTGGGTGAAAACATCCATCGCTTAAAATAATATCAGCATTCCACAGATAGACTGTTTAGATCTGCAGAGAAAGGAACACATTTTAAAATAAATGATATTTTATGATTCCACTTGTTCTATCTCTTAAGATACTGTAACAAATAAACATGTCAAATAAATTGGAGCAGATATGAAAGATGTCCATTTTTAGGGAGAAGAAAACTAAACTAATTAAATTTGTGCTTTTAAAGTATCTTCTTGACTCATCTTCGCCTTCATTTCTTTCCTATGTTTTACCTTGTCACATGCAACAAGATGAATTTACAACATCAGTTAACAGACCCCACCAAAAGTTTTTAACTCCCCCCCCACCCCCTCGTTACTAAATATAAAACCAAAGAGGAGAGGTTTGGTTCCAAAAATACATTTATCTTACCTGTGCTTATCAGCTAAAACATTTCAATTACAAGTCTCTACAAATGTGCTTAGAAAAAAAAAACAATACAAAAGGCCACAAGTGTTTTAAACTCTCATGTTAATAGAGAGTCTGTGGGAAATGTTCTTATTCTTAAAAGGAAAACAGCCTACAAGATTTCTTAGAACTCTAAAAGGACTAAATAATTTTGGGGAAAGGGAAAAATCTGAACTCCAACTTAGGTTCCTGGGTCCAACGTCAGGATACAAGTAATGGTAAGCTTGGAAGGATGGTGATACCATGTGCAGGACATCTGTTTGACCTCCATGACATCTTTATTATGAAAATATAGTATTTTTGTATTGTCACTAGCTAACTCAGGGGTCAGCAACTTGCGGCTCTGGAGCCGCATGTGAGCTCTTTCAGCCCTCTGCTGCAGCTCCCTGTCGCCAGTCGGTAAAAGGAAAAAGGATGCCGTGCTAGGAGGAGAGTCTATGGTGGGGGAACCGGACTTCCGGTCAGCAGAGGAAAAAGGACACCGCGTTATGGTGGGGGAACTGGACTGCCACTTGGCAGAGGAAAAAGGACGCCACGCTAGGAGGAGACTCTATTGTTAGATTCGGGCAATAACGAGGCAGGAGACCAGATGAGTGACAACAGCTCTTTAGTTTATAGTGAACCCAGCAGCGAACAACAGAAAAACCCCTCTTTATATACAGTTCAGTCGGAGGCAGCGGCCAATCAGCAACGTGCTATTTCCCGCTCTAATTTCCCTCCAAAACTCTTAAAGATACATTACACTCCTTCCCTCCCAGAAAACATTTTACCCCTATTTGCATCAAATTAACATCTTATTTCTCTACGTAGTCACGCAAGTAGACTGGGCGTCTCCTAACTCTTTCGGACCTGCGCAATTCATTCTCTGGGAGTGAGTCGAGCTGGCCGGAGGGACTGTTTGTTCCTCTCAGCTCCTCCTCTAGGCCATCCGGCCCTGGATTATTTGCAGAATCGTCCCTGCTTTCTTCAGGAGGGACCGGTTGGTGTCGCTGGACCTCATCGAACTCAGATAAGTCCCGCGTTTGCCCCGGGTTTGAGTTAGCTGTGGATTCAAACATTGGATAGTCAGGGCCTGTTTCTGGACTTTTGGTTGTTCTTTTTCTTAATTGGTCTATGTGGCGCTTCCAAACCCGGCCATCCTCTATCTCTACCCGATACGATTTGGGTCCGGTTGTTTCAAGGATTGTCCCCTTTACCCAATTTGGGCCTTCTCCGTAATTGTGTGCCCATACTGGACTTCCCACTGTCATTTCTCTTGTTTTACCGTTTGTCCCTTTGTACCCGTCTGGGGTGTAGTTTGGGTTTAACCGGTCTAATGGGCACCTAAGCTTCCTCCCCATCAGTAGCTCTGCTGGGCTGCGGCCAGTTGCTACACAGGGGGTTCTGTGTTGTACTGCTAGGAAGGTGTCAATTTTTAATTGCCAATCGCCTGGCCTGATTCTGGACAATGCTTCCTTTGCACTCCGTGCAAGCGTGCTGCGAGGCCGTTCGCCGCAGGGTGGAAAGGCGCCGAGAGGACATGCCGGATGCCCTCTTCCGCCAAGTACCCCTCAAACAGGGTCGCTGTGAATTGAGGGCCGTTGTCGGAAACTAGGGTGTCGGGTAACCCGTGGGTTACAAATAGGCGCCGAAGGACTGAGATTACGGCCTCGGCTGTCATGGATCTCATAAGAATGATTTCCAGCCATTTGGAATAGGCATCGACTACCACTAGGAATGTTTGCCCATGGAAGGGGCCGGCAAAATCGATGTGGATCCTAGACCATGGGCCCTGGGGTCTCTCCCACTCCCGAGTTGGGGCCGTTGGTGGTAGTGGTCTGGACTCCTGGCAGGCTTGGCATTTTCCTACCCTGTCACTAATCTCCGTGTCCATCAAGGGCCACCACACATAGCTCCTTGCTAAACCCTTCATTCTCACGATCCCAGGGTGGCCCTCGTGCAGGAGTTCCAAAACTTTTTTCCCCAATTTCTCCGGGATCACCACTCTATCCCCCCAGAGCAGACACCCTCCTTGAGCCGACAACTCCCCGCGTTTCTTTACATATTCCTTAAACCGCTCGCCCGGCGCAGCGGGCCATCCTCTTTGCACCCAACCAATTACAGTTCTTATTGTAATGTCCTTGTAAAGCCGAGCCACCTCCTTGGAAGTGACTGGACCCGAGTCAAAGAGTCAATTAGCAGGACGGTGTGCCCGGAGTGGGGTCTTCGATAGTCTCTGGTAGTGGGCATCTGCTCAAAGCGTCTGCATGCCTAACTCTTTCCTGGCCGATGCAACAATTTGTAGAATCGCAGCCAGAAAGATAGTCCATCGGGTCAGTCTGGGCGAAAGTGCCACGGGCGTTGGGCGATCGCCTGCCAACAGGCCTAGTAGGGTCTATGGTCTGTGACGATTTCAAATCACGCCAAATACATATTCATGGAACTTCTTTACCCCGGAAACTATGGCCAAGGCTTCTCTATCTAGCTGACTATAGTTTCTTTCAGCCGATGACATTTTCGGGAGTAAAATGCTATAGGGGCTTCTGTGCCATTTGGCAACCTGTGGCTGAGCACAGCCCCCACCCCGTAGGGAGATGCATCACAAACTAACACCAATGGCAGCGTGCCATTGTATTGAATCAGTAGGCTATCGCTAGACAGAAGGTTTTTTACTGCTTCGAATGCCCTAGCTTCCGCCTTTCCCCAAGACCACACAGCTGTCTTCGTTAGTAATTTGTGTAGCGGTTCGGCTATGGTCGCCTTATTTTTTTAAAAATACCGTAAAGTTGACCAGACCTAAGAATGCCTGTAACTCCGTTTTGTTTTGGGGAGCTGGGGCCTTCCTGATTGCCCTAACCTTGCTCTCAGTGGGGTGGATTCCTTCCTTGTCTATCCGATAGCCCAGGAATTCCACGGATCCTACCCCGATCTGGCATTTATTCAGTTTGACTTTGAGACCGGCGGACCGGAAAATGCCCAAAACTTTTCTCAGCCGTACCCCTAAGTCTTCTAGATTGTCGGCGGATACCAGTACGTCATCAAAGTACGGTACCACCCCGGGAAGTCCCTGCAATAGCCGCTCCATTAGGTTCTGAAATAACCCTGGAGCCACACTAACCCCAAACTGTAACCGGGTGCATTTAAAAGCACCCCTGTGCGTTACGATCGTTTGTGCTTTGGCTGTGTTGCTATCTACGGGTAACTGCTGATAGGCTTGGGCCAAATCTAGCTTGGCGAAGACCTGGCCTTGCCCCAAAGAGTGCAGTAAGTGTTGTACTACTGGGACGGGGTAGGCACTCTTCTGCAACGCTTTATTAAGCGTTGCCTTGTAGTCAGCACAAATCCGGACCGACCCGTCCGGTTTGATTGGGGTGACTATGGGTGTCTCCCACTTTGCATGGTCAACTGGCACTAGTATTCCCTGGCTTACTAGTTTGTCCAGCTCCCGGTCAATTTTGGGCTTTAGGGCGAACGGAACCCTCCTAGCCTTTAACCGGATAGGGGCAACCTGTGGGTCAAGGTTAAAGGAGATCGGGGTCCCTTCGTACTTGCCCCAAACAGTCTTTGAAGACGCCCCCGAACTCCTTCATGAGTTCGTCTTTTAGGTCGACGTCGTTTCGGAAGACTCTGGTCACTCCCATGCCCAATGCCCGGAACCAGTCCAGTCCCAACAAGCTCGGCAAGGTTCCGTCGACCACGGTGATGGGCAGGGTCTTGTTGTGCTGTCCATACTTGACTTGGGCGGACGATAACCCTCGGACGGGAATGCGCTTTGCTTGGTAAGCTTGTACCCTTAGTTTCTGTGGTTGCAGCTTGCGCTTCGCGATGGCTGGCAAGCGTTTCACGAGTGTCCCAGGACATGATCGTGATCGATGAACCGGTGTCCACTTCCATTCGCACGGCACCCCTTCAATGTGTGTTTTAGTAAAATCTTTTTTCAAGGCGTGGCTGCTTGGCCTACTCTCACGGCAGTCTGATTAAGTTTCGCCTTTTTGAATCGACCAATCACGGGCCTCTTCGTCGTTCCCGCGCTCTGATTGGTCGGTTTGAATTTTTGGCGGGAAAGTTGGGGCGCTCGACAGGCCTGCGCTATGTGCCCCTTCCTTTCGCACCGCCGACAAGTCGCATCCTTAAACTTGCAGTCTTGTCGTTTGTGTTGTCCCCGCAACTCGCGATTCGCCCGGTCTTCTTTCTCTGGCCTCCCGGTGTGGAAGACTTCTTCCTCTTCCTCGCCTTCCTCCTCGGCCTGGACTTCCTCATTGTGGACCGGGGTTGTTTTCACCCCCGTCCCCGGCGCGATCGGCATTTGCAGGGTTTCTGCCGCTTGGGTGGACATCTCATGAGCCCTGGCCTCGTCCAAGGCGACTGCCAGTGTTAGGTTGCTTCTGGACAGCAGCCGCCGTCGCAATCGGATGTCTCTGACCCCGCAAATGAGTTGGTCGAGTAATGCGTCTTCCAAGTCTCGATATTCGCAATGGTTGGCGGCTTTTCTCAGCGCTGCCATGTACACACGAATCGATTCGCCCTCTCGTTGCATCCGTTGCCGCAATTCGAACCTTTGAACGAATTTTGAGGGCGTCGGTGCGTAGTGAGCCCGAAGGGCGGTCTGCAGGGTTTGCCACGGTACCGACTGTACCGGCGTTGGCTCCGAAAGCGACTCTGCGGTGTCGAAAACTTCCGAACCGCAGTGGCTTAGGAAGTACGCTCTCTTCCTGTTGTCGGAGACCCCCTGGAGTTCGTTTGCTTCGAGGAAACACTCGAAACGAGCCATGTATGACCCCCATTTTTCTTTGGCTGGGTCGAATGGCGCTGGCGGTGTGGACATCGCTGCTATCCGCCCTTACTTTGCTGGGTTCGCGTATTCCTGGTTAGCTCAGCTCTTTCCTGGCGCTCTTTTGCCTCGAGATCCCACCTTCGTCGCCAGTGTTAGATTCGGGCAATAACGAGGCAGGAGACCAGATGAGTGACAACAGCTCTTTAGTTTATAGTGAACCCAGCAGCGAACAACAGAAAAACCCCTCTTTATATACAGTTCAGTCGGAGGCAGCGGCCAATCAGCAATGTGCTATTTCCCGTTCTAATTTCCCTCCAAAACTCTTAAAGATACATTACATCTATGGTGGGCAGAGGAAAAAGGACACCATGCTAGGAGGAGACTCTATGGTGGGGGAACCAGACTGCCAGTTGGCAGACGAAAAAGGACGTCACGCTAGGAGGAGACTCTATGGTGGGGGAACTGGACTTCTGGTTGGCTCCAGAATTGAACAGCGGACTTCCGGTTAGGCTCTTTGTGCTCTTTGAGTATTTAAGGTTGCCAACCCCTGAATCCACAAGAATTAAATGGAGTCACATCAATATTTACCCTTGATTTCATCTTTGAAGACTGAAGGGTTCTTTCTCTTTATGTTTGTTGGAAGAAATATCCATCTGGCTCAGTTCCAAGCCAGGAAAAAGACACCGGAGACAAAATGGAGGCTGGAGGCTGATTGGAAAGAGGGTTTAATGATGAAGCAGAACCACGTAGATTCTGGGCAGCTGACTACATGGAGTTGAGAGTGATGGGTTTTTTCATACCTTCTCTTGGGCTTTGAATTTGAGCTTCCTGTTCCTGTGCAAGAACATATATTCTATTGGCCGTTATCAGACTCCCACAGGGCTATGTAGAGGTCATAGCCGGCTATGTAGCTTATCTGAGAAGTTTTGTTGAAGTTTGGACTGCTGGTGCAATGAAGAGGCATTGGGCAATTCCTATTATGTCTTAATGGCTTTGTCCTGGTTTGGATCTTGAATGAGGGCTAATGCTATCACACTGCCTTTGTTCAGACTTTGGGAGTAATGGACCTGCCTCAGTTTAGTATCTGTTTGGGGCAGGGAGCTGGACAGTGGTGGGATTCAAGTAATTTAGCAGCCGGTTCTCTGCCCTAATGATTTCTTCAAACAACCAGTTTGCCAAGCTGCTCAGAAAGTTAACAACCGGTTCTCCCAAAGGGGTGCGAACTGGCTGAATCCCACCACTGGAGCGGGAGCTCTGAGTTTCTGTCTCCCTTAGGATTTTTATTTCTCTTCTAGGGGAAATATTTTATCCTGCCTTTTTAATACTTACGGGACCGCCTGCTGTTACCCCATGCCTCCCACCGACCCGTACGCTCACACTGAGAGGGACTTCTCAGGGTGCCATCCGCCAAACAATGTCGACTGGCGGCCCCCAGGGGAAGATCCTTCTCTGTGGGGGCTCCTGCCCTCTGGAACGAACTTCCCCCTGGTTTACGCCAAATACCTGACCTTCGGACCTTCCGCCGCGAATTGAAAACACATCTGTTCATTCGCGCGGGGCTGGCTTAAGGCTTTTCTTTTTAAATTGTCTAGATTTTTAAATTTTAAATTCTATTTATGTTTTCAATTGGGTTTTTAGATTTTTAAATATTTTAATTTCTCGGCCAACTGTATAATAAGTTTCTTAATTCATTTTTAATTGTATATGGTTTATGTTTTATCTTGGCTGTACACTGCCCTGAGTCCTTCAGGAGAAGGGCGGTCTAGAAATCTAATTAATAATAATAATAATAATAATAATAATAATAATAATAATAATAATAATAATAATAATAATAATAATAATAATAATAATAATAATATTTCTCAAAATATTTCATTCTTCTAGGAGAGGGGTGGGTGCTAACTTTCTACGTGTTATTTTATTTTGGATTCCCCACTTCCTGCTTTTTCCTGAGGGGAAAAAATTCATTCTTTCCTGCAAAAGAAAATGGATTTTTCCTAATATGCGTGTTCTTCTGACTATTTCAAGCTGACTTCTCTTTAAGGATCAATTCAATGAGAACCCATTTCTACACGGTTGCCAAGAGAGCTCCATGGTGGGCTGGGAAATTTCTAAGAGTTGGAATTCAGGGAAACGGGATGTTTTTAATGGTCCCTGAAACACAGAACACTTCCCACCCTCACCTCCCTCAATAAATATCATTTTTTCATCCATGTGGAAACCCCTTAGCATTTAGTTCATTAGGAATATTTAGGTTCTTTCTGCTCTTCAAGATGGTATAATGAGCTCATGTAGAAGACAAAAATCTTGGGAGAATTTCTCTCAGCATAGAGAACAGATAGGAGAGAATATTCTATAGAATCTCAGTCACCTGGGAAATCTATATATATATAAAAGCCAAATATCACTCACTCATCACAAAATCTCCATAACCGTAAAGCCTACAAACTTGAACTCTGGCATGTATGTTCCTCTTGGCTTCTAGGTGCTCGCTAAGAAAGGGTTTTCCGAAATGACCATCAGATCATTAGTATTTCATATACAGTATTATATTCACACGCTTTGATGCTAAGGAGTTGGACGTTCTACTCCCCCTCCCCACCTGAAAAGAACTCACTGGCTAGCCCCACCCCTTTGCCCTCCCCTCCCAGTCACTCCTCGCCTGGCCTTGGAAATCCGAAAGATACAGATAGAAAGGGGGGAGAGGGAGAGGGGGGAAAGAGAGACATAGATACACAGAGAGAGAGAGATACAGAGAGGGGGGAAAGATAGAGAGGGGGAGAGAGAGATACAGAGAGAGAGACATAGATAGATACAGAGAGAGAGGAGGAGAGAGAGAGAGAAAGAGAAAGAGGAAAAAAAAAGAGAGAAGAAGGGTTTGGTGGTTCCCGGTGTTTTCTAACAACTGGTTCTCTGCCGTAATGATCGGCTGGATAGGCATGGCTATGGGAGGGGGGGTCATGTGACTGGGTGGGAATGAGTGATGTGAAGTCGGCCACGCCCATTCAGGTTTTATGGCTCCTGGCGTTTTTTTTGGGGGGTTTTTTTCTGTGGGAAATGGGTCCAAATGGCTCTTTGAGTGTTTAAGGTTGCAGAACCCTGATATAGGGTCTCATGCTTGAGTAGGGGGTTGGACTAGAAGACCTCCAAGGTCCCTTCCAACTCAGTTATTCTGTTCTATTATTCCATTATGTCTAAAATTTATTAATCAAATCAATCAAACTTATGTGCCACCTGACTATCAGAGACACCGGGCAGCTCACAACAAATGGATAAATATTGCATCTTCTTTGACGGAATTGAGTTGTTGATCTGTATAATCTATTTTGAAAGATTGCTATTTCCTGGATATTAATTTTAGCTGTTCTATTAATTGTTGTCAGTTTAAGACAAGCACACTATGAATATGACAAATGTGTACTCTGTTATGACAAGATGTTAGAATGCTTAAATGATAATTTTTAGCTTCAGAAAAAATTTGAAGCATCTCATATTATTTGTAGATTGAGGTCGTAAGCAGCAGCATTTTTATATCAAGTCTTGTTTTTTAAAGTTCATTCTTAAAGTTTGTCATGACAGGAATAAAAGAGTACCTTTATCTCAAGTAATGAATTCCTATTTTCATACCTTGAATTGATTTTTCTTGGCTGCTACACTGTTTACAAATATGCTTTTTAACACATTTTAAAAGGCTTTGCAACACAATGGTTTCTATGAAGATTTCAAAGCAACTCCTCAGCTTAATTTTACAGTTCTTCTTTACAATTTTGAATTATGGTAGTTGACTGAATAGCCTGATTTCAGTAATTTGTCAATTATCCCACTATATTTTTATTATTATTATTATTTTTGAGTGGGGAAATGGACATTTTCCCAGACCCCAAGAAGGAGTGTTCTATTAAATAAAAAGCTCACAACGTAAGTGCTAGCAAAAACTTAGCTGAATATGGAATATCGTGTTTTCCTCTTTAATAAAAATCCCACCAAAATGATTTACTGCTCTTTCTTTTTTCCCCTAAATTATTGAGAATAAAACCAAAGCGGAGCTGTGGTGGCACAGTGGGTAGAATCCAATATTGCAGGCAGACTTTGCCCACTGCCAGGAGTTTGATCCTGACCAGCTCCGTCCTTCTGAGATTGGTAAAATGAGGCCCCAAATTGTTGGGGGCAATATGCTAACTCTGTAAATTGCTTAGAGAGGGCTGTAAAGCACTATGAAGTGGTATATATGTCTAGTGCTATTTTGTTTTTTTAAAAAACATTTAGCTTACCAGCTAAAACATTTGAACTAGATATCTTTACAAACCTATTTACAGGAAAACAGCAACAATCAAGAATTCCACAACTGTTTTAACTTTTTATACTAATGTGGAGGATGGAAGCTTTGGAAAATGTTATATTCTTAAAGCTACATTAAATTACAAGGTTTCATTACCTGCAAACCTATGAATTCTCTATATATAATACAGTGTCAATGGAGAAAAACTCTATTTCATTACAAAATGCAACTTATCTTGAAAATAAAATGCCTAACTATTGAAATGATGATGATGATGATGTATCACTTCGTTCTGGCTTTACATGCCTGTACCCAAACTGCAAAGTTAAATCTCAAAAACAAGTTCAAAATATCCTGATCACAATTTCTCTTTCCTGGTTGTCCGTTTCCTATTTAAGATTAGCAATAAAAGAGCTACAAAATTTTATGTAGTCAGAGGTGGTATTCACTTACTTTCCTTATCGATTTGCAAATGTGAATGCGCGCAGCCTTCCACGCATGCGCTTTGCTCATGCGTGCAGCTTCAAAATGTGCCTAAATAACACGACATAGCTGTTGTGACCCAGGCCCAAACAGGTAGTAGGGAACTCAATCAATGAAGAAACAAACAAACTTTATTTGAACAGCTGAGAATTACTTCATTCCCAGCGTAGTTCAACTAAATTAAAACAAATTCCTCCCAACACAAATTCCTCAGTCCTATCGCAAACCTTGGTCCAATTAGGGAAACTGCCAAAGGCCTTTCTTGGCAAATGTTCAGAAGTCACAAAAATAAATGCAAGACGGAGACGAAGCAGAAGACAAAGCTACCAATGTTGTTTTCCGGCAAAGCCCAATCACGTTGCTGGTCTGTTTTAAGCCTTATGGGAGGGGCCAATCATCTCTTGGCCCTACTCCCGAGTTGTCCTTTTTGCTTGAGCTGCTCTTGCCTTCTGGCAGCTCTTCCCATGTGTGCATTAGGAACAGGCTCTTCCTTTTCTTCTGCCTCACTACTGTCAGCCTCTGGAGGCTCTGGAGTCCACACCTCACTCCCCGATGGCCCTGGCTCCACCTCTGCCTCATCGCTCTCCGACTCCGTTGCCAGCTCCACAGACTGCTGGCGGACCACAACAATAGCATTGGGGTGAATGGCCAGGCCAACCTACGATTACTGCTACAAACCGGCTGAATACCTGTACTATATACACACATACATACATACATACATACATACATACATACATACATACATATATACATACATACATACTTATAAATACATACTCTGTATGTAGTGTCTTGCCCCTCCAAGCTCCCGTTACAGGAAATGACATAAAGATGCCTCTTTCTTTCAGGAAGATGGGACCAATCAAACCAACAAAATTGGTTTGGATGCGTCTTCACATTCCAAATGTTCTAACTTTCTTCGTCTCTCTTGGTTTGCTGCGAAGTCCAGGCAAGACTATCAAGAAACAAATTGAAAAAGGGATAAATTATCTGGCATAAAACACCTTTGAAACTTCTCTTCTGCTGCCTGAGGAAGCTTATAGAAAGAATTGCTTTAAGGTGAAGTGGTAATGAGGTGTGTTTCTTCCATTTTGGTAGGAAGAGATTGGCACAGTTCGTTCAAATATTATTGGGTGATAGCTCTGTCTTGGAAGTTTAGTCTTTAGTTTAACTCAGGGGTGAAATGTAAAATTTGTTACTACTGGTTCTGTGGGCATGGCTTGGTGGGGGGGAGGTAATGTGGCTGGGTGGGCGTGGCCAACTTTTTTTTTAACTTTTAAAAGCATTTTTTCTACAACCTCTTCAGCCAAAAAAAATGCTTTTAAAAGGTTCTGGTGATCAGGCAACTCAGCTGGGATCGTCAGAACCCTTTAAAAGCTTTTTTTCCTCTGGCGATCCCAGCTGAATTACCTGATCATCACAGGCTTTTAAAAGCATTTTTGTTACAACCTCTTCGGCCAAAGAGCTTGTAGAAAACATGCTTTTAAAGGGTTCTGACGATCCCAGCTGAATTGCGCTGATCATCAGAAGCTTTTTTTTTTACTTTTAAAAGCATTTTTTCAGCCAAAGAAAAAATGCTTTTAAAAGTAAAACAAAAAACAAAAAAACCTGACGATCGCGCGGCTCAGCTGGGGCGGGGGTGGGTGGGATTTTTGCTACCGATTCTCCGAACCACCCGCCACCATCGCTACTGGATCAGAAGATCTGGTCCAAACCAGGAGCATTTCAACCCTGGTTTAACTGCTGCCATACAAGTGGTGGGTTTCACATTTTGTTACTACTGGTTTGCCCATTCACGTATGTGCCTGCCTTTCACATATGCACCCAGCCTTCTGCGCATGCCCGTGGTCTCAAAAATGTGCCTAAATAGGACGGCATACAGCTGAGGCGGGGGGTGGGGGGGCATGGAGTTGGTGGGGGGCATGATTTCCTCTACCTGTTCGCCTGAACGAGTCCAAACTGGGTGAATGCCACCTCTGTGCCACACATCTTAAAAGAGCTTTTGAAGAATATTGCCAAGCCTTTCTTGACTTAATGTCTCAGGGCTTAAATGCTACTGATTTATCTTGAAATCTTTCTCAGAGGTACACAGTGCCTTGCTTTATTTTTAGATCAACGAAGTTCTATGATGAATTAAAACAGACCACAGTAAACGATTATCAAAAGATTGCAAAGTTAATTCAGCAGAGCACCAAATTTGCCCACATAATCAAATAGATTTAATTTACAGAAAGCTCTATGAGCAAGATTTTTCTCATTATCCTGGACATCTATTAGAATATTCAGTGGTGTGGAAGCAAATTCCTGCACTGGACGAGGGATTTCCCCTAAGTGATTTCCAAGATCTTTCCATCCCTTAAATTCTGTGAGGCTTTGGTTGGTATCAGATGAAGCATTATTTTTGTAGAAGAGAGAATGTTTGCAAAAAACTAATATTTTTTTAAAAAAACCCACAAGCCTTGCTGTTTAAGAATCATTGTATTCATCTCTCTCTCTGTCTCTCTTTCTCTAAATGCATTTTTAGACTTTGCTGTGTTAAGGCTTTTTATAACTTCTGTTGATGTGTTTTAAAGGGCATGTAATTATAAATCTGTTACCAAGGAGCAGAAAGACTACAAATTGTCTACAGTATCTCATCATGCTTAAATTAAATTTATATTGCACTTCATTATCATACAACTATACTATAATGACAAAAATAAATGTTTCTTAATACATTACAGAGGGGTTTATTTTTATATCCAGAGATATAACATTTCTAAACTCTCATTTACTGTATCTATTTGTTAATTTTAACAAATAACATTTGTGACATTTCTTTCTTTTCTTTAAGTTTTCAGCTCCCAACTTCAAAACTGTTCAAAACGTCTCTATCTTCTCCTGTGAAATGTTGTCTTTTTAATCTTCAACTAAATGGAAATTAGAAAACAAGAAAGAAGGTAAACAATTACAAGGCACATTTGGAAATACAGTACATTCAAATATCTGCTTCTGAACTAGTTGGGAAAGTTTTAAAAGATGGCTTAGGGAGTCTTTAACTACACAATACCATTACAGAAACAGTCACAAGAAAGTTGTTCATTCGTGGAAAATGGCAGGGCTTATATTTGACATTTCCAGTGTGCAGTGTTCAAGGTTATAGGGCTAAAGCTAAGTTAAACAGACTCCAGCTTTGATACGACACATCACTTAACTCCCCGTTTTCTTAAATACAGTATCTTAGGTGAATGAATCTTCATCCCTCCACCAAGAAACTTGCACAGGGTGGGAAATATTGAAGATATGAGGCATCAGAGAAAGGATCCATAATTCCCAGTTGGATATCTGAGCCTTCAGTGAATTGAATGCAGTAAATATCACAAACAACTTGGCTTTGATTTTACATTTGGCAGCAAGTCAAGAGTGGAAGACTTCAAATTAGGTTGGGAAAAAGAAGTACAATCATTCTAAAGTTGTGTGATTGCTCAACAAGGTTCAACAATGGTGGTGGTGGTGGTGAATATGATGATGATGATGATGATTGGATTTAAAATTTCTATGTTGCCCAATATGAAGTTTCTGGAAAGATGCCCTAATTAATTCATGAGCCTCAAGCCACGTTTCAAAAGAAATCCAGTCATTTATTAGGAGCAACATTCTGGCAATTACTCATGTGGAGTCAGCTCTGACCCCACATAATTTACAGGCCCCCATGAACTTGTCTCCCCCCTCTCCTCCCTGGGCATGTCATAAATCACATTCTCCAATGGACCATCATGTCTTTTTTGACTCACCAAAATTTTGGCAAGCTGTAAAAACCCCACTCCTCCTGCTGACTTCAGTAACCTAGGATACAATCTGGAGAAAGCTTGTGTGGAATGTATTTTCAGTTGGGGCAACCAAGCAGCTCTGTCAGTTCTCCCCCCTCCTGCTTATGGCAACTTGAAAGCTGGTCTTGAAAGCTTTGCAAGTTGACACCCAACTCCCAGCAGCTTTGGGTAGCTAAAAGCATACTTTAAACACGGAAACAAAACAATAAAAACAAAAAGCAAAACAAAAAAGGTATCTTTTTTTGTCTGCCTCTGTTGTTTGAGAATGGAGGCAGAATTCTGCAGTTGTCCTCCTGCTTAAGGTGTTGGTTCCAGTTGGTGGAGGTAGCAAGGAAGAGGTCAGTCCCTGTTTCCTCACCTGTGAGAGGCTACAGGCCGATCTTCTCTTCAATCCTACTTAACACCTGTATGAAGCTATTGGATGTTCCTTCATGAGTTCAGATTTGCAAATAATACTCACATTTGCAATTTGATCCTAGGCTGAACAGGTGATATTCTGTAGGTGGTATTCTGGTGCTGAAGACTGCTAGGCTCCAGATGGGGAGAAGAACAGGCTTTGGTTCAATCCCAGCAAGAGTGTCACCCAGTTCCATGAATGGATGGAGAGCTAGTCATTGAAAGCCATCCATGGAGATTTTATTTTTACTTCTAGATGGGACAGTCTTCCCTGTACAAAACTAGTACATAGTAGGAGGCCTCCTTGATTCACAGCACCAGCTCGATGAAGAGGTAGAAGCTGTGCCTAAGAAGGCCTTCCTACTTCTATCTTACGCTGTGTCAGCGATGAGCCTTTCTGGAGCAGGATACATTTATGCTGTGTTTTGATATCATGGCTTCTCGTGATTTAGAAGTGAAGATTCAGGCGTGCAATTTTTATTTGCTGTGATCTCTTGGATTTATATAACTGGAAACCTGAAAGCTGTTTCCCTGGATATTTTCCTTGGTTTTAGCTACACAAATAACTCTGGGAGATGAGCCGGGCTGAAAGAATGACCAGACTGGTTGACTCATCATGTGACTCAATGTTGTCCTCCTCCTTCAGGCGTTGATTTCAGTTGATGGTAGTAGCAAGCGAACCCTGACTTCCTCAACTGTGAGAAGCGACAGAGCCAACACTCTCTTCACTCCTATTTATCAGCTGCATGAAGCCACTGGATATTCTTGGGTTCCCGTATCATGCAGCTGATACAATTTACAACCTGACCCTAGGCCAATGATGGCTAACCTTTTTGCCATCGCATGCCAAAAGTGGGGGGAGCACAGGGAGGTCGTGTGCGTGCATGCCCAAACCCATAATTCAATGTACCCCCACCTGCATGCAGGCCCCCCCGCGCGCCCCCGACTTTTGGCACGTGATGGCACGATGGGCCTGGTAGGCACGTTTTTCACTCTACCCAGTCTCCAGAGGCTTTCTTGGAGTCTGGGGAGGGCGAAAAGGGTCTTCCCCACCCCCACCCCCAGAGGCCCTCTGGAGGCTGGAAAAAGCGTGTTTCCCCACTTTTGGTGGGGCCCGGAAGGCCCAAAAATCAGCTGACTGGTGCATACGTACATGCTGCAGCTGAGGTAGGGCAATATTTGCGTGCCCACCAATATGGCTCCGTGTGCCACCTGTGGCACGCGTGCCATAGGTTTGTCATCATGGCCCTAGGCTAACTCGAGCCCACAGTCACTGACTGAGGACAGTCAGAGGCATTTGCTACCAGCCGTAATGCAAATGACATCCATGCTGTTGTGAGGAAGATGGTGTCCCACATACACACACACACACGGTAGACTTGGGGGGAGAGGAGAAGAATGGCATTAATAATATCTATCAGGAGTATTTTGGTGAGTCGAAAAAGACATGATGGCTGTTGCAACCAGACAATTGAAGCCCCACACATTAAATAGGAGAGGTGCTTTGACTGCCCAATCACAGCCTCCATCTTGATTTTTTTTAATGCCTGTCTACATTGGCCCCATGTCAGAGAATGTGGTCAAACCAACACAAACAAGGTGTTCTCCGAGTCTGTAACAACACTGTGGGGGCGAGGCATGTATTTCTTCCGGGGCTTCCCTTGTTCTTACTCCACTCTGTTGTTGTACAATAAAGGAGACAGTAAGAGGTTGTCCCAGAATTCTTCGTTTTAAGGGCATACGTGGAGCCATGAAATTTCTGGTTTCTTTCTTTCTTTCTTTCTTTCTTTCTTTCTTTCTTTCTTTTGTTCTTTTGTTCTTTCTTTCTCTTTCTTTCTTTCTTTCTTTTTTTTTTGAAAACATGGCTGTGATTGAGCCATCAAAGCCCTCTGTGATAAAAGGGAAGGATTTCTACTGCCGCCATCTTGACAATTTACTACTATTGCTGACACCTTTTGCCTGGACAACATGCACACAGTACAGATCAGCAAGGTGAGTTTCGGTGCAGAAGCCATGCCGTGTACCTCACTGAGGCATGGCGTTTACGAGATTTCTTTCCCTGAACCACATTTTGTCATTTCCTCTGGCTCATCCTGTAAGTGGACATATTTTGCGTATTCACAGAATCCTCTTCTGACTCTTTTACTAGCTCCCTGATGTCAGGCTTCACACCAAGCTGGGCTCTCCGGATTAATCCTTTAATCAGGACTTGGCTTCCTTGACAGAAGGCTCACAATTGCAACAGGGCAAACTAAGTCCCTTTACTGCTGTCAGAATGAAGTTATAGTTACCCAGAAGAGGAGTCCAGGGTAATCTGGAGAAATCAAAATGCCTCTCTAAGTTTCCACCCCTTCATTTTTATTCTAAACGTCTACTTCTCATCTTTTGCAGTCAATGGACATTTGCCCATTCCTTTGATCTTGATATCATGGTTCTTCCTAGCCAGGACATCTGCCAGTTGTTTACCTCACTGTCTCCATTCTTGACATCTGGAAGTGGTGGAAAAATCTTCTGATACCGTTTCTCCTCCCCCTCCCCGAAAATAAGAACCAATCGGAAAATAAGCCCTAGCATGATTTTTCAGGATGCTCATAATATAAGCCCTTCCCCAGAGAGACAGACATATTTAGTACTGTATTTCCCCCAAAATAAGACCTAACCGAAAAACAAAACCCTAATGTGTCTTTTGGAGCAAAAATTAATACCATGTTTCCTGAAAATAAGACCTATCTCGTAAGTAAGCCCTAGCATGTTTTGTGTGCATACCTAATATAAGAGCCTGAGCAGCCGGCCAGCTGCCCATTCCATCTGGTTGCTCACAATGACACAGTCACTAGGCGAGGTGCAGTGGTGCTGAAGCTGGGGGACTCAGGGTCCCCGCATCCAGGCCATCCAGGCCCCACCTGCCTCGCAGCAGCAGCAGCAACCATATGCGGAGGAGCCCAAGTAGCCATTGGCCCAATTCTTCTGTTTGCTCGCGGCAGGGCAGGACACCATTCGGTGTGCTGGTGCAGTGGCCACAAGGCCAGGCAGGTATCAGGGTGTGGGTGGCTTGGCTGCATGGGCTCTGAGGTAAGCCGGTGTAGGGTGTTTGGGGCAGCTCCAGGCCCCACACCTCATGGTGGCGGCACTGGTGCATACATGGCTTCCTGCCCTGCTGGAAGCAAGCAGAAGAAGTGGGCCTCCAGTACATGGGCAAAAAATAAGACAGCCCCTGAAAATAAGCCCTAGTACTTCTTTTGAGGCCCAAAAGAAAATAAGATCCAGTCTTATTTTGGGGGAAACTCAGGGTATGCACTGTGGAAGCTCAGAAGCTAGTTAAGGTCCAGAAATTGCCAGTGGAAGCTTTTTCAAACAGTACCCCAAAATGAAACCATTTCCCCCTTTTTTAGAAGCAAGGGCCTTCTCTACCTTTATTCTGAAAGCAAGCAGCTACAGGTAGATCAGTCTGGCTAAATTGTCCTCCTATAAAAACAATGTTACAGCACAAGGTTCACGGATTTCAGAAGAGAAGTTTGCATTACTTGAGGTCTAAAGCTCTAAACCAGAGAAATCCATTAAAGGAGTAGGGTAAACACAAGTTTAGTTTGCTACCAGGTGGTGTTCTGCGTGAAAGCATTTATGTCCTTTAATATTTCTGGGAAAAGTGAGGGAACAGGTAAGGCATGTATCAATGGAAAGATATATATATATCTTGCTCCCAGAAGCACGAAGCTGAAGCCTGAAGATGACGAATGAGACTTCGTCAAAACGTCGCCAAGACACTTCTAATTTTATACAGGAGAAAACCTGAACAACTAAAGACCTACATACAAACACCCGTGAAAACCTCAGAAAACACACACACACACACACACACACACATATGTATGTATGTATGTATGTATGTATGTATGTATGTATGTATGTATGTATGTATGTATATATTTAAACCCCTGCTCCTTATAAAGAGGAGGTGGTGAAATAACTGTTTTAATCAGTGTGATGTGTTGAATGAATTGGAAAATGTACTGGAAAGATAATAATTTAAACAAACCCCTTTACTACTGCTTTACATCATGCAGAGCTTCTACGATGTTTCTTGCAGCCAGTGAATCTAGTGCCGTTGAATGAGAAGTTAATTCTGGTGTATTTCAGAAGGTTTTATTGGCTTAATGTGTAACAGGGCAAATTCTGATCTTATTTACACACTGATGAAGTAATCCTATCATAGCGCCATCTACTTAATCAGATTTGTAACCAATGAATGCTTCGAAATACTTTTCTCTCCGCAAGGAAAGATTTAATTTTTTTTTTAAAAAAAAAATCCATTTCATCTTTTCAGTTTATTATCTTCAGGAAACGCATGTCACTCTATTAAAAGGCTTCTGCTTATTTCTTCTTTAGCCATTCCCTAAGCATTGGCAAATGAGGAAAAGACCCAGTTATTGTATTATATTGTACTGTATTTTATCTGGCTGTTAACCGCCCTGAGTCCTTCGGGAGAAGGGCGGTATAAAAATTAAATTATTATTATTATTATTATGATGATGATGATGATGATGATGATGATGATGATGATGATGATGATGATTATTATTATTATTATTATTATTATTATTATTATTATTATTATTATTAGTTGAAAGAGGAGCACCAATTTGTAACTCCCCACAAACCTTGCTTTTTGCCCTAAATCACAATACTGAAAATTGTTATTGAAATGGTACAACAACATTGATTGCTATTTTATGTTACTCTACGAGATTTGACAGGGAGGTGCCAAGCATTCTATGCAGACGTCATTCAGCGCACCTAGCCATCAGTTTCAGGTGCTCCATATCCAGAGGTGCACCTTTGGTCCTGAGCATGTTGCTGAACTATGTCTGTTTCCAGGTAGAAAGACTAGGAAAGAGTCAATGCCATGGATGTGTGTGTATGGGGGTGGGGTGAAAAAGTTGGGAAGATCAGCAGAAGGTAGATGTGCCAACCTTGAATTCCTAGGTGGTATACAGGGGTGGGATTCAGCCAGTTCACACTGGTTCAGGGCTGTTGTGGTCCACCAGCAGCTTGTAGAGCTGGCAGCGGAGTCGGATAATGAGGAGGCTGGGGAGGACAATGGACCAGTTCTGGAGTCAGGGGAAGGCCCGGACGAGGGTTCTGTGTCGGAGGCAGAGATGGGGCCAGGGCCATCTGGGAGTGATACACGGACTCCAGAGCCTCCAGAGTTAGACAGCAGAGAGGCAGAGGAACAGGAGAAGCCTGTTCCTAGAGCATGCATGCAAAGAGCTGCCAGAAGGCAAGAGCAGCTAAAGCAAAAAGGACGACTCGGGAGTAAGGCCAGAAGAAGATTGGCCCCTCCCATAAGGTTTAAAAGAGCAGCAACGAGCCGTTGGGTTCTTTGTAGAAAAGCAATGTTGATTCCATTGCTTCTTGTCAGCGTCTCTTGAATTTGTAGGTTTTTCCCAAGAAAAGCCTTTGGCGGGTTGCCAAAGACAACAAAGGTTGGTGATAAGGAAGAATTTGTTTAGGAAAGAATTTGTTTTGGACTAAGCTGGAAGTGAATTAATTCTCAGTTGTTCTAATACAATAAGTTTGTTCAGGACTGAATTGTATTTGCTAATCGCTACTTGGGCCTCAGTCACAACAGGAGGAACTGGATGTTAATTTTAATCTGGTTCAGCAAACCAGTTGTTCAAAGGACTGGCTGACCCCGCCCACCCCACCTTGCCCCTCCCAGGAGTCTCCACGTTTTAGATGCCAGGAAAGTGCACGGCATGCGCGGAGGCTCTGGGAGAGCAAAAAATGGGCCTACCAGAAGTCTGGAAATGGGCATGTTCCCAACCTCTGGAGGGCTACCGGTGCCAGGGGAGGCCATTTTCATCCTCCCAGAGGCTCGAGAAAGGCCTCTGGAGTGTGGGGAGGGCAAACAACGGGCCTATCTGTTCTGTCTCCGTCCCCACTTTGGAGTAATGAGCTGGCCTACAGCCAGTGGGTTCACAGCTCCTATCAGTCCTGGCTGAGAAAACGCAGCTGCCTGCCAAAAAGTTCAAACAGATTAAGACTTCAGCTCACTTTGACACGGTTCAGCTAATTTGCTTCCCATGGAACTGAGAGCAGTTCCAAAGCTCCTTCTATATCCTGTGAGGTGGGGCAGGAGCCACCTCTCTAATCTTCTGAAGCGTGGGTCGATCCAGGCTTGATTAGTATGATTATCAGCTGCGTCTGAAGGCGTAGTCTGAGGAAGGGAGGAATCAGGGGATGTCAGCCTCATTACGTCCTCTGACTGGCCTGGTTCTGGCTCCTGGAGCCAGGCCAAAGGAATCGGTGCTTCTGAGGTAAGCCTTATCGGCCCTTCCCACTCACTCTCGGAGTCACTTTCAGGCATGGGGCCAGGTTCGGGGGCTGGAGCCACAACACTATCAGAAGTACCGGAAGTCCAGAAATGGGCCCATTTCTGGCCTCCGGAGGGCCTCTGGAGCCCAGGGGAGGCCATTTTTGCCCTCCTGGAGGCTCCAAAAAAGCCTCTGGAGCCTGGGCTGGGCAAAAAATGGGCCTACCGGAAGTATCGGAAGTCCAGAAACAGGCACATTTCTGGCCTCCGAAGGTTGTGTGAAGCGATATACTGCTGGTATATCTAATGAGTCAGATTACCCAATTCCCCAGATTTTCCCAGGATGGGATGGGTGGGCTGGTTGATAAACTGTGCTTGAATGCAAAGATGAGCCACAGTGGCACAGTGGTTAGAGTGCAGTACTGCAGGCTACTTCTGCTGACTGCCGGCTGCCTGCAATTTGGCCATTGGAATCTCACCAGGCTCAAGATTGACTCAGCCTTCCATCCTTCTGAGGTGGGTAAAATGAGAACCCAGATTGTTGGGGGCCAATATGCTGACTCTGTAAAACCACTTAGAGAGGGCTGTAAAGCACTGTGAAGCGGTATATAAGTCTGAGTGCTATTGCTAGTGCTAAAGATGACACGTCAGATAGGTTTGGGTGGGGGGAAGGGGGAATAGACCAGGTTCATCCTATTCATCCTGTAAAACCTCTGGATTATTTTTTTAACAAAAGCAAAAAAACCAACCAAATATTCCTAGTTTTGACCCAGGCAAAACATGCCAACTCATACCTCTTGACTCTTTGGGCCATACTTCCATTTTACAACATGTTTGCTTCTAGTTTGAAACAAAGCACATTTTCTGATCGGTGTTACCCTCCAGTACTGAGTTCTAAATAACTATACAGGTAGTCCTCGACTTACAACAGTTCATTTAGTGACCGTTCAAAGTTACATCACTGAGGACAAAAATGACTTATGACCGTTTTTCACACTTACAACCATTGCAGCATCCCCATAGTCAATCACATGATCAAAGTTCAGACGCTTGGCAACTACTTATATTTATGATGGTTGTAGTGTCCAGGGGGTCACATGATCCCCTTCTGACAAGCAAATCCGATGGGGAAACCAATTTCACTGAACAACCGTGTTACTAACTTAACAACTGCAGTGATTCATTTAATAACTGTGATGGGAAAAGCAATGGGGCAAAAGGGCAAAATTCACTTAACACGCTTAGCATCAGAAATTTTGGGCTCAGTTGTGGTCATAAGTTGAGGATACCTCTACTCTAAATACAAACAGTATGGGGGGAAATATTTTTTAAATATTGTAACTTTTGTCTGACAATCAAAAAAATTTTTTTCCCCTGAAATGGTTGTGATGCGTTTGGAGAATTGGTCCAAATTATCCATAGCCTCAGAGGTGGGATTCACTTACCTTCCCTACCGGTTCGCAAATATGAGCACGCAAGTGAGCGCACTCACTCCGCTCACACATGCCAACTTCCACACATGCTTGGCCTTCCGTGCACATTCTTTGCTTGCGCACGCCTTCTGCACAAACACACAGGCTTCAAAACGTGGCTAAATAGGACAACATTATGTCCGGGTGGCTGGGTGGGGCCTATTGAAGTCTGCGCTACCAGTTCGTCCGAACCGGACAGAACTGGCTGAATCCCAACCACTGCATAGCTTCCTTCCCTTCCACAGACATGCAATCTGAAATCTTCTCCTTCCGATTTCTGTCATTTGAGTTTGGCAAGTGGGGGATCTGAGGCATGACCTCAAAAGACTGACAAAGGACCTCTCCCCACATCTGAACTGAAGTTCTGTCCATTCATCCTTGAGTTAGCAGAAAACTAGACTGGCATGAAATTGACTGTCACCGGCGCCAGTCTGTCTTCTGGCTTCTCTCCCGAGCCCTTGGGGTCTCCTCTCTTCCTGCCAAGAAGATGGGTGGCAAAATCAGAGCAATCTTTCATCCCTGGAATTTTGGAATACAGGGGAAAAATACTCCTTCCATAACTAAAGAAAACCTAAAATGAGTCTGTCATTTGCACCTCTATAATTGTCTGGTTCGGTTCTGCAACCCAACAAGACAGACACAAACTTCAGAGGATAATTAGAACTGCAGAAAAAATAATTGCTACCAACCTGCCTTCCATTGAGGACCTATAGGTACACATATATGTATACTGCACGAATCAAGAAGAGAGCCGTGAAAATATTTACAGATCCCTCACATCCAGGACATAAATTGTTTCAACTCCTACCCTCAAAACGATGCTATAGAGCACTGCACACCAGAACAACTAGACACAAGAACAGTTTTTCCCCCGAAGGCCATCACTCTGCTAAACAAATAATTCCCTCAACACTGTCAAACTATTTACTAAATCTGCACTACTATTAATCTTCTCATAGTTTCCATCACCAATCTCTTTCCATTTATGACTGTATGACTATAACTTGTTGCTGGCAATCCTTATGGTTTATATTGATATATTGACCATCATTTGTGTTGTAAATGTTGTACCTTGATGAACGTATCTTTTCTTTTATGTACACTGAGAGCATATGCACCAAGACAAATTCCTTGTGTGTCCAATCACACTTGGCCAATAAAAAATTCTATTCTATTCTATTCTATTCTATTCTGTTCTGTTCTGTTCTGTTCTGTTCTGTTCTGTTCTAAGCCAGTCTCCTGCCTGGGAGGAGGACAAGATGAAAAAAGATTCAAGAGAACCCAGAGGACAAATCATTTGTCACGGCATGTCTATATTGCGCTTGTGGACCAAGTTGGCAAGATCCTAAAAGACAACTGAGACATCAAATAGGCCTGCCAGAATGGACAGTCAAAGATGGATGAAGCTTATTTACCTTTCTTCCCTTCAGGAGCCAAGGAGAAGAAAAGGTAGATGAAAATGTGGGAATGTTGTAACCCAGGCCCAAGTAGGAAGTAGTAGATGCAATTAGTTCCAAAACAAACAGACTTTATTAGAACAGCTGAGAATTAACTCATTTTCAGCGTAGTCCAAACTAAATCGAAACAGATTCTTCATAACACAATTCTTCAGTCTTATCACCAACCTTGGTCTAATTAGACAAACTGCCAAAGGCTTTTCCTTGGCAAAAAGGAAGATGCCGACAAGAAATAAATGCAGCAAGACAAGGAGCAATTCTATCAACATTGTTTTCTGGCAAAGAGCCCAAACACTGTTGCTGGTCTTTTAAGCCTTATGGGAGGGGCCAATCATCTCTTGGCCCTACTCCTGAGTCATCCTCTTTGCTTGAGAGAAAACTACATATGCTAGTTTTGTGGCCGCTCAAGAAATAGTCAGGCACAGGAAGGGTTTTGTTTTCTTTTCTGTGGGAAACAGGTCCAAATGGCTCTTTGAGTGTTTAAGGATGCAGACCCCTGTCCTAGACTATGTCAGTTTTTTGAGAGCTTAGTTATAAATCAATTCCATCATCTTTACACATCACTCTATGAAATGTTTTAAAAGCCTGCACGTTTGCATTTAAATTAAGCCCATTTCTCATCAAAAAATGCATGATTTGTTTACATTTTCTAGGTATTTTTCTATGTATTGCCTCCTATATAATATGCACTTTTGTGCACGACAATATGTATTACAATCTTTTTTTCCTGAAGCATAATCGTGTTCTAATATAACCTAAGAAACCATCCATCCAAACACCCAAACTACCATCCAACCATCTATACAACCATCTATTGTCCACAACCCCCAACCTACTAACACCCAAAACTAGGTATGCACGCCCCTTACCTCTTCAACACCAATCATATCAGATCTCAAATGCAAATTGATAAATGCAAGAAGCATAGTCAACAAATTACCTGAATTTATCCTCTTATTAAACAGTGGCACATTTGATATCATTTTTGTTTGCGAAACATGGCTGAATTCATCCCTTCCTGACTCCATTATCTCAAACAAAGAATATCAAGTCTATCGATCAGATCGGAAAACCAAGAGGTGGTGGAGTGGCTATCTTTACAAAAGACACTGAATCTAAAAATATCCAAGTAGCACATAAACTCTCTCTTCCTGAAACCATAGTATGCGACCTATCCCTTGACACTACTCTTCGATTCTTACTATGCTACAGAGCCCCCGACTATGACATTACCCACGCAAATATGCTAACCTCAATGCTAACATGGACTACCTCTTGCCCATACCCTCTTATCTTCCTGGTGACTTAAATCTACCTCTCATTAACTGGACAACCAATGAATGTTCAACTGACCCAATCCATACTACACTATACAACGCTGTTACAAACCTAGGTCTTGAACAACTTGTAACTAACAATACAAGACTCAACAACTGCCTTGACCTCATCTTCTGCAACAATCCAAACTCAATTTACTGGATACAAATTAAAGGACCTTTTTCAAACAGTGACCACTGCATGATTGATTTTCGCCTCAATATACGTCCATACTTAATTCGTCATAACACCAGAACTCCCAACTACAACTTCAAGAAAGCCAATTACGACCTTATAAACAACGATCTTTCACTTCTGAACTGGCAAAATCTGTTTGCAACCTGCATAACCGCTGATGACCTCTATAGAATCTTCCTACTTGAAATCAATAGAGTCATTAAATTATATGTACCACGAATGACTACCATGTCCAAGAAAACAAACTACCCATATCAATAAAAAGCTTCAATCAAAAAAATCCTCTGAAAAGAAACAAAAAGGCTATGTTACAAACTTCAGAAACCGCTACAGAAACATATGCAACCAAATTAAAACTGAATGCACAAATTACCACACCAAGCAAGAAGAAAACCTTTACGCACAAATTCCAATCGTGCCTTTTATAATTTTGTCAACAGTAAACTTAAAGATTCAAGATCCATCCCACCACTAAAAGATTCTAACAACAAAGAATGCAATGACGAAACAGTCAAAGCAAACCTCTTCAACATTTTCTTTGGCTCAGTTTTTGTTAACTCCGATAACACATATCCAACATTCCACAAACGAACCAGCAATGACTATGATGATTTAACTCATATAGATTTCACAGAAGACAACGTTGGTAAAGCTCTTCACAACTTAAAACCATCGCTTTCTATTGGACCTGATGGTCTATGTGCATATTTCTTAAATACTTTCCATTACTCTAGCTGAACGCCTAAGTATTATCTTTGATAAAGCTTTCACTACCAGTTCTCTTCCCAAACTTTGGTCACTAGCCACAGTCATCCCCATCTTCAAAAAAGGAGACCCCAGCTTAGTCGAAAACTACAGACCGATCTCCCTTTGCTGCGTCACCTGCAAAGTCATGGAATCTATCATCAATCAATCCATTACCTCACACTTAGAAACTAACAACCTACTCTCCAACAAACAACTTGGTTTCAGGAAAAAGTTATCATGTAACTTACAACTTCTCCACTGCAAAACATATGGACTTCAAATCTAGATCAAGGCAAATCAATAGATGCAATCTACATAGACTTCTGCAAAGCTTTTGACTCAGTAGTACACGATAAACTTCTCCTTAAACTAACATCCTATGGCATCTCAGGACCCCTCCACAAATGGATATCTGCTTTTCTGTCTAACAGACAACAAGTGGTCAAAATTGGCAATGCTTTATCAAATCCTGTTCCTGTCAAGAGTGGCGTTCCTCAAGGCAGCGTCCTTGGACCAACACTCTTTATTCTATACATTAATGATCTTTGTGACCATATCTCAAGTAATTGTGTTCTCTTTGCTGACGATGTCAAACTATTTAACACCACAGACAACACTTCTATCATTCAAAACGACCTTGACCATCTAACCGCTTGGTCTAAAATTGGCAGCTCAAATTTCAACCAGCAAATGCCCAGCCTAACATATAGGAAAAAAGAACTCTAAAACTAAGTACATACTAGATGGACATTACCTTACAGACGACCCCCATCCCGTTAAAGACCTTGGAGTTTTCATGTCAAATGATCTAAGTGCCAAAGCCCACTGCAACTACATAGCAAAAAGCTCTAAGAGTTGTAAACCTAATTTTGCAGCTTCTTTTCCAAAACACCACACTACTAACCAGAGCATATAAAACATTTGCTAGACCAATTCTAGAATACAGCTCACCTGTTTGGAACCCTCACCACATCTCTGACATCAATACAATTGAACGTGTCCAGAAATATTTTACAAGAAGAGTTCTCCATTCCTCTGAAAACAACAAAATACCTTATCCCACCAGACTTGAAATCCTAGGCTTAGAAAACTTGGAACTCCGTCGCCTTCGACAAGACCTAAGTTTAACTCACAGAATCATCTATTGTAATGTCCTTCCTGTCAAAGACTACTTCAGCTTTAATTGCAATAATACAAGGGCAACCAATAGATTTAAACTTAATGTAAACCGCTTTAATCTAGATTGCAGAAAATATGACTTCTGCAACAGAATCATCAGTGCTTGGAATACTTTACCTGACTCTGTGGTCTCTTCCCATAATCCTAACAGCTTTAACCAAAAACTTTCTACTATTGACCTCACCCCATTCCTAAGAGGACCATAAGGGGCGTGCATAAGCGCACAAACGTGCCTACCGTTCCTGTCCTATTGTTTTTCTTTTCTTCTTCCTATATATGTTTATATGTGTATATACTATATAATCTTTTTGTATGATGTTGTGACAAAATAAATAAATAAATAAATAAATAAAAATAAATAAGAAACATGAAGTGGTTTGAACATTTCCTGATCTAAGCTTACTCGTCACCCCATTCTCAAGACCGATTAATTTATTCTTCTTTCACTTCATTCACTTTGTCATATTTGAACCCACTTAGAAATAGGATATGTTGTCTTCGCTAACTTCAGCTTGGATTTCATTTTTTTATTTAGTTTTATTTATTTTTCATTTATTTATAATTTGTCAAACAAAAAATGAAAACACAACTAATATAAAAATAAAATGACAGGGACGATAGGCACGTTGGGGCACTTATGCATGCCCCTTTTACGGACCTCTTAAATATGAAGTGAGGTCCACAAAAGTCAATTTGTGACTAAAACTGTGAAAATTTGTAGCTGAGACAACTGAATCAGGTAGAATATTCCAGACTTTGACAACTCTATTACAAAAATGGTATTTTTTTACAGTCAAGTTTAGAACGGTTTACTGGAGTTAAAAATGCATGCGTATTATTGTGATTAAAACAGGAAAAGTCATTTACAGGTAAAACATTACTATGTACAATTTTGTATGCAATACCTAAGTCCGACCGCAAGCAACGCAGTTCCAGGTTATCCAAACCATGAATTTTGAGCCTAGTAGCGTAGGGTATTTGATCATGTCCAGAACAATGCAAAACTTTTCTTGTAAAGTTTTCTTGTCATAGAATAAAACTGTAGTGGAATCCTAAGAATTAGCATTAATCTGTATATGGATAAATATATGTGTTTCAGGGGTAACAACATAGCACCTTATTTTCATTTTTATTGGCAGACATAGGGATTGGACCAGTGGTGAAATTCAAAAATTTTCCCTACCGGTTCTATGGGTGTGGCTTGGTGGGAGAAGTCCTGTGACTGAGTGGGTGTGGTCAACCCAACATCACTCACAGCCATGCCCACTCAGTCATATGATCCCCCCACCAAGCTATGCCCACAGAACCGGGTAGGAAATTTAAAAAAAAATTATTCTACCTATTTTCTCTTGTTGCGAGATGCCTGCAGCTGCAGCCTCTTTTTTTCGGTGTGCCTGGAGGTGCTTCTTGCACCAAAAGATGCAACAGTAGCAGGCTTCTTCCAGCAAAAATTACCAGAGTCGCTCTGCTTCTTGAACGCGGCACCACCATCACTGCCCTGTTCCATGCACCGGCCACACACATGCATACCGTTGCCTGCTGCCACTGATGAATGATGAATGAATAAATAAACAGTGCACCAGAGCCAGGGAATGGCACATTCCCTGACCCGGTTGAGGTGGGCAGCGAGTGGGCAGCGGCTCCGGGGCAAGGCCGGAGCCGGGGAATATGCCAATGATCTGGTCAAGGCAGGCAGTGGCTCCAGGGTCTCAGGGAATGGGGCGTCCCTGAGCCCTGGCCCTGACCCAAGGCAAAGGGCAAGCAGGTGGCATCCATTGCTTACCTTTGATGAGCTGAGCGAGCGAGGTGACTGACGAGGCAATTAGCTGGGCTGCGTGGCGAACATATATAGGGCGGGGGTGGATTGGCGAGGCAAGTGGCCAGAAGGGGTTAGCGAGCGGCCGGAAGAGGTCAGCGAGTGGCCAGAAGGGGTGAGCGAGCGGCCAGAAGGGGTGAGCAGCAAGTGGCTGAGTGGGCAAGCAGGTGAGTGGGCAGGTGTGGGCAGGGCCAACCATTTGGTGAACCAATTGAAATCATCCCTACCGGTTCACTCGATCTGGTCCAATCAGGTCAAATTTCACCCCTGGATTGGGCCAACTCCTTTCAAAGTCCTGTTTATTGAATAGGAGAGAAGTCACTTAACAACAGAAATGTTGGGCTCAGTTGTGGTCGTAAGCAGTGGTGGGATTCAGCCAGTTCTGTCCGGTTCGGCTGAACCGGGAGTGGCGACTGCAGGAGGCTCTGCCCACCCACCCAGATATAATGCGTGAGCACTGCACATGCACGGAAGGCCGGGTGCATGCACAGAGGTCACATTTGCAAAACAGTAGGGAAGGTAAGTGAATCCCACCTCTGGTCGTAAGTCAAGGACTACCTGTACTCCTTGTACTGTTTAGACCAGGGGTCTCCAACCTTGGCAACTTTAAGACTTGTGGATTTCAACTCCCAGAATTGAAGTCCACAAGTCTTAAAGTTGCCAAGGTTGGAGACCCCTGGTTTAGGCAGTTGCAGAAGGGAAACTGTGACCTCAAGTTTGACCTTGACTCCTAGTGTCTCCTTAGAATCTCCTTAGATGAAGTTACACCGTTTCCTTGGCAGCTTTATGGAAGTGTTTCATTTCATGCTTTAACTGATTATGCTGCTATTCTCTAGCAATGTCCCATCAAGTACATCACAAAAAAGACTTTAAGAGTTGTAAACTTAATCTTGCGTACCTTCTTCTCCAGAAAGATTACACTACTAACCAGAGCATATAAAACATTCTTGAATACAGCTCGCCTGTCTGGAATCCATACTGCATTTCGGACATTGATATAATTGAGCGTGTCCAGAAATATTTTACAAGAAGAGTTCTCCACTCCTCTGATTACAACAAAATACCTTATGCCACTAGACTTGAAATCCTGGGTTTAGAAAATTTAGAACTCAGCCGCCTTCGACATGACCTGAGGTTAACTCATAGAATCATCTGTTACAATGTCCTTCTTGTTGAAGCTTCAATTGAAATGTCCTTCCTGTTGAAGCTTCAATTGAAGCTTCAGCTTCAATCACAATACATGAGCATACAATAGATTTAAACTTAATGTGAACCGCTCCAATCTTGATTGCAGAAAATATGACTTCATTAACAGAGTTCTTAATGCCTGGAATGCACTACCTGACTCTGTGGTCTCTTCCCAAAATCCCCAAAGCTTTAACCAAAAACTATCTACTATTGACCTCACCCCATTCCTAAGAGGTCTGTAAGGGGCGTGCATAAGAGCACCAGCATGCCTACCGTTCCTGTCCCAATGTCCCCTTTGATTGTATCCAATTCATATAGTTATTTTATGCTTATATATATATGCTTATATATCGTATAGTTATTTCATGCTTATGCTTATATACACTGTTGTGACAAATAAAAAATAAAAATAAAGTACTAAGCCGGGTCCAATCTGATTTAGCTTCTGAAGAAGGTTATATACAGGTGCTGCCGCCTGCTGAGGAGGAAGAAAAGCAACATAAAATGGGAGGATCCTCTTTTCTTTTTTCATTTCTGAATTCGGTCTGAAAAATGGTTGGCATAATCGGTTCACATTAGCCAGCCTCCGTAAGCAGTCTAGTTCCTCCAGACCGAAGTTTATAGACCATTTTCAAAGATATTCTCAAACAGAACGCATTGCAATAATCCAGCTGGGAAGTTATCAGACTGTGAATAGCAACGGTGATGCTGTCCAGCTAAGATCGTAGTTGGTGAATCAGCCAAAGCTGATAAAAGGTACTTTGTGCCACACAGTGCCAATGATGGATTTAGAAAGACTCCTAACCTAACCTGTAGTCTTTAGGGTGAATGTGGCAGGGCAGGACATCACTCAGGCAGATGTACTACCCATAACCAAAATCTCTGCCTTGTCTGGACTGACTCTTGGTTTGTTGAACCTCCCCCAGTCCATTTTCCTGCCTGAATTCTGGCTTCAAACGCCAAGTGCCTCGCCTCTTTTGCATGAGAAGAAGAATTAAGAAGAACTGGGTGTCAGGGTTCCAAGTAATAAATCCATATCAAGCAAAACTCCAAGGCAAGTAGATTCTTCAAAAATAGCTTTATTGGAAATATCATATTGGCACAGATCTGGTGAAAACCGACTCTGGATACTTCCGCGGTTTTCACCTAATTAAAAGTAAAAAAAAAAATTACTTTCTCAAAACAATCAGTCACATGGTCCAATCACAGTGCAGTCTGGTAACCGAGTAGCATCACCCCACCTTCCTCCGACCAGGTGTGAGAATGTCCTTGGTTCCCAAGAGAAAGTATTTTGTTTTGACTACACAAACCCTTCTATCTCTAATCCCCCTGTCCCTATCCTTCAGCTCCAGTGTGGCAACACTGAAGCGGTCAAAAATGGGTTCCGTCAGGTCACCTTCAGGATTGACACTGGGCTTATTCGCATATTGGTGGCATCTCAGCAAAACTCTCTGGATGACCTCTCCCAATGTCATCTGCACCTCTATAACTGTCTGGTTTGGTTCTGCAACCCAACAAGACAGACACAGACATCAGAGGATCATTAGAACTGCAGAAAAAACAATGGCTACCAACCTGCCTTCCATTGAGGACCTGAATACTGCATGAGTCAAAAAGAGGGCTATGAAAATATTTACAGACCCCTCACATCCTGGACATAAACTGTTTCAACTCCCACCCTCAAAACGATGCTATAGAGCACTGCACACCAGAACAACTAGACACAAGAACAGTTTTTCCCCGAATACCATCACTCTGCTAAACAAATAATTCCCTCAACACTGTCAAACTATTGACTAAATCTGCACTACTATTAATCTTCTCATCATTCCCATCACCCATCTCCTTCCACTTATGACTGTATGACTGTAACTTTGTTGCTTGTATCCTAATGATTTATACTGATATTGATTGTTTCCTGATTGGTTACTTGTACCCTATGACTGTCATTAAGTGTTGTACCTTATGATTCTTGATGCAGGTATCTTTTCTTTTATGTACACTGAGAGCATATGCACCAGGACAAATTCCTTGTGTGTCCAATCACACTTGGCCAATAAAAAATTCTATTCTATTCTATTCTATTCTATTCTATTCTATTCTATTCTATTCTATTCTATTCTATTCTATTCTATTCTTTTTTTTGTCACAACAGTATATACAATCATCAACATAAACAATAATCCATCATGAGAGAAAAAGTATATATAAGTAAAAGTATAAGTAAAAGTATGCATATAATACTATAATGAAGAGAACAATAGGACAGGAACGGTAGGCACTTTTGTGCTCTTATGCACGCCCCGTATAGTCCTCTTAGGAATGGGGTGAGGTCAATAGTAGACAGTTTTTGGTTGAAAATTTTGGGGTTTTGAGTAGAGACTATAGAGTCAGGTAGTGAGTTCCAAGCGTTAACAACTCTGTTACAAAAGTCATATTTTCTGCAATCAAGTTTGAAGCGGTTGACATTAAGTTTAAATCTATTGTTTGCTCTTGTATTGTTGCGATTGAAGCTGAAGTAGTCTTTTACAGGAAGGATATTACAATAGATGATTCTGTGTGTTAAACACAGATCATGTCGGAGTCGGCGGAGTTCTAAGTTTTCTAAACCCAGGATTTCAAGCCTGGTGGTATAAGGTATTTTGTTGTTTTCGGAGGAGCGAAGAACTCTTCTAGTAAAATATTTCTGGACGCGTTCGATAGTATTAATGTCAGAGATGTGGTATGGGTTCCAGATGGATGAGCTGTATTCAAGAATAGGTCTGGCAAATGTTTTGTATGCTTTGGTTAGTAGTGTAGAGTTTTTGGAAAAGAAGCTACGTAAAATTAAGTTTACAACTCTTAGAGCTTTTTTTGCTATGTAGTTGCAGTGGGCTTTGGCATTTAGGTCATTTGATATGAAAACTCCAAGGTCTTTGACAGGGAGGGGGTCATCAGTAAGGTAATGTCCATCAAGCTTGTACTTGATATTAGGGTTCTTTTTACCAATATGTAAGACTGAGCATATACTGGTTGATATTTGATTCTATTCTATTCTATTCTATTCTATTCTATTCTATTCTATTCTATAATTATATTATATTATTATAATTATTATATTCTTATATTATATTATTCTATTCTATTCTATTCTATTCTATTCTATTCTATTCTATTCTAATGTAGATGTTAAAGACGTAGGGGATAAGATGAAGCCTTCAGGGGCTCCATGTCATGAAGCAGAGGAGTAATTCCCTATTGCCATCCTTAGGAAATTCACATACAAATGGAACCAATGTACTTCAGTGCCCTCAGGTTTCATCTGTGACAGTTAGTCCAGAAGGAGACCATGCTTCAAGGCAGGATTGAAATGCGACCGGTTCGGACTGGCTCGGGCGAACCGGTAGGGATGATTTGAATCAGTTCTCCGAACCGGTAAAAATCACCTCTGGTTGGCCCGCCCATACTCGCATGCTTGCACACTCACTGCTCACCCCTTCCGGTCGCTCAACCCATTCAACGTTAAATGCTGCAGCAGACAGAATCCGAACTTTTCTCCCTTCATTCACAGTAGAGCTGCTGCATCCTGTCCCTTTAAGGTAGTCCTCCGGTGGGAGGGGACCGCGAGAATGGACCATAAAGGGAGCAGCAGTTCTGTTGTGAATGGAGGGAGAAAAGTTCAGATTCTCTCTGCCACAGCATTCACTATGAGCCCTTCTGGTGTTCATACACCCATTTTTTCCTACCGGGTTCTGTGGGCGTGGTTTGGGGGGGTCATGTGACTGAGTGGGCATGGCCGTGAGTGCCATCGAGTTTGCTACCCCCCCTCAGTCACAGGACCACCACCACCACCAAGCCACGCCCACAGAACTGGTAGGGGAAAAAATTGAATGTCATCACTGCTTCAAGGCATCAAAAGCTGCTGAGAATACCCTGAATTTCCTGCACAAATTATTGTAAAGGACAACCAAGGCAGTTTCTTTCCATAAATAGGCCTGGAACCAGATTAAAACGTATCCAGATCCAGTTTGATCAAAGTAGATTTTTGGAAATACCTTGTCAAAAAAAAAATCCTTCTTATTCTACCTTGACAAATGCAAATGTTGCATGTGGGAGTTTTTGCATGCTCCAAGCCTATCTTTGGCTAGTGAGTTAATTTTGGCTAGCTTAACATACTTTGTGAACTTTGAAAATTCGTTATACACAAAGAAGAAAGAAAGAAGAGAGAAATAGAGGGTAAGAGAGGAGGTGAAGGAGAGAGTGGGGTGGAGGGAAGGGGAAGGAGGGGAAGATAAATTAGGGAACAAGAGTAGGGGAGAAGGTGAGAAAGGAGGGAAAGAGAAGAGGAGAGGGAGAGAGGAAAGAAAAGTAGGTATGAGAAAAGTGAGGAGGAGGAAGAAGGTAGGAGAGGTGACGAGGGAGGGAGGGAAAGGAGGAGAAGAAGGTTTGTTGTGAAATGAAGGGAAAGAAAGGGTAGAGCAACCCCAAATGTAATTAAAGTGTTTTATCCTTGTGCTTTCTTCAGAAAAAATATGTATGATTATTTATGGACAAGAGAACGTACATTTACAATATGTATATAAGAAAAGAAAAAAAGAAAAAACTTTTTTTTTAAAAAAAAAAAAGAAAATTCAGTAATGATGTTAAATGTCTTTTTCCAGCTTAGTGCCGGTGCTCCTATCCCGACAGTGTCCATGTGACATCTTACAAGTATTTTTTTAAAACTGATAACAACAGAAAAGGGACATTGTTTTGTTCATGATATACAGTCAATCCTCCAGTTGCGACCACAATTGAGCCCAAGATTTATGTTGCTAAGTGAGACATTTGTGAAGTGAATTTTGTCCCATTTTACGACCTTTCTTGCCATAGTTGTTACGTGAGTCATTGCATTTCTTTAGTTAGTAACGTGGTTTTCAAGTGAATCTGATTTCCCCATTGACTTTGCTTATCAGAAGGTTGCAAAAGGTGATCACATGACCCTGGGACACTGCAACCATCATAAATATGAGTCAGTTGTCAAGCATCTGAAGTTTCATCACATCACCATGGAGATGCTCCAACGGTCATAAGTCACTTTTTTAAGTGCCTTTGTAACTTAGCACAGTGTCGTGTCCCACTCCTCCTCTGACGGCCGAGTCGGGGAAGTCCGTATCAAGCGTGCCTCTGCAGCTCTGCCAAAGTCCTATCAGAGTCCTCAAGGCAGGCAGGAATCCAAGGTGTGACTTCAGCAATCCAGATTAGACTTTGCCTGACTCAGAGAATGCCAGAAAGCAGATCCTTTATATAGGCCATGGGGTGTGGCTCCACGACTTAGCACTTATCCAGGCCTGCCCCACCTTTCCTTTTGCTGACGTCGCCTCTCCATTCTCCGGAAGCGTGGATCTATCCATTGCATCGTTTCGTCTCCAGCTGTTGGTAATCCCAGCTCGTGGCTGGCTTCAGGCGCACATGCTATCGGAGGGAGGTTTGTTTGTTCGGTTTGTCCGGGCATGGTGCCAGGGCTGGGGGCTGGAGGTATGCCAGGACATTCTTCTGTACTATCAGCGTCCGGCAGGAGATAAGAGGGGCCCGGCTGCGACGGGGGGGAGCGAGCGAGGCACAACACACAGTCACTAAACTAACTGTTGTAAGTCAAGGATTACGTAAGTAGCCTGCTACTTAACATGAATCTGTGGGGGGAGCTGTCTGTGTCTTTAATGTCTGATTTCATCAGCAATTTCAATAATTTAATTTCTTCCAATCAGCTTACTCCAAATATGTATCCTTTCTTAGATGAGATTCACCTTTTTGTGGTTATAGATTTCAAAATGTTTTGCACAGGGGTGCAAATCTACTTACCTTCCCTACCACTTTGGAAGTGCGTGTGCCGTACATGAGTAAAAAACAGGTTACTTCCTGGTTAAAACCAGGAAGTAATGTCGTACGGATGGGTGGCTGCCGCTGCTACCGCTTCTCCGAACCACCCGCCGCTGCCGCTGCCGCTACCAGTTCACCTGAATCGGTCCGAACTGGTAGCATTTCACCCCTGGTTTTGCCGACTGGTGAAGGGAGGAAAGATGCTTTTCTTACATGCCTAACACTAGGACATTTCCCCCTAAATAAATCCTTTTCTTGCTCTAAGAAAATTAATATAATTATTCAAGACACCTTTTAAATAGAAGAGATAGGTCGATATGATGGCATTTCCTCAGTGTTACAATTAAAAATGAAATTTTTTAAAAAAAAAATACAGCTCAAAGAGTGGGTTTTTTAAATTTTCTATTTAAAAACAAAGAAAAGAAGCCACTTTTATTTAAATAATATATCTGGCTATCTTAATTTATTTATAAAACAAAATCTACAACATATATCACCAGAGCTAGCTCAGAACATCTCAGAAATGCATATTTAGAATGCCAAATAAAAACTCCACCCAATCCTTTAAATTTTCCTAAGTCACATTTTTAAAAGGGGTTTTGCCAATGGCTAAACCTTAATATGATAAGGTTTCTGTGAAAGCTTGATCATTTAAATAAGCTTTCTTTAAACAGTGATTTCCTATATAATCTCATTAGTTAAAACTTGACAGCTCATTATCTTAAATGATTGAAACAAGCAAAATCCTCCTGTTCATTAAAGCAATAATTTAAAATGACTACCTAAATTTAGCCAAGATAGACATTTAGATGGCTAATTTTGTTTTGAGGACAAATGCCACTTTAATCAGTATATATTACATAGCACATAACAAAAGGAAGAAGAAAAAGTCTTAACCCTAGGTGAGTCTTTAAGAAGATAAAGCCATTAGCAATGTGGTGATTATGAGGTTTTCATAACATGACATCTGCTGATATCTCCTGTTTAGCATTGTCAAATTAAAAGATACAGTGAAATGTTTGGGTGATTTTAATCCTCAAGTAAAAATATGAACTCTTCTTCAGATCAGGCTTGGCTCCTAGTGATTTCAAGAAACATTTGTGTTAGAGGCATTTAGTCGTGGTGGTATTGATGGTGATGGTAAAAAAATCAAGATATAGTCTAATTGCAATAGCATTTAGACTTATATAACGCCTCATAATGCTTTACAGCCCTCTCTAAGCGGTTTACAGAGTCAGCATATCCCCCCCCCCAAATCTGGGTCTTCATTTTACCGACCTTGGAAGGATAGACGGCTGAGTCAACCTTGAGCTAGTCAGGATCGAACTGCTGACAGTCAGCAGAATTAGCCTGCAATACTGCATTCTAACCACTGCGCCACCATGGCTCTTTTGCCATAGTGTGTCTGAGCTCCGCTTAATTTTTATGCCCATAAAAAGGGTGGGATTTGGATTCAGTAGTCATGGCCGTCTTCTTGACTTATTCATATACACACACACAGACGTAGACATTCTTCTGGGAGAATAGCTTTAAAGTTTGGAGAAATATTTGAGGAGTGTCCATATCGGATATGGGGAAGTGCCATTTTAATGTTCTTCCCTGGAACCAGGTGTGGGTTCTACTTTACTACCGATTCACAACAGGGCTGCGCATGCGCAAAAGTTTCCTGATGATGTCGGGGTTGGTGGGTGGAGCCTCCCGCTGGTTTTACTACCGGTTCTTGAGAACCGGTCCAAACCGGGAGCAACCTACCACTGCCTAGAACATACCTAAAGTGTACAGGTATTCTTGTACAGCCATTCATTTAGAGACTATTTGAAGTTGCAACAACACTGAAAAAAGTAACTTATGACCAGCCCGTACACTTAGAAGCATTGTGTCAAAACTGATTCGAACTTTCATTATATTCTGCTTTGGTCACAGCTTGTCAAAGGAAAGGGTGGTGGGAATGGCCTCCAAGGATCGCTGGTTCCCGTGAGACAATGCCCCCTTCCTCAAGAACACCCAGAGGAGATGCCACAATGTGATCAGCTGATTCTCATAACAAAATGAACAGGATGTCATAGTTCTGAGCAATGGACCCAGTGGTGGAATTCAGCAGGTTCACACCTATTCGGGAGAACCGGTTGTTAACTTTCTAAGCAGTTCGGAAAACCAGTTGTTGGAAGAAATCTTATTTTGCTTTTTTCCACTTTACAGGGCTAATCCTGTAAGGAAGGCAGGAAGGCAACATTCTGGTGGTGTTTCTAGCCTCATCTTTATTGCCCTGCTTACAGAAACTGCTTCTTGGTTAACCCTAATTACATTGTAACAGCTAAGGTGAAACGCCCATAGCTGTGAGTGCCATTGAGTTGGCCACGCCCACACGGTCACATGACCACCAAGCCACACCTACCCAGCTGGGCAGAAAACCGGTTGTTAAATTATTTGAATCCCGCCACTGAATGGACCCAATTCAATCAGGACTCGGAAGCATCATTCAGGCTTGAAAAACCTTTTATTGAGTACATCGTATTGGCACTTAGAAAGGTGAAACTAGCTCTGTGTATTTCCCGCGCTTCAGAGTAATAAAAAGAATAGAAACTTCCCACCCCCCTCAGGTTTCCTGGGTCACTTTAACCAATCAATCCAGTAGTAGCTTCCCCCTCAGTCTCAGCAGATGTTCGTTGCCATGACCTTCGTTCTCACGCTGCTTCTGGTCGATGTTCTGTCTGGCAGATTAAGGCACCACATTCCAGTCCATCCTAACTCCCACCTCCCCACAACGAGTGGCAGCTAAGAAACAAAGTGAAAGTAAGCATGGCTTCGGCCAAAGACATTTTGAAGTTGACACAGAAGTGATTGGTGGATGTAGTGGACTGTGGGTGGCCCGTGGGGAAAGGGGGAATGAACCCTGTGTGCTTTTGCGCGAGAAGCCCAGAGCTGGTTTTGCTTCTTCTGCACCAATGTGAATTTATTCGGTATAGTTTATACCCTGGGAAAACAATGTCCCAGGAGTTTCTTTTTCTGGATTCGCCAATTGGTAAGTTGATACATTGCAGGATCCCCATGGTCACATGATCAAAATTTGGGTGCTTGACCATCGGAATGGTTGCAGTATCCTAGGGTCATGTGATCACCGTTTGTAACCTTCCCAGCCAGCTTCCTACAGGCAAAGTCAACGGGAGAAGCTGGATGTGCTTAAGGATGACTGCGTGATTCACTTAACTGCAGAATGGTTCGCGTGGCAAAAAACGTCATAAAATTGAACACAACTCACTTCACAACCGCCTTGTTTAGCAATGGACATTGTGGTCCCAGTGATGAACATAAGTTGAAGACTACTACCTGTAGGTCCATATCATATTATTAAGTTGCATTTCACATACCAGTTTGTTTCATAAAATTGAACCCTAACTACCGTGTTGCCCTGAAAATGCGACCTACCCCGAAAGTATGTTTACTGTGCGGCCAATATAAGCTCTACCCCCCTCCCCAAAAAATAAGCCCTAATTAAGACCCCACTCACTCCAGGTTGCACAGGGTAGGGTGAGGCGCACAGGTAAAAATTAAGCTAGGTTGGGGATAGGGAGGTGGAGGTGCCCTATTTACCAGGCCTTGCACAACCCGATACTTGCTCGCCTTGCAGCCCCACTTCTTCTGTGGCCGTTTGCCGCTGCTTGTACCCATCATCCCTGATCCACAGCTCTGTTATCGGCTGCAGAGGGCTTTCTGGAAAGGCCTCTGACAGCAAAACAGAAGCCAGGGCACGGTACATGGATCAATCTAGAGCCCGTTTCTCAGCTTCCAGAAGGCCTCTGACAGTGAAATGGAGACCGGAGATGACATATAAGTGGCTGCAGAAGAAGTGAACAGGCAGCAAGTTCCTACTGTTGGTGCCGCTGCCGTGAGATGAATCAGTAATTAGACATCCCCAAAAATAAGACCTGATGCCTTTTTTGGTGGTAAAAAAAAATATAAGACCAGGTCTTATTTTCAGGGAAACACAGTAGTTACAGATAAATCCTTGATTTACAAAAGTTCATTTAGTGACCGTTCAAAGTTATAATGGCAGTGAGAAAAGTGACTTGTGGCTGTTTTTCACACCTACGACCATTGCAGTATCCCCATAGTTATGTGATCAAAATTCAGATGCTCAGCAGCTGATTCATATTTACGGCCATTGCAATGTCCTGGGGTCATGGCCTTTTGGTGACCTTGCAAGCAAAGTCAATGGGGCACCCGGATTCACTTAACAACCATGTTATTAATTTAACAACTGCAGTGATTCATTTAACAACTGTCACACAAAAAGTCGCAAAACGGGGCAAAATTCACGTAGCAAAAATGTTCACTTAGCAAACTAAAACATTGGGTTCAGTTGTGGTCCTAAATCCAGGACTACCTGTACTAATGTCCACTGCGACATGTCTGCAAAACACAATTCAGAACGAACCATGTCTTACTATGACGTGTGAATCCAGGCATTGGCCCTTAAAACACACAGTAATGAAGAGATTATGCTGGCCAATCAATGCAAGATATTTCCATAAGTCTCAATCGCCTCCAAATGAAATCCAGCTGGTTGAGAAGAGCCTCTTCTCCGTTAATCCTCGACAAAAAAAGGAATACATTACATTTCGGTGGCTATAATTCAACGCAAACACTTCATGGTTGCTTCAGTAAACAAAGCTGTTCTCTCCCCTTTCCTAATGCAGTTATTTTGAGAGTATTTGTAACATAAGCTGTAGGTAGATGCCAAACAAATTTATTTATTTATTTATTTGCAACAAACAGGATTTAATATGGCTTTACTGCATTGAGGATGACGCTGGAAGTTGCTCGGCTGTCTTGTCATCTAAAGTACCAGATGCAGCTTGTTGAAACACACGTTTCTTTTCCTCTCTTGAGGACCAGCATGTTACCCAGGGGGACAGATCAACGGTTTAATTCTACCTGTGAATGGATGCTTTTGAAGAAGGCAACCTCCTGCTTCATACGCTAGGCTATTATCCCACCTACTTCAAGCACGCTGGCTTTGACACAATTCTTCAAGGTCTTTGATTCGTATTGGTATCTATGTCTCTGCTAATAGAACAGGAGGTGCTTATAACTTCAAACAAAAATGTGGTTATAATTAGCAATGGTTATAATTTGGCAGCAGTCAAAAAAGCGAATGCAATCCTTGGTTGTATAAACAGAGGCACAGAATCAAAATCACACGAAGTGTTAGTACCAGTGGGGTTATTAAGCCAGTTTGGACCGGTTCCAGCGAACCGGTAATGGTAAGCCTCTGTCTTATTTTGGGGGAAACAGCGTACCCTGAAGGCAGCCACCCTCCATCCCCCGAACAACAAGTCCACAGAGTAGGAGCATGCTCACAGGGCAAAGTCTAGGGTTCCAATCCAAGTCCAGTCCTCCATTCTGTTGTAGCCCGCCAGCTGCCAGCAGAGCTGGTGACACTCTGATGATGAGGAGATTGGGGAGGAACTTGGGCCAGTTCTGGAGTCTGGCGTAGGCTCTGATGGATGCTCTGCATCGGACGCAGAGATAGAGCCAGGGCCGTCCGACATTTCCCAGCCACTGGAGAGGCAGCTGCCTTTGGAGGCTGAGATGAGTGAGGAGGAAGAACAGCTGGGGCCTGTTCCAGATGCACCTATGCACAGAGCAATTAGAAGAGGTGAGCAACAGAGGACAAGGAGTCAACTCAGGAAGCAAAGCACACGTGGATGCTGAATGGCCTCTCCCTGGCTGGGAAATAAATAGAAGGAAAGGGGAGTGGTGGTTGTAGGAGACAACAGTTCATATGTCTGAAGATGTTGCTCATTGCGTTTTGTGCCACAAAGACTGCTTGCCAGAACTTAATTTGCAGCCTTTCGTCTGGGAGCTCACTACCTTGCAATTATTTCAAGGAACTGATAAGGTCTGTACTGCAGATTACCCCTATTGCTTGGACTTTTTGGTGGGTGAGTGCAATTAATTCACAGGAGGAAAATAAAGAGAGGCTTTTTGGGACAAGGAGTCTATTTCTCGTTTCTGCTAAGGCTGGGTCAGAAGAGACCCAGCTAAGCAAGTCCACAAAGGAAACTGTAGTCCATAAGGCAAAGTCAAAGCACAAGACAAAAGGCAGTCCTCAAGGCAAGGGCAAGGTACAAGGCGAAAGGCACGAGTCAAAGCTGGGGGAGTGTAAACTAAAACAAACAATTGTTCCTGGCAAAGACTAACTCCCAGGGGTGAAATGCTCCTGGTTCGGACCAGATCGGCTGATCCGGTAGCAACAGCGGCAGGTGGTTCAGAGAACCGGTAGCAAAAATCCCTGCCCCCCCCCCACATGCCCAGCTGAGCCACGTGATCATCAGAGCCTATTTTTTTAACTTTTAAAAGCATTTTTTTAACAACCTCTTCGGCCGAAGAGGTTGTTTAAAAAATGCTTTTAAAGTGTTAAAACAAGGTCTGCCGATCCCAGCTGAGGTGCCTGATCGTCAGAGGCTTTTTTTTTTTTTACTTTTAAAAGCATGCTAGGCAAAAAATGGGGGGGGGTGTTTGTTTGAGAGAGAGAGAGAGGAAAGGAAGGAAGGAAGGAAGGAAGGAAGGAAGGAAGGAAGGAAGGAAGGAGGGAGGGAGGGAGGGAGGGAGGGAGGGAGGAAAAAGGAGAGGAAGGAAGAACTACAAACCTGACACTAGATGCAGCTTCAGAGGATAATCCAGGACTGGAAGGGACCTGGAGGTCATCTAATCCAACCCTGCTCCAGCAGGACATTGTTAGTGACTTTCTGTCTTTTGATCCCCCAGTCACATAGCCATACCCACCCAGTCACATGACCCCCACCAAGCCACCCCCCAAAGAACCGGTAGGAAAGAAATTTAGATTTCACCACAGCTAACTCCCCACCACTTCTCCTCAATTCAATCCACTCCAGGTGTTGGCAACCTTTTCCCGAGTAGCCTTGAAGTCCTTGACGTCCTTCTCTGAGCTTGCCTGCGCTCTGCTCTCCGTGCCCTTGGATCGAGTGGCGGAGGCAGCTGTTCCTCATCAGAGGGGATCAGCTGCCTATCAGCACCACGGCCTATCAGCTGCTGATCCTCCCCAGGTCTGTGAGGGCAGGCAGCTCGCCATCTGGTCGATCACCTCCCCTACTGCCTGAGAGGCCTGGGACAGCATCATCCTCAGGCCCTGGCCTTTCCAAACATGCCAAGGGAGACGTGTCATCCGCAGCGGACAGTCCCGGTTCCAACTGCTCCTCCTCCTCTTCCTAAACCAGATTCCGATGGAGCCATGACAGAACGACAGCCCAGATTTTTGCAGCCCCGACAAAGCATCAGCGAAAGAACCAGCATTTCCGCTTTGAGAAATTTCTAGCAGGACTATCCGATTCTGTTACAGCTTTGCTCCCTATGCCATCCATCTGGTAAACTCACAAGATCCGTTTTTCTCGCTATGTATATGAACGCATCCGAACTAGACTGCGCTGTTTCTCTGTGTCGTATAATATATGTGGGTATATGCATAATATTTATTTATTTATTTATTTTCTTGTCATATTTGACAAGGGAGAGAGCCTTCTCTGTGGCAGCACCGGCCCTTTGGAACGAGTTACCTCCGGGGTTACGCCAACTCCCCGACCTCCAAACCTTCAAGCGGGAATTGAAGACTCTATTATTTAATCGTGCGGGACTAGCCTAAGTGTGTTTTAATTAATTTATTATAATTTTAAATTTTAAAGGGTTTTATATCGGTCTATGACCGTTTTAGCTAATTGGGCCTATTAAATATTTTGTTTTAAATTCGTTTTAATCTGTTATTTATATTTTGTACATTCTGTGTTTTTAATATGGCTGTAAACCGCCCTGAGTCCTTCGGGAGAAGGGCGGTATAAAAATTAAATTATAAATAAATAAATAAATAAAAATAGTGTATGTTGGGGTTGGTGACCCTTTGAGAGCTGTATCAGAGGTGGGTTTGAGCAGGTTCTGACCAGTTCTGGAGAACTGGTAGCGGAAATTTTGAGTAGTTTTTTTTTATTATTATTTGCATTTATATCCCGCCCTTCTCCGAAGACTCAGGGCGGCTTACACTATGTTAGCAATAGTCTTCATCCTATTTGTATATTTATATACAAAGTCAACTTATTGCCCCCAACAATCTGGGTCCTCATTTTACCTACCTTATAAAGGATGGAAGGCTGAGTCAACCTTGGGCCTGGTGGGATTTGAACCTGCAGTAATTGCAGGCAGCTGCTGTTAATAACAGAGAACCGGTAGTAAAAATTCTGACTGGCCTCACCCCCATCTATTCTTTGCCTTCTGAGACCTAGCTGATCGGGAGGAAATGGGGATTTTGCAGTATCCTTTCCCTGGAGTGGGATGGGAATGGAGATTTTAAAGTATCCTTCCCATGCCACGCCTACCAAGCCTCACCCACAGAACCGGTAATAAAAATATTTCAAACCCACCACTGAGCTGTATGCAACGAAATTTCATTTTAATGTATGCCGATTAGTGTATATTTAAAGTGACAATAAAGTTATTCTAAGTCTAAGCTTGCATGGGCTCCAGAATTTTGTTTACGTGTCCATGGGGATGGTACAATGGCCATAAGGATGAGGACTAAGTCATAAGTTACTTTTTTCAGTGCTATTATAACTTTGAACGGTTGCTAAATGTATGCGTGTAAGCCAAGGGTGACTTATACACGCATGCATTCCATCTGACTTTTTTCAGTGCACTTTTCCTTGGTTGCAAAATGCAAGTGTTCAGTAGAGGAACAGGATAAAAGCTTCACTTCTTCTTTTATGTGCATCAGTATACATATCACCCAAATTAAAAATAGGCAAAACATCCATTGCATTTTGTGGCCACCATCTTGACTTGTTTGACCATATCCTGTCGATTTCCCCTTGGCCTTCTTCCAGAGAGTTTGCCAAGACTTTCTCTATCATCTTTTGAGTGCCAAGCGAAACTTGTTTTCCTTTTATAATTATTTGTTCATGCAGAGGGCTTTCACACTTATTGTTCTGCTTCCCTCCCCCAATACTCCCAACAAAGAGTCAGTCGAAGGCCTCTTCCTAATTTATTTACATTTGGCTAAATTCCTTCTGACACAGAGATATCTCCCCACATGCCTGCCAAAATCCCTGGAGATAACCAGCAAATTATAGATAAAGCACAATTCACTCACAAACGGATTCTTCTCTCCATGATACAGTTTGCCCGCGCAATTTCACTGCTTTGTCCAAGACAAAAAGCCAGGAAGTTCCGCCTCCTGTTTTTATAGCCTCTGTGCGTGTCACCCCATGACTCATCATTCCTTGACTTTGTCCCAATGCCTCCTCTGCTGCGCACGCCGGTCACGTCTGCGCAGTCTTGCATCAAGCCAAAATTGTTCTTGGGGCGTTGCCCGGAAGAAGGCCCGGGGGAATCAGGCCTTGCCGGCCCCTCCTCCTCCCCTTGGGTGGGTGCCAGGGAGGGAGAGGGCCCAGGAGAAGCAGGCTTTGCCAGGTCTTCTTCCTCACTTTCTGAATCATCCGAGTCCAGGAATCCAAGTCCAGGAACCTGGGTCACAACACTTATGTACTGTTGGATAAAGTGACCAGATTTCAGCGATGGCAAAGTGGGACACCATTGATAGGGGGAGGGGGGGCTGCGCATGCGCGCTGAGTCTCACCACCTGGCTGAAGGAGGAGGAGCGGCTGCTGCTTCTCGGCTCTTCCAGGCAGGCTCGGCTCTCCTCTCGGCTCTTCTAGGCAGCGGGTGATCTTGCACCCCCTTCTCCACCTCCTCCTCCTCCTCTTGTGTTGCTGCCTCCCATTTTCAGAATGGGAGTGGGGGAAAAATCAGGACTTTTTTGAAATGCCGCGGGATGCGGGACAAATTATTAAAAAGCGGGACTGTCCCGCCAAAAGCGGGACGTCTGGTCACTATACTGTTGGATGGAATATTCTTCTGGGTTCAGTTCCAAGTGGGGAAAAAGACACCGGATTCATGGAAGTTGCTTGGAAAGAAGGTTTATTGATGAACAGGATCACATGCCTTGAAGATCTTGGGCGAAAAAAAGGGAAGAGATGCCGAGAGTGCCTGGGTTTTATACCCCCTTCTGGCTTTGAACTTCCTGGGGCACAGGAAGAGTATCCCGATTGGTTGCTGCCAGAGGTCATAGCTAGCTTTTTAGGTTGTCTGTGTGTTAAGTTTGGTTGATTCTCGCTGGGTGATGCAATGAAGGCAATTAAATGGCTCTGCCTGAAGGAAGTAGATCTTTGTTATGTAGAATGGACTGGCTCAGGCCTTAATGGCCCATTGACAAAGTTGTGGGGAGGGGTGTGAGTTTCTGCCTCCCTTTTAGGGGAAATATTCTGCTCTTTTAATATTTTCTAAAATATCTCATTTTCCTAGGAAAGGGGTGGGTGCTAACTTCCTACAGTACAAAAGCAAGGTTTATTTGTCCTTTGCTGAAAATCTGTCCTTTTGGTGATTTTACTGTTTGATGAGGGGTTGCTTTCCAAACGTTGTTGCCACCTATTAGACTTTTTATTTTTATTTTTTTGATGCCTGTATTCCTTTTTGATTTTCAAAATGTCTTTCTTGTAGATGCTTCATATCCTGGATTTTTTTTTTTTCAAATTGGCCAACATGTGATATGTTTTTAAATACACCTGAGCACATTTTAAATTGGCCACTGAACAAAACTGAATAGTAATTGATCTGTATGCGTGCGTATGTTTCTGCAGCAAGAAAATCTTACTTGGTGAACAAAGAAACCAGGTTTTCCTTGCCCCAGGTGAGGCATCACTGAATCAAGTAATTTAGCTAAATTGCAGAAATTAACAATAATATAGCAGCTGACGTTTAAATCTTAAAATTAAACTGGAAAATGAACAGGTTTAGCTTTGAAAGGTTATCCCCATCCACCTTTTGGCTTCTGTTGCACGGGTGGTTTAAAAAATGCAAATTGATGGGAACAATTGAGGAATCACATTTTTAAAAATTATTTATTTATTTATTTATTTGTCACAACAGTATATATAAGCATAAGCATGAAATAACTATACAATATATAAGCATATATATAAGCATAAGTATGCAATAACTATATTAATTGGATATAATGAAAGGAAACAATAGGACAGGAACGGTAGGCACACTTTTGCTCTTATGTACAAAAAGAGGGGTGAGTACACACACAAACAAACACACACACACACACACACACACACACTGCTCTGGACATTTCTGTACAATAGTGAAGTTTTAGAAGCTTCTGGTTGGCCTCCAGAGCAAAACCAGAGTTGTATCTTTCAAAGAAAAACGTCTTTTTACACTGAACGCCAAAGGGAATTGGGGTAAAACACACGAATAGCTCTGAAGCACATCTCAGAAGCTGGAAGGGAAAGGAAAAAAAGCAAAATCAGTAGAAGGCCGACTTCTCTCAGTTGTGAGAGGCAAACGGCACAATACACAATTTACACAATCCATAAGGATAGTCGGGCACTGAGTGAGATAGTATCGATTCGCAATGGCCTCTGTATACATTGGGGGGATTGTGTTTTTTTATTTATTTATTATTAATTTTTTTGTCATAACAGTGTATATAAGCATTAACATGAAATAACTATATAACATATAAGCATATATAGGAACATAAGTATGTAATAACTATATTAATTGGATATAATGAAGAGGAACAATAGGACAGGGATTGGTAGGCACTTTTGTGCTCTTATGCATGCCCCTTATAGACCTCTTAGGAATGGGGTGAGGTCAATAGTAGATAGTTTTTGGTTAAAGATTTTGGGATTTTGAGAAGAGACCACAGAGTCAGGTAATGTGTTCCAAGCATTAACAACTCTGTTACAGAAGTCATATTTTCTGCAATCAAGATTGAAGCAATTAACATTAAGTTTAAATCTATTGTTTGCTCTTGTATTGTTGTGACTGAAGCTGAAGAAGTTTTCAACAGAAAGAATATTGCAATAGATGATTCTATGAGTTAAGCACAGGTCCTGTCGAAGGCGGCGGAGTTCTACATTTTCTAAACCCAGGATTTTTACCAAATAGTAAGTTTTTACCAAATGGAAGGTTTGAGATCCCGGAAAAGCGAGCAATTAAGGATAGCACCCTGGATATTTAAGAAGTGACCATTTTCTTTCTCTGCTGCCTGAATCCCAAATCCCTGCTAAAAAAGCCATTTCTGTTCAAGCTGTTAAATCTGCCAGCCAAAAAAAAAAGTCATTCCCACTTTTTTTGTCTCCAGCAGTTTAACATAATTCTGCCAATGTTGTGTAGTTTATCACCTACCGCCTCTGATCACCTGGATGAGTGAACTCTGGCCAGAGGCATCTAATCTGTATTGTGAGCAAGGAACAGGAGCAGGATGAAAAGGAAAGGGAAAGTGGAAAAAGAAAGGAAAGGGAAAACGGGGGGGGGGGGAAGGGAAGGAAAACATCGAGAAGACTGGGATATGTGGCTTCAAGCTTTTAGAGCAAATCAATAATTATATTTGGTTCTTATTGCTTTGCTTTTGTAAGAATGAGAATGCGCATTGATTTAGGGGTTGTATTTATGATCATAAAACAAATTCCCAATCTCAGCAGACTAAATGAGAGGGAAGGTTCACACAGCAAACCAACTTATCCCCTCAACAAAGGCTTTTCGTATCATCTACCGAGATAAAAATCTCTATTTCAAGCAATCACCAGTTAACATAATATAGTTCCGTAACAGTTTTTAGAATGTATTATGAGATTATCTTTGTAGAAATCCAGATTGTGAGAGAAACTAGTTATTTTTCAGCCTGTGTGTAAAGGCTTTATCAGCAGCTAAAATACACATTTAAGATAACATCTGGCTCTGCGTGATTCCAGTTTGTGCAATAAAGGATCGGAATTCCTAATTTACTCTACAAAAGCTCCAAAATGTTCTGCTCATCTCAATTCTTCCTCAACACTCCTACTGTCATTCATAAAATTTTGCAAATGCATGACAGGTTCTTTCTCGAACAAGAAATGGAGTTATGTTTGGGCAGGATTTATTATACAAAGTTGATATTTATTTCAAACAAATCATATTTCCATAGTTTTTTATATTTCATATATATACATATACATACTGTATACCAGAGGTGGATTTCAGCAGATTCTGACCAGTTCTGGAGAACCGGTAGCGGAAATTTTGAGTAGTTCGGAGAACCGGTAGTAAAAATTCTGATTAGCCCTGCCCCCATCTATTCTCTGCCTCCCAAGTCCCAGCTGATTGGCAGGAAATGGGGATTTTGCAGTATCCTTCCCCTGGAGTGGGGAGGGAATGGAGATTTTACAGTATCCTTCCCCTGCCATGCCTACCAAGCCACACCCACCAAGCAATGCCACGCCCACCAAGCCACACCCACAGAACCGGTAGTAAAAAAATTTGAAACCCACCACTGCTATATACCTATACCTATACCTATACCTATACATATACATATACATATACATATACATATACATATAGAGAGTATGTCACAGAAGTGAGTACACCCCCTCACATTTTGTAAATATTTAAGTATATCTTGAAGAAATAACACTTGGCTACAATGTAAAGTAGGGAGTATACAGCTTCTATAACAGTGTAAATGTGCTGTCCCCTCAAAATAACGTAACACATAGCCATTAATGTCTGGGCCATTAACCCACATCTTATTGTAGGTTTCCAAATACTGTATATAGGATAGAATAGAATTAGGATAGAATAGAATTTTTTATTGGCCAAGTGTGATTGGACACACAAGGAATTTGTCTTGGTGCGTACGCTCTCGGTGTACATAAAAGGAAAGATACATTCGTCAAGAATCATAAGGTACAACACTTAATGATAGTCAGAGGGTACAAGTAAGCAATCAGGAAACAATCAATATCAATCATAAGGATACAAGCAACAAAGTTACAGTCATGCAGTCATAAGTGGAAGGAGATGGGTGATGGGAACAATGAGAAGATTAATAGTAGTGCAGACTTAGTCAATAGTTTGACAATGTTGAGGAATATATTTTAGATTGCTGTATCTGTGCCTTATTTTAATAAATGTTGATGATTTCTATATCCATAAAGGTAAAGGTAAAGGTTTCCCTCGCACATACGTGCTAGTCGTTCCTGACTCTAGGGGGCAGTGCTCATCTCCATTTCAAAGCCGAAAAGCCAGCGCTGTCCGAAGACGTCTCCGTGGTCATGTGGCTGGCATGACTCAACGCCAAAGGCGCACAGAACGCTGTTACCTTCCCACCAAAGGTGGTCCCTATTTTTCTACTTGCATTTTTTACGGGCTTTCGAACTGCTAGGTTGGCAGAAGCTGGGACAAGTAACGGGAGCTCACCCTGTTACATGGCAGCACTAGGGATTCGAACCGCTGGGCTGCCGACCTTTCAATTGACAAGCTCAACGTCCTAGCCCCTGAGCCACCCTTATATCCATATTTACATTTTATAACTTCTCTCAGTCTCTTTTTCCATTCCTTCTCCTCCTCTCTTTCCACAAAAACCTGAGCAGAGCTGGATTCCAAGACGGAAAGTGTCGCCCTTCAATTTATTCTTGAAGCTTCCATGATCTTCTCTACAGATGGTCACTGGCAATGAAATGGCTTTGGCCAAGGCAGATGTGTCCAAGATTCAGGGAACAAAAGAACACTCATCTGAGGAGCCTGACCCTGCTGTCCAAACTTTCCCCTCATGAAATGATATCACTTAAGACAGCAGCCACTTACTTAATCCTCTCATCAGCACTCAGTCTTCATTTTCCATCTCGAGATTCCGAGTCTCAATCCTTTTTGGCTTTCCAATCAGCAGCCCAGGTTATTACAAGTAGTCTTTGATTTATGATCACAACTGAGCCCAAAGTTCATATTGCTAAGTGAGAAGTTTTCTAAGTGAATTTTGCCCCGTTTTATGGCTTTTCTTGCCACGTTTGTTAAGTGAACCACTGCAGCTGTTATATTAGTAACACTGTTGTTAAGCGAATCTGGCTTCCCCACTGACTTTGCTGGTCCGAAGGCCGCAGAAGGTGATCCCATGACCCTGGGACACTGCAACCATCATGTTGTGCCTCGTTCTCCCTCCTCTCCTCAGCTGGGCCCCTCCCGTCTCCACCCGGGCCTGTTATCAGACTCCGAGTCTGATAATGAAGATGAACGGCCTATCATGCCTCCAGCCCCCAGCCCTGGCCCCATGCCCGGAGAGGATGTCAGGAGTGAACAGAGAAGCCCGATAAACTTCACTCCTACAGCGTGTGAGCAGGAAGCCAGCCAGGTGCTGGAATTACTGACAGCAGATCCAGCTGAAGAGAATTCAAAGTGGGAGGATCCTTGCTTCTGGAGATCTGAGAGGCGACGCCAGCAGAAGGAAGGGAGGGGCGGTCCTGGATAAATGCTGAGTCATGGAGACACACCCCACAGCCTATATAAAGGACCTGCTTTTGGCAAGCTGCAGAGGCTTCGTTGCCACGTTTGATACGGACTTCCTTGACCGTCGGAGGGGGATGGAGACACGACACATCATAAATGTGAGTCAGTTGTCAAGTGTCTGAATGTAAATCTCGTGACCTCGGTGGATGCTGCAAGGGTCATAAGTTTGAAAAATGATCATAAATCTTTTTTTCCAGTCCGAGGACTACCTGTACATTAAAGAAATGGAAGAAGAAAAAAATTCAAATCGCTTAAAAGGAGAAGTACCATTATTGTTACAGGGGTCTCAAACTCCCATAACTTTAAGAATTTTGCTGGCTGAGGAATTCTGAGAGTTGAAGTCCACAAGTCTGTCTATTTGTTTGTTTGTTTGTTTGTTTACTTACCTACTTACTTATTTATTCCACAAGTCTTAAAGTGGCCATTGGAGACCCCTGATCTATTGCACTCAAGTAACATTTATCCTTCTGAGTTGAGGCAGTCTGTCAATACAGGCAGTCCTCAATGTATGACCACAATTGAGCTCAAAATTTATGTTGTTAAGAGCAGGGGTCTCCAACGTTGGTCCCTTTAAGACTTGTGGACTTCAATTCCCAGAGTTCCTCAGCCAGCTTTGCTGGATTCTGGGAGTTGAAGTCCACAAGTCTTAAAGGGACCAACGTTGGAGACCCCTGGTTAAGGGGATTGCCTGCATTTTCCTCATGTTCCATCTTCCCCATTGTTTCGTTTTCCAGTCAAAAATTCTACCTTCCAATGAAATTCCCCACATCATTTCTAACGTTTCTGCTCCTGCTCGACTAAGCATACCCCTCATTTCCTTGATTTTTTTTCCCCCAGCTCCTGTGAGGTATTTCCGGTTCCTGTCATATGTAGATATATACCTGTAATGAAGGTTTGTAGTAGGTCTTTCTTACGATTAAAACTACTTGAAACAGTTTACGCCACATCGTTTCTTTCCAGGCCCAGTTGATAGGCCCCATCTGATCACATGCTTTACGACCGCCTAGAATCTACTATCACCTAAATCAGTGTCGGTGAACCTATGGCACGCATGCCAGAAGCAGCATGCAAAACCATCCCGTGAAGAATGCGCAGCCTTGCTGGCTCCTATTCCCTGTTCCTGTGATCACATGTCATCTGGCTGTCATGCGCGGGAGTGGCGAAACCCGGAAGAGCGGCGTTCTGGCAAACATACAGAGGCCGGCACTCGACCTTCCGGGTTGACATTGCGCGCATGTGCGATGGCCAGCTGTTCATTGGGCGTGCTTCCATGCTGGTATCCGGGTGTTTGGGTGCCGGCTCGTGCATGCACAATGGACCGCCATTCTTTCGGGTGTCAGCGCTCCCGTGCACGCCAAGGCCAGCGGGAACACGCATACATCGCGAGATGGTTTTGTGTGCCACTTCCAGCACGCAGGCTGACACGCGGGCACGACAAAAGTTCACCATCATGGACCTAAATGTTTAAAGTTAGTTAAGCTCCTATTGTCACCCAAGCTTGTTAAACATTCACACTCCCCCTCGTGCCTTACTTCTTTGATATTTCCCTTTAGGTTCCCTTGTTTCACGAGGATTGCAACCTAGTCATAGACGAGAACACTGCTCAAGTGAAAGAGAGAGAAAAAGTAGGTTTGGGTTAGGTACCTTCTCAGCCTTCCCCAAGATTGGCTTGACTATTTTCTGTCTTCATGGAAACCTAAGAACAGCTAAAGATAAAGTGGTATCTACAATTGAAAAGAAAATTTAATCATGGTTGTACCTTGGATATGTAGCAGCTATATGTTAATATACTAACCCTTAGGTCAGTGATGGTGTTGTGCCTCGTCCTCCCTCCTCTCCTCAGCCGGGCCCCTCCCATCTACACCCGGGCCTGCTATCAGACTCAGAGTCTGATAATAAAGATGAACGGCCTGTCATGCCTCCAGCCCCCAGCCCTGGCCCCATGCCCGGAGAGGATGCCAGGAGTGAACAAACAAACCTCACTCATATGGCGTGTGTTCCTTTGGCTCAGCCAACAGAGGAAGTCAGCCACGGATTGGAATTACTCGGGCCTACTCCTTCTGACCCCTCCCTTTCTCAAACAGCAGAAGACAATTCAAAGTGGGAGGATCCTCGCTTCTGGAGATCTGAGAGGCAACGCCAGCAGAAAGAAGGGAGGGCCAGGCCTGGATAAATGCTGAGTCATGGAGCCACACCCCACAGCCTATATAAAGGACCTGCTTTTGGCATTCCAACTTTGAGTCAAGCAAAGTCTCATCTAGTTTGCTGAAGTCACAACTTGAACTCCTGCCTGCCCTGAGAAACCTCGGAGGAATTTGGCAAAGCTGCAGAGGCTTCGTTGCCACGCTTGATACAGACTTCCTAGACCCGGTCGTCGGAGGGGGAGGGGGACACGACAGATGGCAAACCTATGGCAGAGGTGGCATGCAGCTTCCTCTCTCTGGGCATGCGAGCCATCATCCCAGCTCCGCTCTGCTGTACATGCGCACGCACCTCCAGCTGGCCGGCTGTTCTTTGGGTCTCTACCGCACATGCATGAGGCATACGCAGGGGGCACACATGCATGGTGGGTGGGACGACCGCATGCGCATGCACATGTGCAGGAGGTGGGGGCATGCAGGGGGTGGGGTGCATGCATGGGGGCTGTGCATGCATTGCATTTGGGGGGGGCCTTGGGCACGCATGCTTGTGGGCACTCGGTCCAGAAAAGGTTAGCCATCACTGCCTTAGGTAATTTGGTCAAAAGATAAACCCAGTGGTGGGATTCAGCCAGTTCGCACCTATTCGGGAAAACCGGTTGTTAATTTTCTAAGCAGTTCGGAGAACCAGTTATTGGAAGGAAACTTATTTTGTTTTTTTCCACTTTACAAGGCTAATCCTGTAAGGAAGGTAGGAAGGAAACATTCTGGTGTTGTTTCTAGCCTAATCTTTATTGCCCTGCTTACAGAAACTGCCTCTCGGGTTAACCCTTATTACATTGTAACAGCTAAGGCGAAGCGCCCATCGACGTGAGTGATGTTGAGTTGGCCACACCCACATGGTCACATGACCACTGAGCCACACCTACCCAGCTGGTCATTAGGGCAGAGAACTGGTTGCTAAATTATTTGAATACCACCACTGGATAAACCCTATATAAATTGTAAAATATAGGATTAATGGAAAATTACAATTTATTATATTGTACCCCACAATAGGAAAGGTTGCTTGTGGTGCTTAAGCTGGGAAGGTTGCTAATAGTGATCACAGGACCCAGGATTTAAATAAATGCCAATTGCCAAGGGCCCAAATGTTGATCATGTGACATTAAGGGTGCCATGACAGTTAAAATGCAAGGACCGGTCATAAGTAACTTTTTTCCAGTGTCGTCGTAATTTCAAACCATCACTAAACGAAAGGTTATAAGTCAAGGACAAATTCATTTCCTCCCTACAGGAAAGAAAGATGCACATGTTTTTCTATTTGTCACTGCTCATAAAAGGACGGGAAATAATTCTGGAAGCTATGCTACTTTTCGTTATCTTGTTCCCGTTCTCATTCTGCCCTGAATTATGTTCGACGTTTTGCCAAGTGTTTTTCGATGCTCCTGTGATTTCTCCATTGTTGTCTTGTGGGTTAAAAGGAGTTTTCCACTGAACCGTTTTGGAACGCCAGCAATAATAACTATATTATTAATGTTAGGATGAAATGTTGCATATCATATTACCAGTGGCACATAGAGATCTTGAGCAAATGCTGTTAGCTGACAAACGCTTTGGCAGAGGTCTTTTACATAAAATGGAATGCAAAGATAAGCTATTATTACAGCAGCGAAGAATACTATCCTGATTTTACTTATACCACTGGCATCCGTTAAATGCAGGCTGCTATTTGAATTGCAAAATGGCAGGTTTTAGCGGCTGTGCCTGATAAGTCAAGTGCCCGTTTTTACTTGTTACTTTGCAGGGATGCAATTTAGGGAAATTGGCTCAGACCTTGACCAAGGTTTTAAAATGCATTCGGTTATTTCTCAGAGGAACTTCTATATCTGGCCCACTCAAGAGTTCTGAAGAGCTTTCCAGCTGGCAAAAGGAATGATGGAGGAAAAGTGATGGGGAAAAGAAAGGAAAATTTCTCCCCTCAACTCATTTTGGAAGATGCCGGCACCCCATAAGGCTGAGGAAAGGGTAAGAGATTGCTCACTTCAGGGAGGGAGGGCTAGTCAGGTTGGGCCTTGGAGGCAGAGGAGACCCACAGGACAGGGAAGTCAAAATCTGCAAGATGCAAAATCTATATCTTTGTAGCATTAAAAACAACTTTTTTTTATTTGCATTTATATCCCGCCCTTCTCCGAAGACTCAGGGCGGCTTACACTATGTCAAGCAATAGTCTTCATCCATCTGTATATTATATACAGTCAACTTATTGCCCCCAACAATCTGGGTCCTCATTTTACCTACCTTATAAAGGATGGAAGGCTGAGTCAACCTTGGGTCTAGTGGGGCTTGAACCTGCAATAATTGCAAGCAGCTGCTGTTAATAACAGACTATCTTACCAGTCTGTTATTAACTTAATAACATTTTGCTTGGTATAGCTTTTACTAATATTATAAAGGTAAAGGTTCCCTTCACACATCTGTGCTAGTCATTCCCGATCCTAGGGGGCGGTGCTCATCTCCGTTTCAAAGCCGAAGAGCCAGCGCTGTCTGAAGACATCTCCGTGGTCATGTGGCCACCATGACTAAACGCCAAAGGCACACGGAACAACTGTTTCCTTCCCACCAAAGGTGGTCCCTATTTTTCTACTTGCGTTTTTTACGTGCTTTCGAACGGCAAGGTTGGCAGAAGCTGGACCAAGTAACAGGAGCTCACCCCGTTACACAGCACAAGGAATTCGAACCACTGAACTGCCGACCTTTCGATCAACAAGCTCAGCGTCTTACTCACTGAGCCACCACATCCCTGATATTATATTAATATTATACTGAGCAATAATTGCACGACTTCAGTAATTCATTCAGTTCATTCATAGGTAATATTTTTTAAACACACTCTTGTTTTAAATAAAATATGAGGATTATAGTAAGATTCTAAAAATAAAGCTAAAACAAGTACAGAGTATTGCTGATGTATTTTTTAAAAGAAGAGGTTCATCTATATCCATCCATCCATCCATCTTTGTACATCTTATATGCTGTAATATTGATAAATAAAATTGCAAGATGACCGGTACAGCATCTGCCACTTGGTATATGAACCATAACTCTTGTCCAACAAATGTTGACACCCCTTCCTCATTCATGCCTCTGCTAGAGCTTCGGATATTGAGCTGCTCTGCCAAGATAGAAAGTTGGGGTGGTAACAAAACTCAAGGTGGCAGTTTCAGTTGCATGATAAAGATTGTATGTAAAAAAAAGAAGGAAGACGTGGATCATGTAACTGAGGCTGTCTACTGGACTTCTTCTTAATGGGACACGGTTGCTTAGTAGGTAAGACACTGAGCTTGTCAATCAAAAGGTTGGCTGTTCAGCACTTCAAATCCCTAGTGCTGCATAACGGGGTGAGCTCCCATTACTTCTCCCAGCTTCTGCCAACCTAGCAGTTCAAAAGCAAGTAGAAAAATAGGGACCACCTTTGATGGGAAGGTAACAGCGTTCCGTGCGCCTTTGGCATTGAGTCATGCCACATGACCACAGAGACGTCTTTGAACAGTGCTGGCTCTTCAGCTTTGAAAGGGAGATGAGCACCGCCCCTAGAGTTGGGAACGACTAGCACGTATGTGCGAGGGGAACCTTTACCTTTTACTAGACTTCTTTGACCCATGTATGGAGGGACGGAGAGAGAGAGAGAGACAGATCTGCTATGACAGAGTGGACTTATAGATTCCCCAAACAACTGTCTTGGTGAAGTTAGGTTAGGAATTTTTAGGGCTAAATTTAAATGTCTGGAACATAGACCTGCTGCAGAAGTCACAGCAACACTACTTGCCCAGAGAAAATGATGTAAATCGCAAAACTTACATAATCTCTGCAGTGACATAATGGCAATTGTGATAGCATCACTTCTTCTGCGTGTGGACTTGTATATGTGGCCTGGAATAAGGGAGTAGTTAGCTCCCTTATTCCAGGCCACATATACATATAACACTGGTTGATTGACCCAGTGTTATATTTCCCACAATATATTAATTCCTCCTTATTGATCTGGATCAGGATATTGTAGAAAGGGAACCTGATGCTCAAGATTTAGTCTTTAGAAGATTTTGGAGAAATTTTTGTTTCAAGGTAACATAGAGAGACTGAGGCAGCGAAAAGATGTAACGTGCGAATTGTAATTGTTCCATGGCAAAAATTGTGGTCACAAAACAACAAAATGACAGTGTCAGCTGCGTATAAAGAGAATTTGTATAAGATGTTTTACAGGTGGCATCTACCCCCGATGAGAACAGCCAGAATGTTCAAGTATAAATCCAAAAAATGTTGAAAGTGTCATCAGATACTTGGCTCATATTACCATATGTGGTGGACGTGCGTAGAAGCCAAAAGATACTGGACTAAAATCCACACGTGTTTGGAAAAAATGATTAAAAAGCACATAGACTTTAAACAGAGGTTTTTCTATTGGGGATCATACCCGAAACTTATAATAGAGAATTGAGATATTTGATTGTGAATGTAGCAACAGTGGCTAGAATTGCATTTGCTAAAAATTGGAAAAATGAGAAAATACCAATGCAAGATGAAGTTATTAAGAAAATAATGAAATGCGCTGAAATGAGTAAATTGACATTTGAAATTAGAGAACAGGAAGATAAACAATATTATAAGATATGGGATTTATTTTATCAATGGTTAGATAAAAAAATATGTTAATGAAGTTTGATAGAGGTTTTTATAATGTAAGAATCATTGAAATACACATTGATTCAAGATGACGAAATGAAGGATGCAATATAATTAACATAAAATTTAGAACATTTTATACGAAATGAGAGAAGAAATACGTATAGTTAAATACATGATCAATTGACCATTTTTTTTTGTATATATACTAGATTGGCAAAATGTAAAATTAGATAAATCATACATTATGAATATGGTGAAATTGCACAAAAGATTTGTAACCAACCGAGAATTGTAATTGTTCTACTGTTTTGAATTAAACTCACTTACCTGTGGCATTGTGAGTGCCCAGGACCAGAAGGGATAAAGTCTGCATTTAAAATCTCTTTGATTTGATGGCAGTCAAAGCTTCAGTTGGTGAGCCTGAAACTCTTTTCAGTTGTGTTAATGATAGGCTGGCTATTTCAGGCCTGTACTTAGCACTTTGTTCCCACACATCAATTTTATTCCTCTATTATTTGAGGACGGGCGCAGGAAAAAAAGGGTGGGATGGGAGAACTCTCCGATATCTGTCTCTCTTCATTGTCTTCATAATGACTCTCTACCGAATGAGTATCATGAAAACACTTGACATGACCCAGCGGAATAATTCTGGCACAACGCCGATGGGCTGTTTCCACACGGAAGGATACCGTTATGGCACAATGCAGTGTGAAGCCTCAGAATTCCAGCTAATCTAGATTGCAGAAAATATGACTTCTGTAACAGAATCATCAGTGCTTGGAACACTTTACCTGACTCTGTGGTCTCTTCCCATAATCCCAAAAGCTTTAACCAAAAACTTTCTACTATTGACCTCATTCCTAAGAGGACCATAAGGGGCGTGCATAAGAGCACAAACGTGCCTACCGTTCCTGTCCTATTGTTTTTCTTTTTTTTCTTCTTATATATATATATATGCTTATACCTCCTAATATTCCCTCATATATATGTTTATATAGTATATAATCTTTTTGTGTGATGCTTATATATATTGTTGTGACAAATAAAATAAATAAAATAAATAAGTGGGCTCTCTAGCACAATGGAAAGACTCAAATTCAGCACAAGTAATGCCGCTGGAGAAGGCATCAGAGAATGGAGCAGGAAATTTCACTGGCAAGGAACATGATTCTGCACAAAGGGGAGAATTCTTAGAATAACAGAATAACAGAGTTGAAAGGGACATCAGAGGTCTTCTCGTCCAACCCTCTGCCCAACTGTATCATCTCAGACAAATGGTTGTCCAATCTCTTCTTAAAAACTTCCAGTGTTGGAGCACCCACAACATCTGGAGACAAGTTGTTCCAGTGGTTTACTGATCTCACCGTTAGGAAATTTCTCCTTAGTTCTAGGTTGCTTCTCTCCTTGATTAGTTTCCATCCATTGTTTCTTGCCTTCTGGTGCTTTGGAAAATAGTTTGACTCCCTCTTCTTTGTGGCAGCCCCTCAAATATTGGAACACGGCTATCATGTCACCCATGGTTCTTCTTTTCTTGGACTAAACTTTTCTTAGATGTACCCAATTCCTACAGCTGTTCTTCACATGTTTGAGTCTCCGGCCCCCTTATCATCTGTGTTGCTCTTCTCTGCACTCTTTCCAGAGCCTCAATATCTGATCGGAGACCAAAACTGGATGCAGTATTTCAAGAGTAGTTTTACCAAGGCATTATAAATAGTACTAACACTGTGTGTCATCTTGATTTTATACCAATAGCAATAACACCAGGAGTGGGATTCAAAAATTTTAGCAACTGGTTCTCTGCCCGGTTGCTGGATGGGTGTGGCCATGGTGGGAGTGGCCTACGTGGCCTCTTGCACTATGGCAGGGAGGGCGTTTTCACCCTCCCCAGGCTCCGGAGGCTTTCCTCGAGCCTCCACGAGGGTGAAAACAGTCTCCCCTAGGCTCCAGAGGCCCTCCAGAGGCTGGAAACAGGACTGTTTCCAGACTTCCAGTAGGCCCGTTTTTCACCCTCCCCAGGCTCCGGAGGCTTTCTTTGAGCCTCTGGGAGGGCGAAAACGGCCTCCATCGGGCTGCGGAGGGCCTCTGGAGGCCAGATATGGGCCCATTTCCAGACTTCTGATACTTCTGGTAGGCACATTTTTCATCCGCCCCAGGCTCCAGAGGCTTTCCTCAAATCTCTCAGAGTGTGAAAACGGCCTCCCCTGGGCTCTGGAGGGCCTCTGGAGGCCAGAAACAGTCCTGTTTCCAGACTTCCAAAACTTCCAGGAGGCCCATTTTTCACCCTCCATGAGCCTCTGTGTGGGCCCTGCACTTACCTAGAATCCAAAACAGGCTGAGTGGAGATTCCTGGGAGGGGTAGAATGGACGGAGCCAGCCAGTCCTTGCAACTACTGGTTCAGTGAACCAGATGTAAAATTAACATCCGGTTTGCCCAAACAGGTCCAAACTGGCCGAATCCCACCTCTGAATATACCACACCACAGGGCTTTACAGCACTCTGAGTGATTTACAACATCAGCATATTGCTCCCACAAGTTGAGTCCTCATTTAACTGGCCTTGGAAGGATGGAAGGCTGAGTCAAACTTGAGCCAGTCAGGATCGAACTCCTGGCTGTCTGCAGAGTTAGCCTGCAATATTGCATTCCAACCACTGTGCCACCACTGTGCCACCTTCTATTCCTCTGTTAATGCAGTTTAGGATTGCATTAGCTTTTTTGGCAGCTGCAGAATACTGCTGGCTCATGTTTAAGTATTATCCATTAGGACTCCAAGATCCCTTTCATAGTTTCTTCTGATTTAAGGGCATTTGAAACATGCAATAAGCAGACAAAGAAGAATGGTGGATCAAATTCATCCCTTGCCCTTGATGTCTTTCCTCACATGCACAGACTATGTAGACATAGGAAGATGACCTTGTAGAAGGTAGGAAGAATGACCTTGGAAGAAATATGAAGGAACTGTTATCTAGGCCAAAGAGGCAGAAATGTTTTTTTTTTAAAGTCTAGAATGGTTGGGATGACATTTGGAAGTGGCTCAGCCTGACTCCTCCCTGATTCACTGGAGTATAAGAAGAGGAAGATGTTTGCAAGATCTTTAACTTGCATCATCATCATCATCATATTAACCATTGTCTGTCCACTGCAGGATGAAGGCAGGGGTGGGCTGCAACAAGTTTGGCCAGGTTCGGGAGAACCTGTAACTAACATTATGGCAGGTTCGGAGAACCTGCAAATCCCACTCCTGGCTGGCCCTGCCCACCCTGGTCTCCCCTCCCAGGGATCTCCATGCAGCCCATTTTGGATACGAGATAAATGCAGGGCCCACGCAGAGGCTCAGGGAGGGGGGAAAATGGGCCTCCTGGAAGTTCCCGAAGGCCGGAAATGGGCCCATTTCCAGCCTCCGGAGGGCCCCCAGAGTCTAGAGGAGGCAGTTTTCACCCTCCCAGAGGCTTGAGGAAAGCCTCCAGAGCCTGGGGAAGGCGAAAACATGCCCCCACACCATGGTGCAGAAGGCTAACTAGGCCACACCCACCATGGCCACGCCCACCCAGCAACCAGGCAGAGAACCCCTTGCTGAAATTTTTGAAGCCCACCCTTGGATGAAGGCCTCTTTCCCCTATTTCCACCCCATATGGTCCTGAGCTGTCTTTTGGCAGCTGGGCCTGCAATACTTGCTGATGTCATCAATCCATCTTCTCAGGAAATTGTTATTTGCCTAACTAGTTGGCCAGGCAATATATAAACTAACTATGTATGTTTGTAGAAAGGCATGATATTGCTTTAAGGCTGTGTTGCATCATGCAAGCATCCTGATTGGTTGAACTCTATAGCCAATGTATAAAAGGACTACTAAATTATGGCTTGTGGGGAATCTACAGGGATGCTACAGCATTGTAACCTGATGACATGCTGCAACTATATATCTGAGCTTTATGATCGTTGCCTGATCATGGCTAGTTACTGATTCCTCAAGATACTGACTGTAGTGAAGTGAACTGTGTTTTGCCGAACTGAAAGAAGACCTTGTTTGTTGCGCAACTCTACATTGGTAAGAAGACTTGATATTTGTAACATCCCTGACTGGCTTTTCCCTAAAAGTAAAGGAATATCAAACCCCAGTTTGTCTGCAAGTGACTGTTATTGTATACAACCAGTCTCAGTCGTTTTCATGTGTAGGGTACTCTGCTCAACAGTTCACAACCTTGGTTGTGAACCCAGATTACCCTTAACTCATCTTTTTTTTTTAGGTCTTTCTATGGATATATCATTTACCCATCTTAAAAAATAAAAACAGAGGACATATGGATATATCATTTACCCATCTTAAAAAATAAAAACAGAGGACATATGGATATATCATTGGTTCAGGTTTTCTTAGGCCTCACAGCCGGGAGAACTTGACTTGACCTTTTTCGGTGCTACATGACAGACATGATTTATAGTACCCATAGTTTTGATTTCCCTGAGTTAGGTTTCTATTCCGCTGAACTTTCCCTGCTTTCCCTGAGTTAGGTTTCTATTCAGGTAAAATGTATGATTTCCTGAAAACCACGTGGTATTTTGCTAATACGTATACTCTAAACGCTCGCTGATTGGTATTGATAACTTTCTATATGCTAATTCCCTCCTTGCTGTAGTTACCCCTCCCTGCTAAAACTGCATAATAAAAGAGACTGTGGCGATCTAAGGGGGATCTTTTTACAACCCCTTTTTTCGTGCTCTCTCATCTTGAAAAACTCCTGGTGTGGTGTCTTTTATTCGGCTTCTTTCGTCCTTGCGAGGACCTCCTAAATTGTCTCAGCGAGGGCTGAGACCCGTTCCTGCGGGAACCCAGGACAACATCAACAGGGAACCTTGGACTACAAATAAGTGTTGCAGACCAACAGCAACATCTGGGGGCTCGTCCTGTCCTGTTGTGTTGTCCAGAGGCGCGATCGTTGTCTAGCGGTGCGTCACCTTCACCCTCATTGCTTACCCGTCCGGACGCGACACGTGCACACGTAAGTAATGGGCTCCTCGAACTCGAAAGTCTCATCATTGATAGGAATGAGCTTTACTCTCTGGTGAAGAAGGCTAATTGTTTGCAAAAAGTTAATGGCACCACTGTCTATCCTCTTTCTAAGAAATCTCTTACCTCTTTTCTAGTCTCCTTCTGTCTCTGTAGCTGCCTCTGCTCCCCCTGCAGACACAGCTCTTTCTCCCCCTGCAGCGTCTCCCCCTCCGCCGGAGGATACAGACACGGCTGCAGGCACTCTTTCTGCCTTGGTTGCCTTTTCTTCTCTTTCTCTAAGAACTGAACCCCCGATATCGGCTTACCCTTTAAACCTCAATCCAGCAGGAGGGGGACAGCCGATACACGAGAACATCAATGTACGGGTGCTTAAAAATTTAAAACACGCTGTTACTTCCTACGGCATTTACTCTCCGTTCCCTCAGTTCCTATGCCTGCTCATTCCTTTCCCTCCTCCTCCCTTTCCCCCCACTCTGAACCTTCAAAGCATATTGAGCTAGAAAGCGTATTGTACCAAATGCCTGTTTCTTCCATCCCTGCTTTGAAAACTGCCTCCTTTCCCCTGCCTGCCTCCCTTCCCCCAGAGCACCCCTCTCTTTCCCCCATGGGTGCGATCGCTCACATTAACCAGCAATTGATTTGGTTTAATTGCTTCTCTATATCTGGAAACAATCTGGAAAAGAATTTGCTCACAGCGACTACATGGGAAACATTGGGAACTTTTTTCCATGAAAGTCCAAGAGCCCCTGTAAAAATTCTGTACATCTGGCACATGATCCTTGAATGCCTCATTTTACTTGCAGACGTCACTTAAACAGTTTGTCCGGACCTCTGCCTTATCAAAAATGACTTAAAAGGATCCACAATCACAGTCATGATTTAAACTGCTGAGTTTTTTCAGACAAGTTCCCCAGGTCTGTAAATGTTGTTTGATGATGTGTGTGCTTGTGTATGTATGTATGTGATCATTTTCAGACCTGCATAAGAATTGTAGAGATAATTGTGATGCTTGATTTGCATGGAATGTGTGTATGTGCAAAACTCATTGAGAAGGTGTGAAATTTCTGTGTTGTCTTTTGGATTTGCAAGAAATGTGTGCATGTGTGAGAAATTGTCTCTGCATGTGTGCATGTGTGTGTCTGTGTGTGTATCTGTCTGCATAACTTCCGTATGCAAGCAGCCAGGTACTTTTGAAAAAATAAAACAAATGTATTTTTCCTTTTGCAAGCAAGTGAGTTACTTTTGGACATTTTTTTTTCTCTTCATATGCATGAGAATGTCTTTCCAGTGAGTTACTTTTAACTTTTTTTTCTCTGCCCTCTGGCTTATCTTAACTACTCCCCCCTTCGTTCCTTGCTGTGCCAGGAAAAAGGGTGGGCTACGGGGGGAAAACCATTCACCCCCACTCCATTTTTTTCTCTCTCTTCTTTCTTGTCTGAGAAGGGAGGGACAATTAGGCTCTCTGGAAGCATTGCTTTTGTAAAAAGCTATGTAAAAAACTATGCAGATGTATTTTCTTTTTCACCCTGAAAACACTTTTGATTTTAATTTTTAATCATGCATACAATTTTGATTTTGCTTTTAATTTTTATTTTTTATCTTTTCTGGAACTTTTTGAGGTTTAACCTGCCTGATTAAACCTATACCTTTATAAATGTTTTCAAAGCACTGAGTTGACTAAAAATGTTTCATTTAGCTTTGTATTTTTGCAGCTGTTCACATACATCATTAGAGTTGGAAGGGACCCTTGGAGGTCTTCTAGTCCAACCCCCTGCCCAGGCAGGAAACCCTACAGCATTTCAGACACATGGCTATCTTCTTATGTATGGATGCATTTTTTTTTAAGCGTAAATCTATTTTTTGGAAAATGCACTTAGGTTTTCCACATAAACAGACTCACCCTAAAGCTTCCGCCATGTTTTTCTTTTTTGAATCTGACTCAGTGTGCCCCTTATTTGCTGTTTGTATTGTTTCTTTTTCTTTTTTAGCAGCACAATATGTGCCCTGTTTTAGGAACTATTTCAGAGATGAGTTAGAAAGTTATAGGATGTGATAAGTTAGAAGGTTATTTTGCTAAGAATGTGGTTTGTTTTGGAAAATGCACTTAGGTTTTCCACATAAACAGACTCACCCTAAAGCTTCCGCCATGTTTTTCTTTTTTGAATCTGACTCAGTGTGCCCCTTATTTGCTGTTTGTATTGTTTCTTTTTCTTTTTTAGCAGCACAATATGTGCCCTGTTTTAGGAACTATTTCAGAGATGAGTTAGAAAGTTATAGGATGTGATAAGTTAGAAGGTTATTTTGCTAAGAATGTGGTTTGTTTTTGGAAGTTTTTGATAGCATGGATTTGTTAGTGACCAACTTCCACACATGAATAAAAAGGGTGGGAGTTGGGTTTTTATTGATTGATTGTCTTTTTCTCTGTCTTCCACATAGTACCTTTCAACCTCATCTTAGACAGTCTATATGTTACTCAAATAGTAAAAACTATTTTTCAATCTTACTTGTCCCCTTCTCTTGATTCTAATCTCACTTCTCTTTTCACAACTTTACAGTCTCTCATTTACAAACGTACACATCCCTATTTTGTTATGTAGCAGACGCTGCGGCCTCTGCCTCCTCTCTTTTGACACTTTCTCCTGTCTCTCCTTGGGACAGTCACTCCTATTTTCATCAAAACAAAAAGGCGCTCATGAAACAATTTGGCTTCACGGCTGCTGAGGCATCTGATCATACATCAATGCCCTACTTGCAGCCGCCAAGGTAACTCTCTTCCGATGGGGTCAACCCCAGAGGAACAGTGGCCTGTCAACTATGGCAAATGGATGTAACTCAATATCCATCCTTTATACATATTCAGGTTTCATCATGGCAACCTTGCAAAGGGGTGAAACCGCAAAACAAGTTATTAATCATTGTATTCGGACTTTCGTAACGTTGGGATGGCCAAAACTCTAAAACTGACAATGGACCAGCCTATACGAGCTCTGCCTTTGCACAATTTTGCCATCACTGGTCAATAATCCATAAATTCGGCATTCCTTTCAATAGCCAGGGCCAGGCCATTATAGAGAGAGCGAATTTGACTCTTAAACAGGCCTTGGACAGACACTTGGGGTCAAAAGGCATCAGCCCCCCGACACTCCCGGCGTTGCAAAATGTATTGTATTCATTGAATTTTCTTAATCTAACCGGATCTCCTGCCTCCACTGCTGCCTCGAGACAGTTTTCCGCTCCTCCTCCCTCCCTCTTCTCGTCCTCTGGTATATTATAGGCATCTTCGGATCCAGCTTGGAAAGGTCCAGCTCAATTGATTACCTGGGGAAAAGGCTACGCTGCAGTTCAATTGCCTGATCGAGTCCTGTGGGTTCCGGCTCGCTGTGTTCGCCCCTGTCATCTCAATCAACCAAAAAAGAAAGATGAAGATCCTCCTGATCCTATCCCTGATCTCTCTTGCCTCTTCTGTCTCTAATGCCTCTTCCTCTCTTCCTAAATGTACATGAAAATTTCCCTTCTCTCTGCTACCCATTTCTCCTCTGGCGTATTTCGCTCCTTGCCCTCTTCCCACGTTTCTACCCCTGCAGCTCTCCGTTCGCAGCGCTCCTTATCCGGAGCACAGCAGAACCTGCATCGTCCCGCAAATTATACTTGGACTATTTTGGACTTCCAAGGAAGCGTCCTTCATTCCATCTCTAATCGAACTCTGTGGCCTTGGTTTCCTGCACTCTACTTTGACTTTGCTGAAATGCTGGTCGGCGCCCATGGATTTAAACATAAAACAAAATGTGATCCTTCCCCTCGGGACGTCTGGGCAATTGGTCCAGGCCTGTATATCTGCCCAGGACATCTTACTGATCTCTCCCACCTAGATGAATGTGGGACCATCTCTGATTGGTACTGCAAGTCCTGGCAATGTGTGTCAACCGGAAAGATTTGGTGGACTGCTCCCTATACTACTGACTATATCAAAGCTATACTAGGCCCTGATAACAATTTGCCTTGGAATTCCTGCTCCAATTGGGCCTGCTGCGGCGTTCGCCTCAATCCTATGACTGTTACTTTTACATCTCATGGAAGGAGTCTTCCGATTACTGAATGGATTAAAGGGAAAAGTTGGGGGGGAAGGTCGAACGATCATTCCAGATACAGACATCCAGGAAATATATTCATAATTCGTCTTACCATGTCCTTAGAAACATCCCCACCTGTGGGCCCAAACAAACAAGTCAATTCGCCTTTTACAGCCCTTGATTAAAAGCAACAATCCATTGGTGTCCTTGGTCTCCTCTGCATGATGCCCTTGTGGCAGCCCGTACTTTTCCTAACAATGATAGTAGATGTTGGCTGCGACTGTCTTCTCAACCCGCCCTTTATGAGGCCATAGGTTCCGCCCTACCTTTTACCAATAGCACCTCAGATACCGGTTGCAGGTGGTCTAACTCTTCTATAACGGTATCCTCAATTGAAGGTCAAGGTTGTTGCCTTGGGTATGTACCCTCTAACTTTTCTCACTATTGTATTAATGCCTCCTCGGATGCCTATACTTCCTGCACAATATACTTGTCCAAAGAAAGGCTAGGACTTGACACTGGAGGGTGGACTATAATATACACTACTCTATCAACTGCAGATTGAAAGATAGAGAAAAAGAGCGTTCTCAATCCCACACGTGGTATCAGGGAATGTTTAATCTCTCTCCCTGGTTGACCACCCTCCTCTCTGCCCTAGTTGGTCCTCTGATTTTGTTGCTCCTTGCATGTACAATTGGCCCATGTGTTATGGGGAGAGTTCTAGCATTCTTGAAACAAAGACTAAACAGTATTGGAGATGATGTCCTCTTGCTAAAGCACACTGTTGAAAATGAATATAAACAACCTCTTTTAGAATTAGCCTCTGAGGCTGATGAAGACTCTGAATCGGGAACCATTCCTTTGGAAAAGCGTACTGGCTCCCTGCGGGGTCTCCCGGAGGGGGGATCCACTGGGGATGTCATAGCTTTAGAAGAATATTACCCATCTTAAAAAATAAAAACAGAGGACATATGGATATATCATTTACCCATCTTAAAAAATAAAAACAGAGGACATATGGATATATCATTGGTTCAGGTTTTCTTAGGCCTCACAGCCGGGAGAACTTGACTTGACCTTTTTCAGTGCTACATGACAGACATGATTTATAGTACCCATAGTTTTGCTTTCCCTGAGTTAGGTTTCTATTCAGGTAAAATGTATGATTTCCTGAGTTAGGTTTCTATTCAGGTAAAATGTATGATTTCCTGAAAACCACGTGGTATTTTGCTAATACGTATACTCTAAACGCTCGCTGATTGGTATTGATAACTTTCTATATGCTAATTCCCTCCTTGCTGTAGTTACCCCTCCCTGCTAAAACTGCATAATAAAAGAGACTGTTGCGATCGAAGGGGGAAAGCTTTTTAACAACCCCTTTCTTCGTGCTCTCTCATCTTGAAAAACTTCTGGTGTGGTGTCTTTTATTCGGCTTCTTTCGTCCTTGCGAGGACCTCCTAAATTGTCTCAGCGAGGGCTGAGATTCGTTCCTGCGGGAACCCAGGACAACATCAACAGGGAACCTTGGACTACAAATAAGTGTTGCAGACCAACAGCAACATCTTTCATCAAGTGGGATCTATTCTATCAAGTGGGATCCATTCTATGACTGCCTTGGTCCACCTGCCATCAGTTCTTCTTCCTATGTGACCAGTCCATTTCCATTTCAATACTTTTACTCTCTTGATGATATTGTATATTTTCATTTGTTCTCTAATCCATGCGTAGGTCTGTCTATCTTGTCTTGTAATGCTGAGCATGTATTTTTCCATGGCTTTTTGTGCCATTGAAGGTTTTTTTTAATCAATTGTGAGGTTAGTGTCCATGTTTCATCAGCATATGTTAGCGAAGGTAGCATACACTCATCAAAAACTTTTTTTCTTCAGGCATAGGGGAAGGTTGTTCTTGAAAATTACACTTAACTTGCCAAATGCCTGCATATCACATTTACCATTTAACTTTTATATATACTGTTTTATATTTCAACGTTTTATTTTACATTGCCCAGCTTCCCTCTTCTAGGAATTGGTTGGTTCAGACGTGTAAAAAATAGATAAATAAATAAAATTTCAGGGGAAGGTCCCAGACTGTTAGGAGAATAGTCATTGGTGGTTGAAATCTGGAGCAAATATTTGGAGGATGGAACTTGATACATAAATAGCTTGGATTGGATTACAGATGGCCCTGTCAGTCCATTCCCATGCTAGGTGTTTTTGTTTATATTTCTCCTTTTATTAAATAAAAAAAAACGAGTAGAAATTGATGGAAGGATAATAAAACTAGAATTTCAGTGAAAGTATGATAATATACATACAAACATTACAGTAAGCTGAATCTAAGGAGGGGGAGGGAAAGAAACCAAGTGGGGAAAAACACCGAATCCCTAAAATATCAGTATGAGATTAATTAACTAACTTATTAATTAATTAATTAACTTGTTATTAAATTGAGACCTTACAGAAACATAATGCTCCATCTTTCCATTTTTAGAAGTGCTTATTTTCATTCCTAAATCTATTCCAATTTATTGCCCCCCCCCCCGTTTTTTCCCGCTAAGAAAAGAGAAAAGAATTGTTATGGAAACGGATGTTTTGGCATGTATTCCTGCTGCGATGGGAATCATTTGGGCTGAATTGTTGTGTAGAAAAGTTTTACAAATAAAGACACAATTCTAAAACATTTCTAGAAGCAGATTTCCCCCCCCCCCCTGTTCTTCAGCTTAATATGCCTTCTGTGCTGGGAATTTCATCAGTGTTTGAAGAAATGCAAAACCTGACAACAGTGGCATTTTAATCCATGCTTTGAGCTCTGACAGGGCATCTCCTGGGATGGAAAACATCCCAAAAGTCAAGATAGCAGCCGCAACCGCATGACTGAAGCCCCGCCCCTTTTTATGTACCTCATGATGTGGATAGAAAGAGGAGGGGCTTCAGTCAAGCCCTTATGGCTGCCATCTTGATTTTCTTCTTTTACTCCCATCTCCAATGCCTGTTAGAGCCTGTTGTGAATACGACACCTGCTTGTCCAGTGGCACAATTTTCACCCAGTTGGACTTGCAAGAGGTCTCTTGGACCCTCCTCAAAAGGCCCTCCTTCAATTGGCAGCAAAGATTGTGAAGAGCATAAAAGCAGCTTCTAGCTACAAAACAAAGTGCTGGAGAAAATCTTCTTTGCACTCTTGAGATTCCCAGATTATAACCTGAATACCAAAAAGAAATTGAAAATACGTTGTAACCCTTGTTCAGCATTGCCTCATATACCCTGCACAGGCACTAGAAACAGCTGGAGTTATTCCTCGATTTACGGCCATACATCTTAAAGTTTCCAAGCTTGAAAAAGCACTGTGTGTGAATCCTGAAACTGAAATCATCTTATATTAAAAGAGCTTTTGTCATATATTCTGCACCGCGTTGTGTTTTAATGCTTTCTCAGTCCCTCAGAGAAATAGAATTCCTTTGGTGCGACGAACAATTTGGGTCTCATTGTTGAATTGGGCTCCCCTGCCCACACTTCACAGATTTATTCAACAAATAAAATCTTGTTTATCATACAGCACAGTGAATCCCACAATATAAAGTAGGAAGCAACAGAGATACAAGATTTATTGAGGCACGAAAACAAATAAAAGCATCAAGCTAAAACAGATTAAAATCCCTGAGCTGGATAACGAATCAAATCTTTACAACGAAAGTCAGGCATTACTGAAAGTTTCGAAACTTTTCGAAAAAAAATATGTGAGGGAGTGATAATAGTCAAAAGCACTAACATTTTAATATCCATGGTATAAATTAAAAGTTATTCTTGTCTTGTGTGGCTAAACTGCATCAATGTGTTGCTTAATTTTCAGTGACATGAGGCTGTTTGGGTTCTCCCCCCCCGCCAATCTTTTGTGCAAAAAAAAACCCCAAAAGATTTTTGCTCAAAGCACTTTATATTTCTTCATTGTTCATTTTTCTTACTTAGCCTAGGCCTATTGACATCTGGGCACATGCAAACTAAGTTATCCAGTGACAACGGAATTGGCTACATTCATTTTTTAAAACTCCAGTTTAAACAGTTCTTCATGTGGCTAACCTCTCTTGGATGATGGATTACGACTCTTCCCTCAAGGCGGGTGATTAAAACAGGGACAAGCATCTAAATGTTGCATCTCATGCACAACATCGCACTGACAATGACTCCCTTGCAATCTGATTTGGGGAGAACAAACAAACCATGCATTTCTGCTTGCTAGAGAGTTAGGAATCCTCAGCTGGTATTCCTACAACCTGATCAGCAGAACCCCAAAAATTGTTTTGTCAAATGCAGTAATAGCTGGAATGAGGAGAGCTAGTGTCGCATAGACCAGGGGTGTCAAACTCACGTTGTCGTGTTGTTGTCATGTAACGTATTGCAACTTTCCCCCCCCCTTTGCTAAAATGGGAGTGGGTGTGGCCAGCGTGTGACGCATATGGCCCATGGGCAGCGAGTTCGATAGACACCCCTGGCATAAACTATGATATCATTACACAGTTGACGTAACTGAGATGTGCTTGATTGTATTATGAAACTTAGACAGCCTGGCTTCTGACAGATACCTAAAACTTGTATGACAGACCTGTATGTTTGAATTATAGCAATAGCAACAGCACTTCGACTTATATACCACTTCACAGTGCTTTACAGCCCTCTCTAAGCGGTTTACAGAGTCTACATATTGCCCCCAACAATCTGGGTCCTCATTTTACCGACCGTGGAAGGATGGAAGGCTGAGTCAACGTTGAGCCAGTAAGAATTGAACTTCCGGCAGTCAGCAGAATTAGCCTGCAATATTGTATTCTAACCACTGTGCCACCATGGTTCCTATCCCTTATATCCCTTCAATCCCCATTTGAAATCCTAAATTTTAATGATGAGAATTGGTGGTAGACTCATTCATCCATCCATCCATCCATTCCTTTGCAGCAGGGGTATCAAACTGGTGGCCGGTGGGCCAGATGCATCACGCGCAGACCACGTCCACCCCAGCTCTGTGAAGAGAAAAAAATGTCATTAAATGTTATGTGACGCCACGAGTTTGACACCCGTGCTTTTACAGGGCTGCAAAGCAGAGGTGGGTTTCAGCATATTCTGACCAGTTCTGGAGAACCGGTAGCAAAAATTTTGAGTAGTTCGGAGAACCAGTAGTAAAAATTCTGACTGGCCCTGCCCCCATCTATTTGCTAGCTCTCAAGTCCCAGCTGACTGGGAGGAAATGAGGATTTTGCAGTAACCTTCCCCTGCCATGCCCACCAATCCAAGCCACGCCCACCAAGCCACGCCCACAGGACTGGTAGTAAAAAAAATTGAAACCCACCACTGATGCACTCTGAGATGTGAAATAATGAACTAGAAACAATACATATATAAAAACAAGCATTTGAAAGCTATAAAAAGTCGACATGAAAACATTAGAAGTTAATTAGCATTTAAAATTTACAAACCCCAGGCAGAGAGAGAAAATGAGTGAGAGAATGAGAGAATGTATCCACCTCAGTAATGGAGCCATCTAAATATGTCTCCAGTTCCCTGGAAGCCCCAGGCCTGGTGACATAACCAGGTCTTGAAGGACTTCCATAACATTAAGAAAGATGGAGCTAATCTAATTTTGGGAGTGGAGAGAGAATATTCCATAAATCGGGGCACCACGACAGAGAAGATCCACTGCCTAAGACCCTCCAAAGCAGGGGTCTCCAACCTTGGCAACTTGAAGACTTGTGGACTTCAACTCCCAGTATCCCTCAGCCAGCAAAGCTGGCTGAGGGTTTCTGGGAGTTGAAGTCCACAAGTCTTCAAGTTGCCAAGGTTGGAGACCCCTGCTCCAAAGGAAGTCCATGGCAGATGGTATCTTCGACATGCCTTCTCTGCCTATTTGCATTTATGCCTTCTATGTTTTATATTAGGGGAAACAACAGGTTCTTTGGATTCATAGTTTCACCTAATTTACATTTTCACTTCACTTGAGCAATTAAACATAAACTCATATCAGTTGTTAGCTCTGAGAATAATTTTAATGTGTGTATTATATTGAGTGACAACCCTTAAGTCTGCCACACTTGCCTAAATAAATTCTTTTTCTCTCGCCTTCCTTTCTCTTTCTCTCCCCGCCCCCCACTTACCTTCACAAAGCCCCAAATTGGTTTATAATCATAATAAGTCTGAGGTAAGCTGTGTGGGAGGGATGGCAGAACAGGGGTATTGCTTCTGAAATATAGTTTCTGGCATATGGCAAATACCGCTTTATTCAATACATTTCTACTATCTATTAAATTTCTGAGCATCATCATATTGCTGCTGTACAATAACCAGCAATTCATGGTAAGTGAAGATGAGCAACAAAAGACTTCCAGAAATTAAAATCTGGTGTCAAGAAGCTCTAAGAATTAAGTCTGGCAAACATCCAACCAGTTTCAAAAAATCAATACACCTATTGGGGGGGCGGCTTTTCACAAGATTGATTGGTTGGTTGGTTGGTTGGTTGGTTGGTTGGTTGGTTGGTTGGTTGATCATGTGCAATGAAGTCATTGTCAGCTCTTAGCACCACATACATGTCCTTCATGATGATCTGTTCCCTAACCTTATCTTTCAGTTCCTCCAATGGTAGACCCATCTCCATTCCAATCAAAACCATCCACCTTGTTGCTGTCTTCTCCTTCTCTTTTCTTCCACCTTTCTTCCATGATTTACCCTTCTCCAAAAAACTAGGTCTTTGCATAATGTGTTCAAAGTGGGATCATTTGGACCTGGTCATTTGTGCCTCAAATGTGAAATTCTGAATTGATTTGTTCTGTAATCCATTGGTGTGTTTGCTTGGCTGTCCACAATGTTCTCAGGAGTCTTCTCGGAGGAACATGTTCTTCCTCTCCTACTTCTTCAAAGTTCAACTTTTGCTTCCATAGAGTGTCAAGAGAACATCATAGCTTCCACAATTCTAATGTTTGTAGTTATAGGCACATCATGGCATTTTAATATCTTTCACAAGGATCCGCAGGGGTATGTCAGAAAATTCAAACTGGCAATTATCTCTGATCCTCTTCTTATGTCCTGCACTTCTCTCACAAAACCAAGGTAGTCTAGAAAGGGAAGAGAATACAGGAGCAGATTAACTGAAAATGCAGGAGTGAAAAATGCCATATGAATGTTGGAAATGCCATCATACACCAGGATTGTACTATCATTGAGGACCTGTATACTGCACGAATCAAGAAGAGGGCCGTGAAAATATTTGCAGATCCCTCGCATCCTGGACATAAACTGTTTCAACTCCTACCCTCAAAACGACGCTATAGAGCACTGCACACCAGAACAACTAGACACAAGAACAGTTTTTTCCCGAAGGCCATCACTCTGCTAAACAAATAATTCCATCAACACTGTCAAACTATTTACTGAATCTGCACTACTATTAATCGTCTCATAGTTCCCATCACCAATCTCTTTCCACTTATGACTGTATGACTATAACTTGTTGCTGGCAATCCTTATGATTTATATTGATATATTGACCATCAATTGTGTTGTAAATGTTGTACCTTGATGAACGTATCTTTTCTTTTATGTACACTGAGAGCATATGCACCAAGACAAATTCCTTGTGTGTCCAATCACACTTGGCCAATAAAAATTCTATTCTATTCTATATGTGGTAGACATGTTCAGAAGCAAGAAATTATTGGATTAGAATTAAAACATGGTTAGAAGAAATGCTTGAACAACATATTGATTTAAAACCTAAGCTGTTCCTATTGGGTATCCTTCCAGAGAAAATTAATAAAGAAAAGATATATTTGATTATACATGTAATAACTGCAGCAAGGATAGTATTTGCGCAAAGATGGAAAACAGAGAAAATCCCTTCAGAAGACGAAGTAATTAAGAAAACATTAGATTGTGCAGAAATGAATAGACTGTCTTTGACAATTAAAGAAAGAGGGGATTCGGAATATTACAAGGAATGGAGACAATTTTACAATTGGTTAGAGAAGAGAAATAGATAAATGTATTAAAAATTAAAAATAATCCAAGATGGCAGGCTTAATTCTGTAGTTGTGGTCAAGATCTTTATGATGTTTTTGACTCACTTCCTGCAAATTCTTCTGTTCCATGTCTTTTTGGACGCTCAAAGAATGGGACACCACATTAATAAATGGGTACATCCCAGAATATCCACAAGGAGATCAAAAAGGTTAAAATGGAGGCCACAATCTTAAAACCCAAATACCGCTCTTTTTGATGTATATCATGATGCCCTTGGCAGTGTTCCAAATGTGTCAACATAGCACTGAAGTGAAAGTTACTCCTTTTTTTTTTTGTTGTTGTTTGCACACTGCAACCACACTTCAGACTTCTGGCTCTTGTCAATTTACAAGAAGGGAGATTCAAAAGAGGATGGCCTTCTCTATTTTTTTCTATATCCTACAAATGAAACTGCTAATCTATTATAATTATCCATTTGCATTCAGAACCAGCAACTCAACGGATTGCATTTGTATTTACCAAGTGATTAAGGATGTACATTAACTTCCAATTTATTCCAGTTATTTACACACAAGATCCGTTCCTGTCATTAAGATGTACTCTTGCGTTGAGGCTCTTTTAGCTTTAATTATGGTTTGCCTCAAACTTAAAAATGCCACGGGCTCATATCTAAGGTTATTCTTCAAAAAAATCATCAAAAGCTAAAAAGTATGGAGAGGCACTTGGAATGACATGGACTTTAATTCTTTTCTGAAAAGCTGTCCATTTGTTCAGTTGTTGCTACTATTGATTTTGGTGCAGTCATGTGATAAAAATGCTTAATTTTGCCCAACGGCATAGCTTCGCTAAATTCAGAGGTGTCCCTGCTTTCTCTCTAATGGGCAAAAGTAAGGTTATTCAATCAGGTGACAGTATGTGTGTGATCACAAAGTTGAAGATGGCAGCCACAACAGTATGATCAAAGACCTGCCATTTTGAATTCATTTTGTGCAGGCAACTCATCCTTGCATGATGAGGAATGATGTTCTTTTCCTTCCAGCAGGAATCATACGAACTCCAGTTGTGAACTGATATCATATAAGAAACAATAGGGTACAACTTTCCTTTGGGGAATCTCACCCCATAAATAGGTTTGCTGGGTCAGCTAAAAATTAACCCCTCGCCACACTAGATTTGTCTGCATTGATATTCACATTTCAGTTAAATGAATTATACACTGCTAGGGTGTATGCAGTGTTTTGGGTTCAAATTCCAGAAGGGTATGGCTAGCTGATGAGAGCTAAATAGCTTGAAATAGATCCATATTAGTCTCCCTTTATTTCTTTGTCGGTAAATACCACAAAAAAATATTGTAAAATTGTGGCGTGATGTGCAGAAATGAATAGATTAACACTTGTAATCAAAGAGAAGGAACCAACTGAATATTATACAATATGGGGTTTATTTTATCGATGGTTAGAGAATAAATATGAAAGTTAAAAATAAAAGAAGATTAATAAAATATAAGTTAAGACAGAATTAAATATGTTAAGATGATAACTTTTATTATGATTAGGTATATTAAGTATATTAGTATTAAGAAATAGAGAATTAATACCAAGGTAATGAATATCACTGTAATTTTTAATTGTTATTGCACTAGATATTTGTACACAGATGTCACACTGTTTAATGGAAGATGAACCATTTGTATTAAAATAAAATTAAAAACTTATTAAAAAAACATGTTGTAAAATCGGATCAGTCATTTGACTTACGACTAGGACAGAAGATTCTGGGGTCCATTACGGTCATAAATCAAGATCTAAATGTATTAGGGCTTGGCAACCTGGTGTTTGTTCCAGGCAGAACCAGTCCATCCAATATGCTCAGCTAGAATGGAGATGTTGAAAGTGCTCCCCAAAATTGAGATTGAAAGAGGGATCCACCAACGTGCTAAAGATGCCCTCCCTGCCAACATCTGAGTGCTGCCCTCCACAACTCTCTTGCTGAGGTTTCAGGCAGCTGAATTCTTCTCCAGAGCTTTTAAAGTTTCAGGAGGAAGAAGTCCAGTATGATTGTGATATTTTTATTAAGGTGACCAATCGCCCTCATTTAGGGAGGACGGCCCTTCTTTTGTAAGTTCTGTCCTCTCTCGAAAAGTGTCCTCCTACATGTCCTCCTTTTCGATATTTGAAGACTAATCTGTAAATCTCCGTATTCGATCGATGCCGATCTGATCCATTGAGTGTGATGCGATGTATTTGTATTTGACATGACGATTTGTCAAGGCTCGGTACAGTGCGGTGAGACATGATTATGACATGCATACACTCTGCACAGGAGAATTGTTTTGAGAGAGTGCGCCGTGCACAAGTGGCTTTGTTTACTTCTTACCGAAACACGACACGGCACCCACTCACGCATTAGACTCACTTCTTTCTCAGTGAATATTCAATCATACACCGGTGAGCACAATAATTCACATTTTATTAATTCATTATCTATTTAATAATTTCAAAATATGTATAATTTTATTTACAAGTTTCTTTATGCAATGGAAAAGTACTCATTTAAATAATAATTAATAGGCACGTAAGCATAATTACAATATAAAATTTTATTGTTACAAATGTTTTTTTATTATGCATTTGTCATATTATATAGTGTATTCTGTATTGTTGTTGCAATGAATAAAATTTTTCTTTTATTTACAATATTTTCTTCCATTTATTTGTGTCCCCTTTCTCGTTGTAAAAAAGGTGGTCACCTTATTTTTATCCCCTGCAGATATTCCCTGCCCCATATGAGGGGTAGTGACCAGTGGTGGGATTGAGCCAGTTTGGGCGAACTGATAGTTAAATTGCTGGCTGGCCCTGCCACTCCCCATTCCGCCCCACCCCTTCCAGGATTCCCCACACACCTCATTTTGGCTCCCAGGTAAGTGCAGGGAGGCCTCATAGGCCAAAATGGGGTGTGGTGTACCCCCCCATGGCCCGTTTTCACTCCAGGGGGCTTCACGGAGGCCTCCAAGGCCCAAAATGAGGTGGGGGGTGGCGCATCCCCCCATGGGGCCTGTTTTTGCTCCCAGGGGGGTGCAGGAGGCCAAGTGCTGCCTGTCACAACCCCTGGCCACACCCACCAAGTCCACACCCACCCAGCCGGTCATTAGGTGAGAAAACCGGTTATTAAATTTTATTTATTTATTTTGTCACAACAGTATATATAAGCATTGACATGTAACAACTATATAATATATAAGCATATATATGAGCATAAGTATAAAATAACTATATGAATTGGATACAATCAAAGGGGACATTGGGACAAGAACGGTAGGCACGCTGGTGCTCTTATGCACGCCCCTTATAGACTTCTTAGGAATGGGGTGAGGTCAATAGTAGACAGTTTTTGGTTAAAGCTTTGGGGATTTTGGAAAGAGACCACAGAGTCAGGTACTGCATTCCTGTTGCTGAGTTCATATTTTCTGGAATCAAGATTGGAGCGGTTTACATTAAGTTTAAATTTATTGTTTGCTCTTGTATTGTTTATTTATTTATTTATTTATTTATTAAATTTTTATACCGCCCTTCTCCCGAAGGACTCAGGGCGGTGTACAGCCAAAATAAAAACAAAATATATACAGTTAAAACAACATTTAAAAAAAGCAAATTATAAAGGCTGATAATTAAAAATTTAGATTTAAAATTTTAAAATATTAAGAAAACCCAATTAAAATTCATCGCTAATTATGCCAGTCCCGCTTTAATGAATAAATATGTTTTGAGCTCACGACGGAGCTCGCGATTGAAGCTGAAGTAGTCTTCAACAGGAAGGACATTGCAATAGATGATTCTATGAGTTAAACACAGGTCCTTTTTTATTATTTTTTCAAATAAGTTGGAAAAAAATAATTTTTTCAAAATTATTTGAATCCCACCACTGGGGTGACTCAAAGAACAACATTCGACCAATGAACCTGAATTTCACTGAGTTGTTTCAGATGCTAATGGTTTCGGAAATTTAGATCCGTAGCCACTGGTTCTTTTGTGGACTGTTTCAGGAACCCTTTTAGGATGTAATACATTAATGCAAAATGTCTCTGCTCTCCCCCCCACTCAACCTTTTAACAAACTTTTTGTGTGTTTCTGTGAAAACCATCACTGCATTACATTTTTATGTATTCCTCAACTCAATGTCTCTCAGGAGAAAATGCATTTTAAGCAGAGATGCTTTCTACGTTGGCTGATGCTTCAGTACAACTCCCACAGAGAAAAAGGAAAAGGGGGGGGGAACTCTGAATACCCCCAAATCTGAGTCTCTCCATTTGAATTAATTGAATGTCAAGGTCTCCATTTCAATGCAATTCAGGGCTCGGTGAATGAAAAGGGAAGAGGGGCTGAAGTCTCACCCGCCTGCGTTGCTTCTGCTACACAAAACTGCAGCATGTGTGTGCTTTGTGTAATAAAAAGAGAATGATATATTCCGTTGGAACGTGATTTTTCACTTCAGGTTATCTGAGGTTGTCCTAATTAGTCAACAGGAACAGGTGGCAACAGCCCCAAAAGCGGCACCGTATGAATAAACATGATGGGTGTCTCTAGTGCAGAAGAGATGTCTGGACTCAAGAGCACCATCTAGGGGGAGATTTTGAGTAGCGCTTTTGGGAACCTTCCAATTCCTGGAAGCTGGAGAACGTTTTCAGAAGTGCTTTGCAAAGGTGCCCTTTCGACAGATATGAGTCCCCGTGTGTAAACGCATGAAATGCAGGGTAGCTGGTCTGCTTAAAAGCAATGTTTCTCACACTTGGCCACTTTAAGAGGCGTGGACTTCAACTCCCAGAATTTCCCAGCCAACATTGATGTTCACACATCTTTGTGGCCAGGTCGGAGAAAAATTGCTTTAACCGGTAGGATCAGTAGTGCATTTCAATTTAGTTTGCTACCAGTTTGCTCGTGTGCACGCATGCATGCGCATGCACAGAAGTGTCTGGGCGGGTGGGCAGACCTTGCTGCCGCCGCTACCAGTTCGCCCGATCTGGGACGAACCAGTAGCAACGCACCACTGGGTGGGATGATAAGACAAGCCCAACTGAAAGAGGGTGTCAGATTCAAACCAAGGGTGAAATCCAACAGGTTCTGACAGGTTCTGGAGAACCGGTGGTGGAAATTTTGAGTAGTTCAGAGAATTGGCAAATACCACCTCTGGCTGGCCCCAGAATGGGGTGGGAATGGAGAGTTTGCAATATCCTTCCCCTGGAGTTGGGTAGGAATCGAGAGTTTCTCATAAATGCCATATTATAATATAATATATAATATAACAACAGAGTTGGAAGTTTGCAGGATCCTTCCCCTGCCATGCCCACCAAGCCACACCACGCCCACCAAGCCATGCCCACAGAACCGGTAGTAAAAAAATTTGGATTTCACCATTGATTCAAACCTTTATTGTCAATGCACAACATGTGTACAATGAGATTGGCTGAGCCTCCCTTAGTGCACAGTCCCCCAACACAATACATCTCAATAACTCACAGTGAAAGAAAGAAAATCTCTAACCCAGTAAATCATACTAACAAACACACAATCCTCTATACATATATGTGCATAACATTACATTATAATATATTGCGCCAATATGATCATGTATCAACCCTGAAGCGAACCTGACTGATGCTATCTTTGAGGCTTCATGGTTTCCACAAGGCAGAGGGGGAGAAAGGGAGGGGGGAAATTAGATAGCTCGGGTTTGCCGTCAAAATAAAAAGTTTTCTTGTGGGAACCAAGGTCATTCTAACAGGTGGCTGAGAAGAGGAGTGGAGTAACCAGGCAACCTGCCAGCACCTCTATTGGACAATGTGACCTGGAGGGAAAGGGGAACTTTCATCTTTCTAATTAGGTGAAAACCACTGGAACTTCAGAATCGGTTTTCACCAGTTGTGCCATACAAATTATCCAATAAATTGTATCCAATAAATTGTTCTTTGAGAAATCTACCTGCCTCAAAGTTCTGCTTTCAATGGGTGCATTACTTGGAACCCTGACAGAGGGATAATTCAGCCTGCTGAAGAAGAGCCCTATTCAACACAGAACTTGGGTGGTATATTTTTTGCAGTGGGGACAATAATTCTTTAAATAATGTCCTGGTAGCACCTGACTGGTTGAATCTGAAAAAATGTTAAGTAAGATGAGGTATGAATGAAACACCAGAAGGAAATTCCACAGTGGACTCTGAAACAACTTTCCAGAAGGAGGCAGGATCAAACCATGTTGCTCTTATTGAATCATAGAATTATGGGGACGAGAACCTGGGGCTCACCTAATCCAGCAGCCCCCAATTTTTAGGACACCAGGGACTGAGTCTGTGGTGAAAGGTTTTTCCACAGACTGGATGTGGGGGAGGTTTGTGTACAGCCTACATCCCACGGATGGGGCTTCACTTGTTTGTGTGAGCCGGTTTCTGGCATGCACCTAGTCCAACCCCTCTTCAGGGCAGGGATTTTTATACTGATTTAAACAAACAACCGTCCAACCTTTTCTTTGAAACCTCCTATAATGGAGCCCCCATGACTTTTCAATTGCCAGGAAATATTTCCTTGTTTCAACTTTGCATCTCCTTTTGTTAGGTTTCACTCATTCGGTCTTATTTTACCCTTGGGTGCTAGAAAACATGCCACCTTTTTGCAATAAAAGATTGCCAAGGAAACTTAAAATGGACATCAAAAACATCATCAAAAAGGCACAACAAAGAATGTTCTTTCTATGCACACTCACACTGCACAAACTCAAACTGCCCAAAGAGCTGCTGATCCAGTTCTACAGAGGAATTATTGAGTCTGTCATCTGCATCTCTATAACTGTCTGGTTTGGTTCTGCAACCCAACAAGACAGACACAGACTTCAGAGGATAATTAGAACTGCAGAAAAAACAATTACTACCAACCTGCCTTCCATTGAGGACCTGTATACTGCAGGAGTCAAAAAGAGGGCTGTGAAAATATCTACAGATCCCTCACATCCAGGACATAAAGTGTTTCAACTCCTACCCTCAAAACAACGCTATAGAGCACTGCACACCAGAACAACTTGACGCAAGAACAGTTTTTTCCCAAATGCCATCACTCTGCTTAACAACTAATTTCCACATTCCCGTCTGTATGCAGATTCATCATTGTTTTGAATGAGACCAATCACTGTTGTGTCATCTGCAAACTTCAATAGTTTAACAGATGGATTGTTAGAGATGCAGTCATTGGTATACAGAGAGAAGACAAGTGGGGAGAGCCCTGTGCTAATAGTTTTCTGTGCTGTAAATGAAGAGCTTGGACCTTTCTGTGTTCAACTAGTGTCAAAATATTCTTATCCTTCTCTTTCTGTGCTGGAAAGGACACAGCTTTCACACTGTAAATCTTCTTAGACCGGACTAAATTGAGTGCTATATCTACAGAATCCAGCTTATGGTAGGAAACTCATCAACACAAGAGCCAATCAAAATGCAGGATCTTTCAGTCCTCGAGAAAGTAGAACTGGAACGAAATCTAACAACATTACACAGCTTTGCTTTGATTATTTCATGTTTTCTCTTCATTGTAGAGACAACTTATCAGTCTATTAATGATGCTTCCAAAATCGTGGCCACTTGGAGCATGTGTGACTAGCTGGAGCCTTCTCGGAGTTGAAATTCATACACTTGCCAAGATTGGATAACACTGGTCTATAATTTATTCTATGAGTCACCATCAACAACATGTTTTTATTGTCCAATGTATTCATCCTTCTTATATCTATGTAATATATGGGCATCCAGCTTTTCCCACCCCACCCCAGTGGATCTAAAGGGATTATTACACCCCGATTAGTTCTCATGTCAACTCTAGTTGACATAAGTCAAGCTAGTTTAGCCTGAAGAAGAGGCTGGAGAGAGAGAAACAGCCTGTGAACTTTATGGATGATTTGAGATAGAATGCCAAGGTCTCCGCCCAGAATTAGCCTCCATTTCATGCTGTAGGTGATCTGATCTCCCACATTCATGATGAAAAAGGCATCCTCATGGTTTGCAAATATCCAACCCATTCTGGTGTCCATGCAGCAAGGTCCAACAAGTCAAAGTGGCCGTCACTGCTGCCCAATCAAAGGCCAACTTTTTATCAGGTGATTTGTGATGAATGTCAGGGGACTTCTGTCATATTGACTTTTTGGACCCTCTGGGCAATAGCCCTACAAGACTCCTGATTATCAGATTAACGGAGTTGGAAGGGACCTTATAGGTCATCTAGTCCAACCCCGCCCCCACCCCCACCAAAGCAGGAGACCCTGAACCATTTCTGACAAATGGCAGTCCAATCTCTTCTTGAAAGTCTCGAGTGATGAAGTTCCCACAACTTCCGAAGGCAGCTTCTGTTCCATGGGTTGATTGTTCTCACTGTCAGAAACTTCCTCCTTATTTCCAGGTTGAATCTCTCCTTGATCAGTTTCCATCCATTATTCCTTGTCTGGCCCTCAGGTGCTTTGGAAAATAGCTTGACACACACACTCTCTGTGGCAGCCCCTCAAATACTGGATATATGTCTTTGGTTATTCGGGTTTTCTCCCGCGTAAAATTGGAAGTGTCTTGGTGACGTTTCGACGAAATCCCATTCGTCATCTTCAGGCTAGGTGTTTACAGCTTCGTGCTTCTAGAAGAAATGTGTGATCGCATACTTTTCTCACACATTTCTCCTAGAAGCATGAAGCTGTAAACATCTAGCCTGAAGATGACGAATGGGATTTCGTCAAAACATCGCCAAGACACTTCCAATTTTACGCAGGAGAAAACCCGAATAACCAAAGACCTACATACAAACACCCGTGAAAACCTCAGGAATATATATATATATATATATATATATATATAGGTCTTTGGTTGTTCGGGTTTTCTCCCGTGTAAAATTGGAAGTGTCTTGGCGACGTTTCGACGAAGTCTCATTCGTCATCTTCAGGCTTCAGCTTCGTGCTTCTGGGAGCAATGTGTGATCGCAGCTGTTTCTTCCTTTTAACTGCTAGTGGGGGTTTGAACTGATTGGGTGGGAGCTTGGCTGTGCTCTGATTGGATGGGGGTTTTTCTGTGCTCTGATTGGCTGGGGTGTGTCCTGTGTTGGTGGGGGCTTGGTTGTGCTCAGTCTAGTCTGTGCTGCAGGGGATTTGAGCTGGTGAGCTGCATAGCTGTTGTTTGGCTTTGTGGTCGTGCTACATCTTCATAGTGGGTGTCAGTCTGCTGCATGGATGGATTGGAGGGGTTTGAAATGGCTAATGTTGCAGCTGCGGTCTGGCTTCTGGTCCTTGGTCGTGCTTCATGATCAGTGTGGGTTTGGGTCTGCTTTCTGGGTGGATGGGTGGTGGGGACATCCTGTGTGGACCTTGAGTGTGGGTCTGGTGTCATTCCTCGTGTTAGGGACTCGTTTGTCAATAAGGGCGGGTTTCCAAATGGCTGGTAGGCGGGAGGTGTCATCTCGTTTGTTCATGCTGTGTGGGTGTTTTTCTATCTCAATGGCTTCTCTGATTATTCTGTTGTTAAAGTGTTCAGTTTTGGCGATAGTTCTGGTCTTTTTAAAGTCAATATCATGTCCTGTGACTTTAAAGTGTTGGACCAGATATTTACTGCTATTATAAGTAATAGATTAAATAGATTTATAGATAGATATATAAGTTATAATCAAGTAGGTTTTGTGAAGGGTAGATACATGAGTGATATTGTTAGAAGAGTATTAAATATTATAGATGTAGCTGAATATAATGGTGATAAAATTGGTATAGTATCATTGGATATTTTTAAAGCTTTTGATTCTGTACAATGGGAAACAATTAAAGTAATTGTGGAGGCTTTAGGCTTTGGTAATAAGTTTATACATGTTATTTCAAAATTGTACCAAAAGAGCAGTGCAAGAGTGAAGGTGAATGGAATATTAACTGAAGAGATAAAATTAGAAGCTGGTACGAGACAAGGATGTCCCCTGTCCCCAACATTATTTTTATTGGCTATGGAAATATTGACAAAATGATAGAAAAGATGAAGAATTAGAAGGATATAAGGGTATAAGATAAATTTGTATGGATGATACTTTAATTATTTTGAAAATGTAGAGAAAGATCTGAAAAGATATATAAGCATTTGATAGAATTTGAGTAATGACAGGATTGAAAGTAAATTGGTCAAAGTCAGAATTATTGATGGATAGTAATGGTAATGAGTCTGAGAATATGCAAGAGCAATTTGGGATAAGGATTAAAAACACATTGAAATATTTGGGTATAGTGCTTTCACTTAAGGTTAAAGAATTGAAAAAACTTAATTATGATGTGGTGATTAACGAAATTGAGAAGAAGATAGATAAATATAAAATTTTAAAGTTGTCTTGGTTTGGTAGAATTGCAATGTGTAAGATGATGTTGCTGCCCAAGTTCAACTTTTTATTCGAGATGCTACCACTAAATTTGACAGAGAAAGATATTGAAGGATATCAGAAAAAACTGGATAAATTTTGCAACGGTGGCAAAAGACCTAGATTAGTGAAGAAAATGTGGTATCAAAATCAAAAGGAAGGTGGATTAGGAATCCCCAAATTATTTAATTATTACTGTGCGTATGGTATCCGGATAGTGGTAAAAATACTTAAAGGTGAAGATAACTATTGGAGAGACTTAGAGTTAAGGGATATAGAGAAATTTGGATCAAGGTGGTTTTTAGATAAAGCAAATTTAAAATGTGTAAGTAGAAGTTATTGGTTAAAGGGATTAATTTAATTTAAAGGGATTAATTTAATTTAAATTAAATTTGTGGAACAAATTTGTTAAAATTTTAATTCCGGATATAATCTTTTTGGGGGAGACAACTGGAATTTGGCCGATTAAAAATAATATAAAACGTAATGAAGTGATTAAAGAGGAAAATATAGAAATTATTAGAGATTGGATAAAAGTTATGGGAAATGAAAGGAGGAATAAAGAAATTATTGAAAAATTAGGGTTAAGTTGGTTTGAAAAAATACAGATAGAAAAATGGACAAAAAAACTAAAGGAAAATTATTCGATAAATAGATGTGAAACGAGACGACTTCCGGTGTCCAGCGGCAACGGACGTCTGGAAGGTTTCTCCTGCCTCCAGCGCCCGAATCCGGCCGCCGCCGAGGCCCTCAGGGGCCAGGTGTTCCGAAAAAGGACACCTGCCGCACGGACGGCTCGCCAGGGGTCTCCCAGCCGACATACAGGACTGGGGGGACCGATGCTGGCGCGTCCTAGGCTCGGCGGGGTTTGGAGGCCACGGGCCACGGCCATTACTTTGGTCGTCGCCTGGGCCGCTGTGCCCGGTGACACCGGGGCTTTGGATTTATAACTGCAGCAGCCTGGTGGTGAACAGGGAACGGAGAAGAATTGAGGAATGGAGAAGGAAGGGATATCGGTGGCGGTGGAGTGCTCCGGAGTGCGGGGGTTTTCTCCCCTGCGGCTGGAAGGAGCACAGTCATTCTGGAGAGGAGAACTTAAAATAAGAAGATTACCGGTTTTGTGGAGCTCTGGAGAGAAGAGGTGATGGAGAAATTTAGGAGGGAGGGTTTGAGGCCCCCTCCTCTGGGGAACAGTGGTGGCGTCAGCTTCGCCTTCACTATGAGAATTTTGATGACATCACTTCCTTGACTTCCTGGTTGACTAACTGTACTCTGGACTCGTTGCTCCTGTGAGTGCCCCTGGTGGATCCGGAGGAAATTACAAGGATACTGTGCTTGCCTGAGGATTTTGAATTTTTTTTAAATGGCAAAGGTTAGAGACCAACTGCTGGAGATGGAGAATTCTGGAAAAGTTATCCAATATGGACAAGAAACTGGATGATTTGCAAAGAGGCCAAAGCGAAATAAGAGCAGAAATTGTGACTATCCAAAAGGATTTAAAGGATACTCAACAAGTCTCAGCAGAAAACAAGCAGAAAGTGGAAGGTCTGGAGGGTGAGATCACGGGCAGTGCAGAAAAGAGAGGAGACGACAGGCAATGCTGTGCTTGGACTACAGATGGATAAAATGTCTTATTTTCTTAGGTTTCAAAATTTGGAAGAAGTGGACCAAGAAGATTTGAGAGATGTTCTGACTAAATTGTTGGGAGAATTTCTTGGGCGAGGTGTTGGTTTCATGAATTGGGATGTGGATCGAGTTTATAGAGTTAATTCACAATATGCACGCACGCATGCAGTTCCCAGAGAGGTTCATGTCAAATTTGTGAGAAGAGGCGAGAGATGAAATTCTTAGAAAACATAGGAGTGGGGCACTGACTTATAGGGGCAGGGAGATAGCCATTCTGAAGCAGATTCCCAGACAGGTACGTGAAATGAGAAAGAAATATTACTTTTTGTCAAGCAAATTGTACCAGAAGGGAGTAGGCTTCAGATGGCTGATGCCAGAGGATTGATGATTTTCCGGGAGGGCATTACGAAAAAATTAGTACAATTGCGGAGGCTACGGCCTACGTGGAGGAACACAAAGCCCTCCTGGAATTAGATGACCCAGGAATTGAAGAAGGGGAGGTTATAGACCATGGGGCGGAGGCGGCTGCCGCTGTTGCGGCCCTGGAGTTGGGTCAGGCTGAACCCAGAGTTCTGAGATCCAAAACTAGGAAGTGATAAAGATATTTGGTATTGTGTTGGTTTTCCTTATTCTCTTTTGTATGATATTCTGTTTATTCTTGACCCTTCTTTATTGCGTATCTAAGATTTGTAAACTTAGCTACTTCGTGTCACCTGCTTACCATATGGCTGTTGTATGTGTTAAAAATTTGAGTAAAATTCTTACCTTGCATAAGAAAAATGAAAATTTACCATACCTGATATGTATTTGTATAAACCTTTTTTGACCAATAAAAACTTTTTGAAAGAAAAAAAAAAAAAAAAAATAGATGTGAAACTGAATTTGAATATTTAGTATCTCGGATTATGAAAGATGAAATTGGGCTAAAGGGACTCGTTAGTAGGGTTTATAAGATTATAAATTCTGATGAAAAATTACAAAGAGTGATGAGGACAAATTGGGAAAAAGATCTTAATATTGAAATACCAGAGTCAGATTGGAATGTGAATTGGAAGAGTAGAATTATGAGAACTTTATCTATAAGGATTAAAGAGCACAATTATAAAGTTGTTTGGAAATGGTATTTGACTCCAGTAAGATTGTCACAAATGGATAAAAAAATTAGTAAAAAATGTTGGAGATGTGAGATGGAATTGGGGACTTATGAACATATGTGGTATAATTGTGATAAGGTTAAAAAGTTTTGGCAACAATTGGAGAAAATGATATTTGAAATGATGGGAAAAGTAATAACATTGAGAGTGGAAACTATATTATTGTTGGTAATTAAGGAAATAGAATTAACAAAATATGAAAAAGAATTGATTAGAATTATGATTATAATAGGTAGAATTATAATAGCTAGATATTGGAAACTAGATGTGATTTTTAGAATAGAAGAGTGGAATTCTGAAATGTGGAAATTAGCTTTAAATGATAAAATGACATGTGATATTAAAATTAGAAGTGGTGTGTATAAAGAAGATATTTTCTGGAAGACTTGGAAACCATTTGTGGACTTTGCGCTTGGAACATTGGACGCTTCAGTACCTGTACCTCGAGAACGTGGATTTTGGCAATCATGAGGATATATCCGAAGACCCAAATCTTCCTTTTATGTATAGCACAAGGGTGTAATAATGTATTTTTTTTTGTTTGTTTGTTGTAAAAAAAGTAATAAAAAAAAACAAAACAAAAAAAAATTATTTCAAATAAACCTGGGAGATGGTTGGCATATAATTTAAGGAAGAAACAGAAAGCACGTGTCATACAAAAAATAGAATATAAAGGTAAAGAGATATACCAACAGGATAAAATTAAAAAGGCATTCTCAGAATTTTATACTGCACTATATGCAAAAGACAAAATATTGGATAGGGACATTTATGATTATTTGAAAGATTATAAGGTTAATATTCTAACATTAGAACAGAGGGAGGAGCTGAATCGGCCGATAGCTACTGGAGAAATAGTGGAGGCAATTAAACAATTAAAATGGGAAAACCCTGGTACAGATGGTCTTACAGCAACTTATTATAAAAAACACAGGATGAAATATTAGGCCCACTTAAAGAATTATTTAATCAGATACAATTAGGGTGGGAATACCCCGTCATGGAAAACATCTTTTATTTCACTGATACCGAAGAGGAGCAAGACTGCTCTAAACCTGGTAACTACAGGCCGATTTCACTTTTAAATAATGATTATAAGATTTTGTAAAATAATAGCAAATAGATTAATGTTAGTTTTACAACAAAGAATTCATACTGATCAATCTGGTTTTATAAAGGGAGGCAGATGAGGAATAATGTTAGACAGATTATTAATATATTGGAATATTTGGAAAGAAGAATACTTCAAGCGGCACTTATTTTTTGGATGCAGAAAGCCTTTGATCGATTGCATTGGGATTTTTATTTAAATTAATAGAGAAAATGCAATTTGGAGACTGTTTTATTAGAATAATTAAAGCGATTTATGGAGAGCAAACAGCACAGATTATAGTAAATGGTAGTTTGACAGAAGTTATTAAGATTGCGAAAGGAACAAGACAGGGATGTCCCTTATCACCATTATTGTTTGTTTTGACTCTGGAACCATTATTAGATAAAATCGAGAATTAATGAAAATAGAGAATTAAGATTAGACAATATGAGTACAAAGTTAGAGCTTTTGCAGATGATGTAGTGGTTACGTTAACGAATCCTATAAATTCAAGTAGATTTTGTTGGAAGTAATTGATAAATATGGAAAGGTATCAGGATTTAAAATAAATCAGAATAAAACAAAAGTGATAATTAAAAATATGTCTATACAACAGAAACAAAAACTAGAGGAAATGACAGGATTTGAGGTAGTAAAAAGGTTAAATATTTAGGGTCTATATTAGCTCATCGAACAAGAAACTTTATAAGAATAATTATGACTTGCTATGGCAAAAGTTCAGAATGATATGAGTGGCTGGAAGAAATTGCAGTTATCCCTATTGGGAAGGATTGCGGCTATTAAAATGAATGTGTTACCTAGATTTTGTTTCTGTTCCAGATGATACCAATAATTAAAAAGGATAAAATTTGGAAGATTGGCAGATTGGGATTAATAAATTTATATGGCAGGGTAAAAGGCGAGGTTAAAATGAAAATAATACAGGACTCACGGGAAAGAGGTGGTTTAAGAATGCCTAACTTTAAACTATATTATGAAGCAGTAACCCTTTCAGTAATAAGTGACTGGTTTAACTTAACAGAGGAAAGAATTTTGAATATAGAAGGTTATGACTTGTTATATGGATGGCATGCGTACTTATTTTATGAAAAAAAAGTGGATAGGGCTTTTAAGAATCATGTGTTGAGAAGTGCTCTTTTGCGGGTCTGGAAAAAATATTCCTATAAATTAGAATACAAGATTCCTATATGGGTGAGCCCTAGACATGCAATAGAGAATATAAATATAGAACAGAAACAGGAAATGATTACATATAAAGAACTTTTGTATGCTGAAGGAGGTAGATTGCAATTAAAATCATTACAGGTATTAAATGAAGAAGGGAGGAATTATACTTGGTTTCAATATGGGCAAATAAGTGCTAGATGGAAAGAAGATCAAAAAATTGGTATAATGCAAAGGGAGGAAAATTTAATAAAGCAAATTAGAAATCAGACCCAGGAGCATATAAAGAGATATTCAAGAAACCATATAATAATAATCATATTATTCTTATCTAATAAGAATAACCTTGACTACAATGATATTTCAGCAACTGACTGAATGCTTAGGTCCTGTTAACACTTTGAAGCACTCTGAGATTTTCACAGCATTTTTTTGACTTCTTGGGAATTGCTACTTTCAAGTCACCTTTAACTAATTAATGGGGCATTCTGAGTCTACCCTTCCAGCCAATTTGCATTAAAGCACAGGACATGAAATTAAACTTGTCCAACACTCTGGCAAGGAAACTTTAGCTAAATAAAGAACCAATATCTCTTATTTAAATGCAGCGAGAACTGTCTTTCTTTTCAGGATCCTTTCAGAGTTGCAAAAATCTGGAAGTTGTCTAAAGCAGGGGTCTCCAACCTTGGCAACTTTAAGACTTGTGGACTTCAACTCCCAGAGTTCCTCAGCCAGCAAAGCCAAACCAAAGCTGGCTGAGGAACTCTGGGAGTTGAAGTCCACAAGTCTTAAAGTTGCCAAGGTTGGAGACCCCTGGTCTAAAGAGCAGCAAGAAGTTAAGAGCTTTTTCCAGACCATGGTGAGACTGGTCGCTCACCAGAAATTCTGCAGGCCAGCCAAATATGTATAGCAATATTCACCAATCCGGCCGACAAAGCAGAAATCACCACCCCAGCTCCCAATGTCAAAACATGAAAGACAAAAACTGAGGGTAACAGAAGGGCCGTGGGTATTTTTTTATTTTAGTAGATTATCACCTTGGTTTGACATCTTTAATTTCATCTGCCAGTTTGTCAGTAATAATCACAACAGAAATAGAGATGGAGCTTTGATCTTCTCAAGTAAGGCAATAGAGACACACATGCTTGCAAAGAGAATATACAGATGTTCCCTGCTCTGTCTATCCCAACCAGTGTTGAAATGTAAAATTTGTTACTACCGGTTCTGTGGGCGTGGCTTGGTGGGGGGGTGGCTAATGTGACTGGGTGGGCGTGGTCAACTTTGTTTTTGTTTTTTACTTTTAAAAGCATTTTTTCTACAACCTCTTCGGCCAAAGAGGTTGTAGAAAAAATGCGTTTAAAATCCTCTGTCGATCCCAGCTGAGCCGCACGATCATCAGAGGTTTTTTTGTTTTACTTTTAAAAGCATTTTTTCAGCCGAAAAAAAAATGCTTTTAAAAGTAAAAAAAAAAAACACCTCTGATGATTGCGCAGCTCAGTTGGGCATGGGTGGGCAGGTAGGGATTTTTGCTACCGGTTCTCTGAACCACCCGCCACCATCACTATTGGATTGGGCGATCCGGTCCAAACCGGGAGCATTTCATTCCTGATCCCACCCCTAAAAAGCTTGTGGGAAGCCTCCATCCCCCTCCTCCATAAAAGAATGAAATATTTTGAGGAATATTTTTAAAAAGGCAGGATAAAATATTTCCCCTAACAGAGAAATTTTAAAAATCTTAAGGGAGACAGAAACTCAGAGCCCCAGCCCCCCTTGCTCCCAGGCAGATACTGAACTGGGGCAGCTTTTAGAAATGCAGATTTGGTAATCCATTACTCCCTGCCCGAATTCTGAACAAAGGCAGATTAGCCATCACCCAAGAGCCAACACAGGGCAAAGTCATTAAGCAATAATAGGAATTATTGCATCGTCTTCCAAACTTCAACCAAACGTAGCTCAGACAACACCTGGGATTTGTACTTTGCCTATAGAGCTAGCTATGACCCCTACATAACCCCTACATGGCCCCATGGGCGTCTGACAACAGCCAATAAAATAGATGTTCTTGCACAGGAACGGGATGCTCAAGTGCAAAGCCCAAGAGAAGGTATTTTAAAAAAAAACCTCACTCTCAACTCCATGTAGTCAGCTGCCCAGAATCACATGTTCCTTGGTGGTTCTGCTTCATCAATAAATGAACCCTCCAGCCTCCATTTTGTCTCCAGTGCCTTTCTCCCAGCAAGGAACTGAAGCAGATGGATATTTCTCCCAACAAGTTGCTTTAGATTTCTCCGTAAAAGTGTTTGACAAAATGCTGTATGCAATTACGGTGTGGTTGGTCTTCATCTCACAATTAGATGTTTTGCCCAGACCTACATTGCTTAACCAGAGCAGTATAGACATGATCTTTGGACTCCAGCTGTAAGGTCAAGTAGAATTAATACTTCCGGGTTGTCCAGAAGACACTCGCTTTCTCACAGTCATAGATCCTTGTCTGTTGCAGAAACAAAATAGAAATAAAATAGAACCTGCAGATTAGATCAGGGCCACTGTTGTGCCTCGTCCTCCCTCCTCTCCTCAGCCGGGCCCCTCCCGTCTCCTCCCGGGCCTGCTATCAGATTCAGAGTCTGATAATGAAGAGGAACGGCCTGTCATGCCTCCAGGCCCCAGCCCTGGCCCCATGGCTGGACAGGATGTCAGGAATGAACAAACAAACCTCACTCCTACAGCGTGTGAGCAGGGAGCCAGCCACGTGCTGGAATTACCAGCAGCAGATCCAGTGGAAGAGAATTCACAGTAGGAGGATCCCCGCTTCCGGAGATCTGAGAGGCGACGTCAGCAGAAGGAAGGGAGGGGCAGGCCTGGATAAGTGCTGAGTCATGGAGCCACACCCCACAGCCTATATAAAGGACCAGCTTGAGTCAAGCAACTTTGAGTCAAGCAAAGTCTCATTTAGTTTGCTGAAGTCACAACTTGGGCCTGCCCTGAGAAACCTGGAAGGAATTTGGCAAAGCTGCAGAGGCTTCGTGGCCACGCTTGATACAGACTTCCTAGACCCGGTCGTCGGAGGGGGAGGGGGACACGACAGCCACTATACCCAGGGGTGGGCTGCTGGGGGTTCGCAGGGATTCGGGAGAACCTCTAGCTAAGATTCTGTGCAGTTCGGAGAACCCCCAAATCCCATTCCTGGCTGGCCCTGCCCACCCCTCCCCTCCCAGCAGTCACCACGCAGCCTGTTTTGGATGCAGGTAAGTGCAGGGCATACGCAGAGGCTCGGGGAAGGTAAAAAACAGGCCTACTGGAAGTTTAGGAATGCCGGAAACGGGCCAGTTTCCGGCCTCAAAAAGGCCTCCACAGCCTCAGGAGGCTGTTTTTGCCCTCCTGGAGGTAAGACTCCGGAGCCCAGAGAGGGCAAAAATGCACACACGCATCCCACCCGGTGCAGGAGGCTGACTAGGCCACGCCCACCATGGCCACGCCCACCCAGCAACTGGACAGAGAACGCTTTACTAAAATTTTTGAAGCCCACCCATGACTATATCATAATTTATGTTTTGAGGAATTCCACAATTGGATTGATAAGAGTGCTCCTCATGGAAGGCTGAATATGAAAAACGTTTTGGTGAGTGCTGCTTCTCTTTCAACCTTTGTTTTTGAAGAAAGTTACCACCCCACTTTAGAAGAATGAAATATTTGAATAATTTTTTTAAAAAGGCAGGCTATTATATTTCCCTGGATGAGAAAAGGAGAAACATGTTTTTAAAGACAAAGAGCAGCTCCCTGCAGCTCCTTGCCCGCAGCAGATATTTGGTGCCTATTGAGAAAGACTGGGCCAGCCTATCTACAAGACAAAAGGCCTCCAGCTCCAGGGTGATGGGATTCAGACATGACCCTCCAGCATATAATAGGATTATCTATCAGCAGAGCTCATCAAATGGCACAACCAAGCCCCTACATTACATCAGCCCAAGTTTCAACCAGACATGACTTCAAGGTAAACATGACTCCACATGGGAGTCTGACTGCAACCAATAGAATACATGCCCTTGCCACAGGAACAGGAAGCTCAAGTTCAAATCCCAAGAGAGGGTATAAATCTCTCTCTCTCTCTTTCTCTCTCCTTCTCTCTCTCTCTCTCCCTCCTCCATGTGAATCACATGTTCTCTCTCTCTCTCTCCACCCAGAATCACATGTACTTGGTGGTTCTGCTTCATCATTAAACCATCCTCCATGTTTCCAGTGACTTTCTCCCCACTTGGAACTGAACCCAGATGGACATTTCTTCCAACACTTTTATTTACTACATTGCAGTATTCCCGCCTGGACTACTGCAATGCTCTCTACATGGGGCTCCCCTTGAAGAGCACCAGGAGGCTCCAACTGGTCCAGAATGCGGCTGCGCGGGTAATAGAAGGGGCACCGCGATGCTCCCATATAACACCGCTCCTGCGCAGCCTGCATTGGTTGCCGGTGGTCTTCCGGGTGCAATTCATCACTTTTAAAGCGCTCTATGGCACAGGACAGGGTTACTTACGGGACCGCCTACTGCCACCTATAGCCTCTCATCGGCCTGTGCGTTCCCATAGGGAGGGCCTCCTCAGGGTGCTGTCAGTAGCTTGATGAAATTTTAAGTGGGGTTTTAGGATTGTTTTACTCTAGTTTTAATTTTAATTGGCCATTTTATAATCAGATTTTTAATATGCTTTTTAATTTGTCTACGTGCTTGTTGTTTTTACTTGGCTGTGCACCGCCCTGAGTCCTTTGGGAAAAGGGCGGTATAAAAATCTAATAAATAAATAAATAAATAAATAAATTTGGAAGACTGATAGTCTCCGGATCTGGCTTTCAGCCAGTTGCCCATACAAAGTACACGTGACTTTCCTCTTTTCTCGTTCCACACCGTGAAGGCAGAAAGTCCCGGACACAACCAGGCTTCCTGCTGGAGAATGTCCCTTTGGACCTTTAAGCATTCATTTCTAAACGCTGTAAATGGGTTTGGTTCAACTCATAAGAACATGCTGTTCAAATACGGGTCCTTGTGTATGAATCAAAGTGTTCCAGCCAGGAATGGCTGCTAAATAAAGGCACTAAGGCCCACCAGGAGGACAAGGGACCCTCAGGGCTGGAATTAGCCTCGTCTGGCCAATTAAGTATACGTTTCACTTCTCTGCAACAGAGTCACCTTTGAATATCACAATGCAGAGAATTTTCTGCAATATGCTTCCACCCTGAGATATTAATTTCTTTTTCCAATTGCAAGACTAGCTAAATTCCCCTCCACCTCTCAACACTTGGTTTCTTGAAGTAGGGTGTATTTTGTATCCAGGAGATTAGCGTATATACTTTGCCTTCTGCCATACAAATTTCCCCTTTTCGAAAGACAATCGTAGCAAATCCTTCCATGCAAATGTTCAAGCTGCTCTAAATTCATGCTCTTTAACTTCAAGCTGCTCTAACGTCTCTTACGCAACTCACTGGAAAACAACATAGTCGGTACAGTATATTTTCTTTCTGGTGTTGTTGTGGGGGTTTTTTTCCCCCGCTTTCCAGGAGAGCTCTGAGTTTTTATACACCCTGTTGGGATTTTTCTTTTAATCAAGAAACATGGTTATTAGCCTACCGCATCACAGAATAACGGCATTAAGGAACAGTACCAATCATTGGTATGGGATGCGTTCTGAAGAGAGACATTGCAGGTGGTGCTGCCACACAGCTGCTCTCAGCTATTTTTGAGGCTTTGATATTTTTGCTCTCTAAAGGAGCCGAAAGGGAAAAGAGATTGTAAAATGGGAGCCTGCCCCTGGAAGTCATGCCAGGCAAAATCAGAAGGGAAACTGGGGAGATTTCCCCAGCATATGGCCTTATGGTTGTTTCAGCCCGGCTTTTGACAACATGGACAACATGGCTGCTTTCTTAAGTGATGCAGAGCTGGCTCGCATAGTATTTGTTGGAATTCATTGTTGGAATGCATTTCTATGCAGCAACTACTGTAGTATTCAGCCAGTAGATGGCAGTATTTATACGTTTGGCTCTATGGTGTATATATGCTCCTTTGTTCCTGTTTCCTGTTACAGTTGAACAGATGAGCAGTAAAGTACATGGTGACTGTACTGTTTGTTTGTTCTGTGGTGCTATATAAAAACTGTTGTGGTCTGTCAGCAGCCTATGGAGCTGGCAACGGAGTTGGACAGCGATGAAGCTGAGGTGAGGCCAGGGCCATTGGGAAGTGAGGTGCGGACTCTAGAGCCTCCAGAAACTGATAGTAGCGAGGCAGAGGAACAGGAGAAGCCTGTTCCTAATGCACGCATGAGAAGAGCTGCCAGAAGGCAAGAGCAGCTCAAGCAGAGAGGGCAACTCGGGAGTAGGGCCAAGAGATGATTTGGCCCCTCCCATAAGGCTTAAAACAGACCAGCACCGGTGTTTCAGCTTTGTCGGAAAACAATGTTGTACCCTGCATCTTCTGCTTCATCCTCTGCTTCGTGTACATCTTTGTTTTTGTGGCTTCTGGACGTTTGCCAGGAAGGGCATTTGGCAGTTTGCCTAATTGGACTAAGGTTTGTGAGATAACTGAGGAATTTGTGTTGGGAGGCATTTGTTTTATTTTGAGTTGAACAATGCTGGGAATGAAGTAATTCTCAGCTGTTCAAATAAAGTTTGTTTTTCCACGGACTAAGTTTATTACTACCCACTTGGGCCTGGGTCATAAGATAAACAGGATTTCTAACAATATTAGAATGGGGACCATATGGGAATCCCTGATCTATGGATTGAACTGGAAAACCAAAGCACTTCATGGAAGCAGCCATGACAAATTACTTCCTTATGGTTGCCAAGAAATCACATGGCCTTGTCTAGGCACTCAGAAGGAATCAATGTGGATCACCCAAGGAAGCCCTTCTCCTTCTCTATTGTTTCTATGGGTTGTTGGATGATTATTTTTTATAGTTGGTGAACTACAAGTAGCACTTAACGTGACTCTTCAAAGTTAGAATGACACAGAGAAAGTGGTTTATGTCTGGTCTTTCCAACTTAATGGCATGATCAAAATGTGGATGCTTAGCAACTGGCCTGTATTTACGAGTTTTGCAGCATCTGCGGCAGGGGTGAAATGCTCCCGGTTCGGACCGGATCATGCGATCCGGCAGCGATGGGGGCAGGTAGTTTGGAGAACTGGTAGCAAAAATCCCTGCCCACCCCCACTGCCCAAGCCTTGCTGTTCCTCTTCTCTGTCCCTGAAGTGCTCAGTGGTGATATAGCTGCAAACGGCCTTAAATGACTGCCGCGGCACTTCAAAGGGCCGCACTACAGCTGATCAGCGCTGTAGGCAGCTAGTAGACTGGTGCCTTTATTTTTAAAGAAGGTAGACCAGTGCCTGTCAGTAAAAGGCAATTGGTAGACCGGGGTCTGTTTTTAAAGAAGGTAGACCGGTGCCTCCCAAGTTTTGTATACTTTATTATTTTTATTATTTATTATTATTCACCATGCCCATTCAGTCACCTGACCACCAAGCCATACCCACCAATTAACCACGCCCACAGAACCGGTAGGGAACATTTTTAGATTTCACCCCTGATCTGCGGGTCGTCTGATTACCATCTGAGACCTTTCCAGTTGGCTTCCAACAAGCAAAGTCAATGAGGGAACTTGGACTGCCTTAACAAACATGTGATTCGCTTAACAACTGCAAACATTTGCTCTACTGTGGCAAAAAAAAAGGTCATAAAATTGGACAAAACTCACTGAACAACCACCTTGCGTAGCAATGGTAATTCTGGCCCCGATTGTGGTTGCAAGTCGAGGACTACCAGTATTCTGTGATGTATCAACAAAGTTATATTAAGTGTTCTTTGGCCATTAAAATCACTTGTGGCGTTGACTTCGTGAACAGGATGTTCAGTGTTATGTACTGTATATAGTTGTCAGGTGAAGTTCTCAGTCTGGTCCTCTGTTGGAGCGGGAAAATACTCACTCCTGATTGGTTGTGGGCCGATCAGCTTCCCTATAAAAGGAGCTGTGTCAGCCAGGGAGCAACAGTTGTCTCACAGGCAGTATTGAATAAAGAGCTGTTAGAAATCACTCTGGCCTCATCACCATTCTTCACAGAGAACATAACATTCAGGAAAAAAAATTACCAAGTGTGCATCTGTGTAAAAATATGGTGGCACTGACGTAAAAAAGAGGAGGGGCTTAAATTTCTCAGTTTTTTTTTTTTCTTCCTTCCCCTCTCCCGACTCTACAGGTTTTTCAAACTACTCTAAGGAGGAGGCACATTTTTCCGTTAGGATAAGACGGTCCACACAAAGTTTGTTTTTTTTGTTTACATTTATATCCCGCCCTTCTCCGAAGACTCAGGGCGGCTTACAGTGTATAAGGCAATAGTCTCATTCTATTTGTATATTTTTACAAAGTCAACTTATTGCCCCCCCAACAATCTGGGTCCTCATTTTACCTACCTTATAAAGGATGGAAGGCTGAGTCAACCTTGGGCCGGGCTTGAACCTGCAGTAATTGCAGGCTTTGTGTTCTTAATAACAGGCCTTACCAGCCTGAGCTATCCGGCCCCTAACAAAGTTGTGTTACCTTCTTGGCTTGCTATTAAGTTCAATTGAGAAACAACTTGCTCAGTTGCTAAGCATAAATAGAAGGTCCACTTGAATCCAGCAGGGTCTTGAGGCAAGAGGAGAAAAGCAAGTGGGGTCTTCTCGGAAGAATTGCACAGAGAAGAAAGAGTCTTCGCAAAAAAACCTGACAATATTGGCAAGCAGAAGCTTTTCGTGGGAGCTGATTATATCGCTTTATATGCCTTTGAAGGGCATATAAATACTTATTTCAAGTATTTCTAGACCTAAATTGAGGGCAGCGTGATACGGGACTTTCAAAAATTAAAAAATGGGAGAAAATCATGTTTCTTGACATTTTTCAATTCTTGAGTCATGAGAGCTTGCCTTAAAAAAAAAAAAAGAATGATAGCTGCGAATTATACCGAATGCCTATTTCTAGCCAAAGAAAATTATGGGTTCGGGTAACTCAGAAATGAAAAGAAAAGCAACTTTGCAAAAGATTTGTCACGTTAACCTTTTTGTTCACATTTTTAAAAAGAAAATGGCAGTGTTTTTTCTTCATGGATCTCAAAGAGACTGTCTGACACTATATTGGTTTTGCTGTACTGGAATGGGCACATCTCAAACATTCAACATAGCTCCTCTTCCTCCCCTGCCTACCTGCCTGCCTACATCCTTATCTCCATCACTTTCACATCCAAAACATTCAACATGAAGGTAGCTCTTCCTCTTTCTCCTCCTCTTCCTCCTTCCTTCCTTCCTGCCTACCTACCTACCTCCTTCTCTGCCTCGTCCTCTTCCTCCTCCTTTCCTTCCTTCCTCCCTCCCTCCCTCCCTTCTTTCCACTTCCAAAACATTCAACATGAAAATAGTTCCTCCTTCCTTCCTTCCTTCCTTCTTCCCTCCCTCCCTCCCTTCTTTCCACTTCCAAAACATTCAACATGAAGATAGTTCCTCCTTCCTTCCTTCCTTCCTTCCTTCCTTCCTTCCTTCCTTCCTTCCTTCTTCCCTCCCTCCCTCCCTTCTTTCCACTTCCAAAACATTCAACATGAAGATAGTTCCTCCTTCCTTCCTTCCTTCCTTCCTTCCTTCCTTCCTTCCTTCCTTCCTTCTTTCCATTTCCAAAACATTCAACATGAAGATAGTTCCTCCTTCCTTTCTTCCTTCCTTCCTTCCTTCCTTCCTTCCTTCCTTCTTCCCTCCCTCCCTTCTTTCCACTTCCAAAACATTCAACATGAAAATAGTTCCTTCCTTCCTTCCTTCCTTCCTTCTTCCCTCCCTCCCTCCCTCCCTCCCTTCTTTCCACTTCCAAAACATTCAACATGAAGATAGTTCCTCCTTCCTTCCTTCCTTCCTTCTTCCCTCCCTCCCTCCCTCTTTCTCTCCCTGCCTCCCTCCTTCTTTCAGTAAGGATTACTGAGTTTAGTAGCCTGATTTCTGACTTAAGTGTTGTTCTGAAGAAAAAGTGGGTGTGAAGGACATGAAAATTCAAGATGTAAGTGATGAGAAAGAAAGGCTAGACGAATTCATGAAGGACAAGCTATCAATAACAATTTTTACTTCAAATCCTGAAGACTGGTTTCTGTATATATACCTGTGATGGCGAACCTATGGCACGCGTGGTACAGCTGACACGCAGAGTACTCTCTACGGGCATGCGAGCCATTGCCCGGCTCAGTTTTACTGCACAGGCACTCACGTGCCTCCAGCCAGCCAGCTGATTCTTTTGGATGCGGGGGGGAGGCAGGGTGAATGCAAGAGATGCATGGGCAGGGGGGCCATGCGCATGTGGGAGGGCAGGGGCGGAGCATGGGGGGCGTCGTGCCCCCCCAGCCCATTTTTGGGCCCAGGAGGCTGCAGGGAGGCCTTCTACGTCCAAAAATGGGGGTTGTGGGGTCACGCGCACATGTGGGGGGGGCAGGGGCGGAGCATGGGGGTGCACCATGCCCCCTCACCCATTTTTGGGCCCAGGAGGCTGCAGGAAGGCCTGCTAGGCCAAAAACGGGGGGTAGGGGATCACACGCGCATGCATGGGGGGCAGGGGGGACCGGGGGGAGTCATGTGTGTATGCACGGCGGGCATGAGGGAGTCAGGTATGCATGCGCGAGGGGCACGCATTGCATTATGGGTGCCGGCACGCACGCACTTTCAGTACACGACGAGAAAAAGGTTAGCCATCATTGGTATATACTATTTTCTGAGGAAAAAGAGCTGAGGGATGGTTGTTGAAGGCATCTCTCTCAGAAGATTGTATGCGCATTAGGGAGTGAGTCATACATTTTTGTAGAAATAAAATAAAATAGACCTCCTGTCTGTGGATATCTCTTAAGTATCTGGAAACTATGGAAACAGACAGCTGGATTAAATAGGCCTTTTTATCTGATCCATTCTGAAATGAGTTATGTTGTCAGAGAGGGAGAGAGAGAGAGACCCAAAAAAAAAAAAATCAAAATTGAAAGAGAGCGCTGTCCATATGGACACCAATGCATTTCTTGGAAATCCCTTAATCAAGGAAAAGATGAGTAATAAACATCCTTTAAAATAGTTTCATTTCTTGCAAGTTCTTCTACGCAGGCCTGAAACGCTGACCTTTCGCAAAGTGCTGTTTTCCACGGGAACCGGTCTTCTAAAGACAATGTTTCAAGAGCTGGACATCCTTATTTCTCCCCCACCTTCCTATCAGTTGAAAAAAACAACATAAAAATTTAAACACCTAGACTGCATTTATATTAAAATGCCATTTGGAGCTCCATTGTCCCTTCCTAGAGGCCTAGGCTCTGCCGTACTCACACTAAGTCAACCTGTGGATAAGCTGCTGCTGTGTAGGAAGGCCAGCCCTAAACAAGGAGGAAAAAGGGATGTATTAGAGCCGAAAGTTAATGGTAGACGTCGAAGCAGGGGATAGGAAATTAAATAATCAGAACTCCGCAGCAGGAGATGATGGGCTGTTTCCACGCATGGCTCTGGTTCTTTTAAGTGCACAATGGATGCCCGGATCCTGTCGACCAGACCTAAGGGGAGAAGGGAATTCAGATGAGGAGGACTGAAGCTCAGCTGCCAACAGCAGCCTGATTATCCTTTCATATATTCAAGAAGACACACAAATAGATCAGCACGTCTTTTCATTCTGAAAACATCCAGCTTACGTGACAATCGGTAAATCCCCTGCTCCGGTTTTTTTTCCAAGGCTGTTTCGTCTTTGTGCGAGGAAGGTGGTGTGGTCAAAGCCAATGGGGGTTCTTCTGCTCCCCTCAGGCCCAATAATGAGAAAAGCAATAGATCCTCTCTTTCTTTTTTTTTGATCTCTGCGTACAATACTCCATTTTTTTTTTAAATGGTCGCTGAAATATGAATCAGTTGCAGAAAGAAATGGTGGCTTCTCAATTCTCTAATGCAGGGGTGACAAACTCAAGGCCCGGGGGGGGCGGCGGATCTGGCCCATGGGGTGCTTAGATCTGGCCCTTGGGTCCGCGATGCCTCCGTCAGCAAAAATGGAGCTCTGTTTTCAGCCGCAACGGCCTCCTGCCACCCTCTGCCAGTGAAAATGGGGCTTCGGGGCAGGGGGGACATGCACTCTCCCCCCTCCCCGAGCTCCGTTTTCACTGGCAGAGGGTGACAAGAGGCAGTTGTGGCTGAAAATGGAGCTCAGGAGCCCGTTTTTGCTAGCAGAGCGCTCGGGCCACCACAGATGCTCCGGACACGTATGATGTCAAGTTGGCCATGCCCAATCTGGCCACGCCCACCCCAGCCCCTCAAGGTCAAACACAACCTTGACGCGGCCCTCAACGAAATCGAGTTTGACACCCCTTGCTCTAGATCCTTCTTCCCTATTTCCCCAACTTAAAATACAAATTTATTATTCCTTTTGGAAAATTAGGCCTCAGGATTATTGGCATATATCAATCTTTTAAAAACAGAGCGCTATGTAATGCTACTTTTATCTGTAGGATCAGTGCAATACATTCCTCCTCGCTTATTTTTATGAGTCGGTTATGCACATCTTCGCATCCATGTTTAGTGTACATATTGCCTTCAGAAGCTGTGGGTGCTCCATCACTGGAAGAAATTAAGAAGACTTTGGACAGCCATTTGTCCAGAATGGTATAAGGCAGGGGTGTCAAACTCAAGGCCCGCAGGCTGGATCCAGCCCATAGGGTGCTTAAATCTGACCCACAGGGCCGTCCTGGAAATAGCGTAGGACCGGTCCGCGGTGCCTCTGCCAGTGAAAATGGCGCTCGGGAGGGCCACATGCAGCTCTGCACTGTTTTCACTAGCAGAGTGTTGCAGGAGGCTATTGCAGCCAAAAATGGAACTATGGAGCCCATTTTCGCTGGGAGAGCACTCGGGCCACCACAGGCGCTCCCAATGATGTCGGGCTGGCCACGCCCACCCTGGCCATACCCACCCAACCTCGGCCCCCAAGGTCAAACACAACCCTGAGGTGGCCCTCAAGGAAATCAAGTTTGACACCCCTGGTATAAGGTCTCCTGCTTGTGCAAGGGCTTGGACTAGAACAGGGATCTCCAACCCTGGTCCCTTTAAGACTTGTGGACTTCAATTCCCAGAGTTCCTCAGCCAGCAAAGCTCTGGGAGTTGAAGTCCACAAGTCTTAAAGGGACCAAGGTTGGAGACCCCCGGATTAGAAGACCCCCAAGGTCCCTTCCACCTCTGTTATTCTGTCACATATTTTCTGCCTCTTTCCTTCAAAATTTAACTATTCCTTACAGGAAATTTTCATTTCACTTCATCTTTCCCCAGTTTTGCTACCAGCCAAATCTGAACCGTGAGAAAAGTGGAAATTAAAGTCAAAAAGGTAATGGTTAAAAAGATATGTTGACCATTAACAAATCTGTTCTGTTTCAACTTGGTTCCAAGTAGTCCTACGGAATCCAGATCAGTATTTCTCAACCTTGGCGACGGTTTGATTTCAACTCACAGAAATCTCTAGCCAGATCTTCAGAATTGGCTATATTCTTCGGCTCAGATTATTATGCCTTGATGGATGTCAACAAAACACACTTAATAATGTATAAAGATCAGCGTGTCTAAATATTTTGAATCATCCTTCAGTAAAACAACACAGCATAATGCCATTAGCATTAATCTATAAACTCTGCATATGATTTGATTTTGCACAAACATGGAAGCAGTAAAATAAGTACCAGTTAGTGGATATTATGAATTCAACATTCAACAGGCATTAGAAATTCATTAGATACATGATTTAACCCAATCAATTAATCAGGGCACGATTGCTTCCATTGATGTCAAATTTCTTCAACTTCTTTTAAGATGACACAGGTAGACCTTGACTTATGACTAGTTGCTTATTGACCCATTCAGAGTTAAGATGGGGCTGGTTCACATTTATGACGGTTGCAGTTTCCCGGGGGTCACGTGATTCCCTTCTGCGATCTTCGGACAGGCAAAGTTGGTCGGGAAGCCAGATTCACTTACCAACCGTGTTACTAACTTAACAACTTCAGGGATTCAGGAAAAGTTGTAAATGGGGCAAACTCACTTGACCAATGTCTCACTGAACGGCAGAAACGTTGGTCTCAGTTGTGGTTGTAAGTTGAGGACCGTTTGTATTTCAAGTGAGACAATTTCAGGCTTTTCTTCTATGAAAACCACTTAAGGTTATGTCTGCAAAGATAGCATGCCGAACAGGAAGGACAAGCAAAGGTTTTAAGATTAGGAAGGGTTTCAGGGTTAAATTATCTGTAGTAGCCATGTGCTTTTGCCAAATATGAGCGCAACTTCTCATGGAAATTATGGTCCTTCAGAGACGCATGGGTGTCATTAATGCCAAAGGAGGGGGGGGGACATATTCTCAGATTTGATTTGTAACTTTTAATGTTCCTCTATTAAAATTGGTCTTGGAAGGAAGAAAAGAAATGTGTGAATCACACAAGGCTCCCACACTTTTTCAGTTGAAGTAAGTCATCATCAACAAACAGAGGGAGAGAATCAAGATCAAGTGAAGTGTTAATACCACTTTATAATGCCTTGGTAGGGCCACACTTGGAATACTGCATTCAGTTTTGGTCGCCACGATGTAAAAAAGATGCTGAGACTCTAGAAAGAGTGCAGAGAAGAGCAACAAAGATGATTAAGGGACTGGAGGCTAGAACATATGAAGAACGGTTGCAGGAACTGGGTACGTCTAGTTCAGGGGTCAGCAACCTGCGGCTCTGGAGCCGCATGTGGCTCTTTCACCCCTCTGCTGCGGCTCCCTGCCACTCAAAATATGCATCACAACTGCCAATGTGTGACATCCACTGGCACATGACTTATTGAGCTTTTCAACCCCCGGTAGGCCAACCATGGATAAATCCAAGAAAAGAAAAGTTTCAGAAGAAAACAGAATGTTTGATTCAACTACATATGCTAGTTTTCTGGCCGTTCAAGAAATAGTCAGCCACGGAAAGGGTTTTGTGGCTCCCGGTGTTTTCTTTTCTATGGGAAACAGATCCAAGTGGCTCTTTGGTGCTTTAAGGTTGCAGACCCCTGGTCTAGTTTAATGAAAAGAATTACTAGGGGAGACATGATAGCAGTGTTCCAATATCTCAGGGGCTGCCACAAAGAAGAGGAAGTCAAGATATCCTCCAAAGCACTTGAAGGCAGGATAAGAAGCAATGGATGGAAACTAATCAAGGAGAGAAGCAACTTAGAACTAAGGAGAAATTTCCTGACAGTGAGAACAATTAATCAGTGGAACAACTTGTCTCCAGAAGTTGTGAATGCTCCAATACTGGAAGTTTTTAAGGAGATGTTGGATAACCATTTGTCTGAAGTGGTGAAGGGTTTCCTGCCTGGGCAGGGGGTTGGACTAGAAGACCTCCAAGGTCCCTTCCGACTGTGTTATTCTATTCTAACTTCTTGGACATAATGTTTAAAATGGGCTTCTTTGTGTGTGAAAAGCTCCGGTGAGAAGATGGGGGGTGAGAGCTTGTAAAAATTCTGAACTTGGACAAGTTTGGAATCGGTTCTGACTCAGCCACTAAACAAGAAGATTTCATGCTTCCACCAGTAACAATATTCTCTTCTGTGAATACAGTGGAAGGATTAATAGTTCCATATTAAATAATTCTGACGTTTCAGGACTGGGGCCCCTTGCTACACACCCTCTGAAATCACGCAAGCAGTGTGTTATAAACTGGTTTCAGTGAACAATCCACAGAGAAGGGTAAAAACCCTGAGACTTGTGAGAGGCGGAGGTATTGAAGTCGAAGGAAGCAACGTGCATTTCAGATACCAAGATCTAAGGGTCTCTAAATTGTTAGATCAGGAAATAAAGCCCTTAGTCCTGTAACCTCAATAAATCTGTTTGAGGGGCTTCTTCGGGGCAGGAGAGAGGACCTTGCCATGGGAAGCACCCCCTCCTTGAAGAATGAAATATTTTGAGGAATATTAAAAAGGCAGAATATTATATTTCTCCAAAGGGAGATAATGGAGAAACATGTTTTTTTAAGAGGCAGAAAGCGGCCCCACTTTTTCTTAATAGCCCACAGCAGATGTCAGCACTTAAGAAATAAAGAGCTTATTGAAAGAGTGTCTAGATAGCTCTATTCATAAGCAAAGCAAATACTGCAGGCAGAAATCTATTTAAGACAGGATATTGTTCTGACCTAGGCCTCTTGAGTCAGTAAAACACACAAGTAGTCCCAAAAAACCTGTTTTATTTTAACAGCTGAGAATTCTGTTCATTCACAGATGAGTCCCAATTAGTTGGAAAGAGTCTTTCGGGATAAGGCTGATAATCACCGCCCTTTATCTCCCTTGACACGCTGCCAAAGACCTCATTGGCAAAGCCACATGGAGTCCAGAATCAAACAGAGCTTCAGGATTTAAACTGCACAGAATTAACAATGTTGCTTCCTGCAAAGGCCCACGTGCCTTTGCTCCTCTTTTAAGTCTTATCATCTCCAATCATCTCCAAGCCTTACTCCTGAGTCGTCCTTTTTGTTTTAACTGTTCTTGCCTTCTGGCAGCTCTGTGCATGTACCCACTGGGAACAGGTTCCCCCTCTTCCTCTGCCTCGCTGAGGTCAGACTCTGGAGGCTCTGGAGGCAGCGTGTACCTCCCAGGTGGCCCTTTCTCTGCCTCCGACACAGAGCCCTCGTCCAAGCCTTCCCCAGACTCCAGGACTGGCCCATGTTCCTCCCCAGCCTCCTCACTGTCCAAATCTGCTGCCAGCTCCACAGGCTGCTGACGGACCACAACAGATATTTTGAAACTCTCCCCAGGAAAGTCTGAACAAAAACAGAGTGATAGGATTAGAAAGCAGCCTCTTAGCCAAGATGCAACACAGGATAAAAGTCATTAAGCCACAATAGGAATTGGCCAACATCCTTTCAGAACAAAGACCCCTTCATTGCACCATCCCAGAGCAGTCCAAACTTCAGCTGGGAGCTCAGTTAAACAATAAGCCAGAGGTTGACCTGATTAGCTCAGACCAACATCTAGGATTTGCATTTCCTCTTTTGCCTATAGAGCCAGCTATGACCCCTACATAACCCCACAGGAATCTGACAATAGCCAATAGAATACATGTTCTTGCACAGGAACAGAAAGCTCAAATACAAAGCCCAAAGAAGGTATAATACCTCCCCTCCATTCTCAACTCCATTTTGTAACTTGCACCATAACTGTAAATGCTGGTTGCTTTTGTTCATCATTAAACCATTTTTCCAATCAGCCTCCAAGTTACCAGTATCTTTCTCCCAGCTTGGAACTGAACCTGATGGATTATTTCTTTCAACACTACTACTGCTGCTGCACCAGGTGTTGCTTCCCTAGGCAACACCCCGGTTGAACAACACAGCCACCAGCCTCTTTTCGGATAGTTTGGGTCCCCTGCATGGACCAGAGATACAGGAGAACCAGGCCCTGAAATGAAACGGAGGCATTTTGGTTCACAGGTGTTTAACACACTCATCATTCAGCTTTGGCATGGTTGCAAACTAGTCCTTAGCAGTAGTGGGTTTCAAAAAAAATTACTACCGGTTCTGTGGGTGTGGCTTGGTGGGCATGGCATGGTTTGGTAGGCATGGCTTGATGGGCATGGTAGGGGAAGGATACTATAAAATCTCCATTCCCTCCCCACTCCAGGGGAAGGTTACTACAAAATCCCTTTTTCCTCCCAATCAGCTGGGACTTGGGAGGCAGAGAATAGATGGGGGCGGGGCCAGTCTGAACTACTCAAAATTTCCGCTACCGGTTCTCCAGAACTGGTCAGAACCTGCTGAAACCCATCTCTGGTCCTTAGGCTACCAAAAGTGTTTTGTTGTGTCCTCCTCACCTTCGTCCGGACGATGGCTTAATTAGCCGGCTCTTATCAGCTCTGGCAGCAAAAGAATCAGTGTCTGCCAAGAGCCCTCGATAACTGCCAAGACGCTGGTGAGTCACAACCTTCAGCTCTAGTCAATCCGTGGATTTGCCTGATACAAAGAGACACACCAGCTCTTGCTGCCTTTTATATCCTGTGGGGTGTGGCTCCATGACTCAGCACTTCCTAGGCCTGCCCCTCCCCTGTTTCTATCGTTCTCTTCTCTCCTGCCTACAAAACCTGGGATTGAGCCAAGCCTGATTGCTGTCAGCTGGGTCTGCAGGCGTGGCCTGGGGGGGGGAAGAGTCAGGAGAAGGAGGCCTCATTATCTCTTCCACCTGGCCTGCTTCTGGCTCCTGGAGCTGATCCAGGGAGGCCGGTGCTTCCAAGGTAAGTCCTGACGGCCCTTCCCCCTCACTGTCCAAGTCACTTTCTGGCAGCAGGTCCGGCTCCCAGGTACTTTCGGGCATGGGGCCAGGTTCAGGGGCGGGAGCCACAACATGTTTATGCCAAAAATAGGGGCTCATCTCTAAGCTTTTGCCTACAAAGATGCTAAAACACCACAAGCCTCACCCATTTTTTTTTCTCCTCCTCCTTTAATAAGCATGCCACTATTTTAATTTTGGCAGGTCCACTTCTTTTCGGATGAAATGTATTAGAGCAAAAACTATGCAATATTGTACAGGCTCTGAAGAACTAGTGACAATAAATATTGCACTGAATTATTTTTCTCCTCTGACTTAATTTTTTTTGGGGGGGGGGGGGGGGAATCCATATGCTGTAAAAGTTTCTTTGATTTTTTCCAGCTAAGCCTCACCATTTTATGTTAAGACTCACCAAGTTAATTTTAGGCAAATGATGAATGTGATCTTTGGTTTGTAGGTGGGAACAGATGCTATTTATGAAACAATTCCCTTGAGGGGGGATTTCTAAACCTTTCCATCACTTAGAAACAGATGGGCTTTGCTTTTTCACAGGATTTCTTTTGCTTATGCTGCAAACATTTTATTTCCATCCAGTGAAGAGCAGATACATAGCATGAAGCATCAGGATAATCTCCGACTCCTAATGCTCCTTACAGGCCTTTTTAATGTGCTCATGAATCATGCTCTGATTCACATCCAAACTTTCTGGCAGACTTGCAAATAAACAGAGCTGTGGAGCAGTGGTGAAATCCAATTTTTTTTTACTACCGGTTCTGTGGGTGTGGCTTGGTGGGTGTGGCAGGGAAAGGATACTGCAAAATCTCCATTCCCACCCCACTCTGGGGCCAGCCAGAGGTGGTATTTGCCGGTTCTCCGAACTGCTCAAAATTTCTGCTGCCAGTTCTCCAGAACCGGTCAGAATCTGCTGGATTTCATCCCTGCTGTGGAGTCATCTCCTCCCCCAAAAAAACATCAGAATCCATAGAAGGTGAATATATGACATCTGTTGTGTTTTCGGCTCCCGAGCCTGGCCTCTTGGCAGAGAGTGACTCAGAGAGTGAGGGGGAAGAGTCGACAGGGCTTCCCTCTGCAAGACCTTCCTCTCTGGCTCCGCTCCAGGTTCCAGAGGCAGGCCAGGTGGAGGAGATGATGAGGCCTCTTTCTCCCGCACCTTCCCCTTCCTAGGCAATGCCTCAACACCCAGCTGCTGACAATCAGTCCTGGTTAAATCCCAGGCATCACAGAGAGGAGAGGCGGGAACAACAAAATAAGGGGTGGGGCAGGCCTAGAGAGTGCTGAGTCACGGAGCCACACCCCACAGGGTATAAAAGCAGGAGGAGCTGCTCTATAGCTTCTTGTGACGGACAAAAACTCTTGGAAACTTTGGCTGCAATATTTTGAGACTAAGAATTTGGCTTCTGGATTTCTGTTTATTTCTGAACTCTGGGTTGCTCCAGCAATGAACTGCAGTTATGCTGGCTTTTGAGGACATAAGTGAACTTGGCAGGCAGGTTTGTTGCCAGAACTGATATCTGTCGTAGGAATAAATTGCTGGCAGATATAGTCAGCTCGCGTGTCTTCTTGGTTGTGGTTGGAGGGGGACACAGAACAACATCTCTGATTTTTTTTTCCATGCATTTTTCCCTCTAGCATGATTTTGACTAGGAGTGTCTACAATAGGGGTGTCAAACTTGCAGCGTCACATTGTCGTCATGGGATGTATCATGACTTTTTTCCCCTTTGCTAAACTGGGGGTGGGGCGCATCTGGCCCACAGGCTGTAAGTTTGACACCTCTGGTCTACAACAGGGGTGTCAAACTCAATTTCATTGAGGGCTGCATCCGGTTTGTGTTTGACCTCAGGTGTGTGGGGGGGGGCATGGCCAGGGGCATGGCCAGCTCGACAGCACTCATTGAGGCTCTGTTTTCAGCCCCAACGGCCTCTTGCAGCCCTCTTCCAGTGAAAACGGAGCCCAAGCTCCGTTTTCACTGGAAGAGGGCTGTGTTGTGACCCCGGCCCAAGTAGGTAGTCGTAGACGCAATCAGTTCAAAAACAAACAGACTTTATTAGAACAGCTGAGAATTAACTCATTCTCAGCATCGACCAAACTAAATCAAAGGAAATTCTTCATAACACAAGTCTTCAGTCTTATCACCAACCTTGGTCTAATTAGGCAAACTGCCAAAGGCTTTTCCTTGGCAAAAATTCAAAAGCAGAAGACGCCAACAAGTAAGACAAGGAGCAAGTCAACGTTGTTTTCCAACAAAGAGCCCAAATGCCGTTGCTGGTCTTTTAAGCCTTATGGGAGGGGCCAATCACCTCTTGGCCCTACTCCCGAGTTGTCCTCTTTGCTTGAGCTGCTCTTGCCTTCTGGCAGCTCTTCTCATGCGTGCATTAGGAACAGGCTCTTCCTGTTCCTCTGCCTTACTACTGTCAGCCTCTGGAGGCTCTGGAGTCCGCACATAACTCCCAGATGGCCCTGGCCCCATCTCTGCCTCTGACGCAGAGCCATCATCCGGGCCTTCCCCAGCCTCCAGAACTGGCCCATGTTCTTCCTCAACCTCATCGCTGTCTGATTCCGTTGCCAGCTCTGCAGGCTGCTGGCGGACCACAAGAGGCTGCAGAAGGCCATCGCAGCCAAAAACGGAGGCCAGGAGGGCAGCACATGCGCCCCACCCATGCCCCGATTTTGGCCTTGATGGCCTCCTACAACCCTCTCCCAGCAAAAATTCAGCTGTTGCGGACAGTAACCGCTGAAAACGGGATGTGGAGGTGCATGCATCCCTCTCCCAGCTCCATTTTCACTGGCAGAGGCACCTTATGCTGGTCCTTTGCTGTTTCCAGGCCGGCCCTGTGGGCCAGATCTAAGCACCCCGTGGGCCGGATGCAGCCACGGCCTTGAGTTTGACACCTTTGATCTAGACTGAATCTGGTTGCAGATAATCCTAGTAACATAAAGACTGGATTCACTACATTAAGCTACAATTTAAGGGCGTGCTTAAGAGCACCAGTGTGCCTACCGTTCCTGTCCTAATGTTCCCTTTGATTGTATCCAATTCGTATAGTTATATCATGTTTATACTTATATAAACTGTTGTGACAAATAAATAAATAAATAAAATAAAATTTGTAGTTGGGACTATATAAAGGTTGAATTCAGTTCAACCGGAAAGTGATTCAAATTGAATCGTCGATTTAAATAGTGTTTGTTGTTTTTTTCATTATTTGGGAAAGACAATATATACTGACTGATCCAATTTAATGGTTTCAATCAAGTCAACACAAGTTTCCAAACTGATCTGTCGTCAGATTCTGTAAATACAGTATATAGACATTCCCCGTCAAGCTTGGCTTAATGAGTTGTGCAAACGTAGCCATTATGGCGTGTACCCCCTAACCTGCTGTTTTGTGTGAGGAGTTATCCATGTCCTTGACTAAATAAATTGTGATTAAAATAAAACTTGGTGAAATGGGTGTAAAAGCTCAGAAGAATGGCATTTTCTAAAGTGCAATTCTAGGTCTGCAATTAGAGGAAGTAATACTTGCTTTTCCACCTGCGTTGTATTATTTATTACATTTCTGCACGGGATACGGTTGAAATAATTCACTCAAAGTCAGAGACAAAAACTCCAGAGCTGTTGCTGCCCTGGTGTGAGAGATGATGAAAAGAGAATGGGTAGTAGCCTTTGAAACATAAAAGAGTATGCTTTTCAGGAGTAACTCAGGGTTACCTTTTCCATTCTTCTTTATGTGACTTCCAGCAGAGGAAAAGCTATCATTTTTACATCCAGCCATGGGACAGATGGCTGCAGACTTATGTTTTAAAAGTAAATTGAATCCAGCATTTTGAGGCAAAAGTATTGTATCCAGGGATGCTATTCAGCAGGTTCTGACAGGTTCTGGAGAACTGGTAGTGGAAATTTTGAGCAGTCCAGAGAACCGGCAAATACCACCTCTGGCTGGCCCCAGAATGGGGTGGAAATGGAGATTTTTTTTTTTAATTTGCATTTATATCCCGCCCTTCTCCGAAGACTCAGGGCAGCTTACACTATGTCAAGCAATAGTCTTCATCCATTTGTATATTATATACAAAGTCAACTTATTACCCCCAACAATCTGGGTCCTCATTTTACCTACCTTATAAAGGATGGAAGGCTGAGTCAACCTTGGGCCTGGTGGGGCTTGAACCTGCAGTAATTGCAAGCAGCTGCTGTTAATAACAGACTGTCTTACCAGTCTGAGCCACAGAGGCCCACAGAGATTTTGCAGTATCCTTCCCCTGGAGTGGGGAGGGAATGGAGATTTTACAGTATCCTTCCCCTGGAGTGGGTAGGGAATGGAGATTTTGCGGTATCCTTCCCCTGCCACACCCACCAGGCCACGCCCACCAAGCCACACCATGCCCACCAAGCCACACCCACAGAATTGGTAGTTAAAAAAATTGAATTCCACCTCTGATTATATCCAGCTGACAAAAATCCATGGCAGAAAGATAGATTTGGCACTGACACGCATTCACACAGTGAGGTTGTGTGGATTCCCAAGCAAAGTTTAAGCGAGCGGAAGAGAGTTAAGGCAGTTCCTTCTTAGGAGTTCTCAGAGGATATCTATCTTTAATGATGCAATAGTTTATTATTATCAGCTGGGATCATCAGAGCCTTTTAAAAGCATTTTTTCTGCAACCTCTTCGGCCAAAGAGGTTTCATTTCATTTCATTTCATTTCATTTATTAGATTTTTATACCACCCTTCTCCTGAAGGACTCAGGGCGGTTCACAGCCAAATAAAACAGTAAAAAGTGCACAATAAAACAATAGTTAAAAAACTTATTAAATATAAGGCCAAATTAAAATCCATTTAAAACCATAAAACCCCATAAAATTTAAATCCAAATATTAAAAACTACTAAAAATTTCTATGCCAGTCCTGCGCGAATAAATAAGTATGTCTTCAACCTCGCGGCGGAAGGTCCAATGGTCAGGCAGTTGACGGAGTCCTGGGGGAAGTTCATTCCAGAGGGTGGGAGCCCCCACAGAGAAGGCCCTTCCCCTGGGGGCCGCCAGCTGACATTGCTTGGCGGACGGCACCCTGAGGAGTCCCTCTCTGCACGGGTCGGTGGGAGGCAATCGGTAGCAGTAGGCGGTCCCGTAAGTAACCCGGCCCTAAGCCATGGAGCGCTTTAAAGGTAGAAAAAATGCTTTTAAAAGTAAAAAAAGTAAAAAGTAAAAGTAAAAAAAAAAAAAGTTGGCCACACCCACCCAGTCACATTACACACACCCCACCAAGCCACGCCCACAGAACTGGGAGTAACGAATTTCAACTTTGAGACAGAGGGTTTTTACAGGCCATTAATTCCCAGACTGTCTTTTCTCTTTTCTTCACCGAGGCGGCTTTAAGGCCATGATGAGATTCAGCTCCTGCAAAACTCAAAAATTGCAAATTCTGCCAAACCACTTCAGGAGCTGCTGAGGAAGGAAGTCCTGCAAACCAGGGGAAAGGTAGAAAATGCGAGGGTAGGGTATTCCAGACTTTTTCCTACCTGCAAGTTAAAAATAAAATATCTGAAACCCAGCAACCCACCTAGCCCATCTTCCTCCGCTTCTGTACCTTTTAATACAGAGAAAAGGCACTTTCATCCATGCTGTGATTCTTAGGTCAGCACACCGCATATAATGCATTACCTCTTTGCTGGAGCAGTTCTTCTAAAAACAAAAAAACAAAGATGATGGATCTTCTGCAGAACTCAGCAGGTTGTCCTTTTTGCTGTCTTTCGGGGTGTTTCTAAGAAATGTGGCTAGTGATGGAAGGTAAAAGAACTTGTAGAGTTGTGGGATGGGATCTGCACTTAGCAGAAAGTGTTTTTGGTAAGCTCAGAGTTCAGGTTGGGCTCTTGGAGGTTAAAGGTCAGAGTTTTGGAGATTCTCAAGCAAAAACACTGCCTCGCTGTCGGGGTTCCGACAGATGCCCTAATTAAATTGACACCCACTCTATTTCTAGGTGGGGATCTGGGAACTTTTATAAGGCAAGGTTCAACTGTTAAGCAATTGATACCCCCAAAAAAGTTGGTATCAAGGCCTCATCCACTCCCTTATAAATGTAAATTTGAAGTTATTGAAGGGAAACAGTAATAAGCCTATAATGAATCATACTAGACTATAGTATAGTATAGTATAGACTGCAGAAAAAATAATTGCTACCAACTTGCCTTCCATTGAGGACCTGTATACTGCACGAATCAAGAAGACGGCCGTGAAAATATTTGCAGATCCCTCGCATCCTGGACATAAACTGTTTCAACTCCTACCCTCAAAACGACGCTATAGAGCACTGCACACCAGAACAACTAGACACAAGAACAGTTTTTTCCCAAAGGCCATCACTCTGCTAAACAAATAATTCCCTCAACACTGTCAGACTATTTACTGAATCTGCACTACTATTAATCGTTTCATAGTTCCCATCACCAATCTCTTTCCACTTATGACTGTATGACTATAACTTGTTGCTGGCAATCCTTATGATTTACATTGATATATTGATCATCAATTGTGTTGTAAATGTTGTACCTTGATGAATGTATCTTTTCTTTTATGTACACTGAGAGCATATGCACCAAGACAAATTCCTTGTGTGTCCAATCACACTTGGCCAATAAAAATTCTATTCTATTCTATAATATACTGGTATACTAGTGTAAGGTTCACTATTAATATGTTTAAGCTCATAGCTGCCAAACAAGAGACTTAAACAGAGGCTTGAGTAAAATAGCATTTAATCTTGATCAAGCTTAAATGGTTAGTTGTTCCAAACACATAGAGTACATGCACGGAAGGACTACAAAATAGAGAGGGAATCCACATCCCTTTTATATTCTTCAGGAACATCATGAATCTTCAATTCTGGCATCTTTAATTTGTGTATCCTGGAATCTGGTTTGTGTATCCCCCCCTCTCCAGGGTAGAGCCCTTTAATGAGCACCATTTAGCGTTATCTACTCTGATCCTTTGTTTTCACACTTGGCTATTTCTCAGGCAGAATGGGGAGAGATCAAATGATGGGCTCTGATCAAATGATGGGACATGTAGTTTGACAAATGCCAGATACTTTCAGGATGATAACAATCCAGGAATTTAGTCAGTGTGTCAAAGTGCATCCAAGATCCTTACGGGCAAAGAGCATAATATATATGTCAGTGCCACAGGAAACAGATATTTACAGCATGCAGGTAAGAAATCATTAGCAAGATTCCACCAATTCCAGTACCTCAACATATCTCTTCCCTTACACTAGAATTAGTAGAAACTTGTTATTCTGTAACCATTAGGTTCCTGTAATTAATACATATATAGCCTTTGTATTTGTATAACACACATATATTGTACCCTTATATCTGTAACACAAATATGCCTTTGTATTTGTCTCACATATATTATGCCTTTATATTTGTATCTCCTGTAACAAACATATTCTGTTATTAGGCCTCTGTAATGTATCTGGTAACCCATATCAATCTTCTTCCTGTTTTTCTTGTGCCATCTAAGAGCAGGGTACGTATCTCAGTTGAAACTGTAGACATCATCCGGGAGATAATTTAACTTCAGCCCTAACTTACACCTTTGATCTGTTCCCTGCAGCTCAGGGGGCCAAATGAGCAATTTGGAGAAGAAAGGAATGCTCAAGGAAGAGATAACTCTAATTGGGAGGCTTCTATTCTTTTGCAGGGCAATAAGTAATACACAAACCTAAACTAGGAGGCCAGAATTGGGTACTAAGCTGATGTCTCTGAGGGTATAAAAGGACGCCATATCTTCACCAAGATGTGGCTATTTCCTCACATGCATCGTATCTGTATGTTCGGTATATAGTCCCACCCAGTATTTTGTTTTTGGCCATAAATAAAATCTGCTTCTTTTTCCAAGTCTCGTCTTAAGTCACTCTTTTTGGCATTCTGGTGACTCAGGTATATTTTGGGACCTTACATTATCTAAGGGAATCATGTATGTGAGTTGACGAGGACCTGCCGTAAATCAAATATAAATGAATTTGACTGGAAAATATTTATTTGCAACCATAGGTATTAGCAAAGTTCATATAAAATTAAAACAATCCATATCAGTTCAATATATCCCCCTTCACTACTTAACAGCGCTATAAATAAATAAATACAGAAAATCAATGCAAGAGGCACACTCTTCACCTTTCTGTCTCCAGGACAATTTTGAGAATTTAGTGAAACTTAACAGATCCCTTTGCTGAGAAATATATTCAATGGTATGACGTGAAATAGATTGCATTACAAAAGAAACCAACAATGCCCTCAAAGGCAGTTGAGAAAATACTACTGTACCTCCAAAACAGAAATATAGGATTGTACAGGCTATTTTCTTAATCCATGAAGAGTAATTTAGATAGACTTATCAAAGGTAACAAATCTCTTTGGAGCCTAGAGGCCATACATCACTTGGTAGTTCTACCTGAACAAAGAGTGATTTTGGGGGAAATAAAAGCTGCTGATTCATTCCCAATTCTGGGCCAAAACTGAGATCCTAAGGCTCAGACAAACAGATAACTGTTGATGCAAATTACCTTCCTGCGTTGTTTTTAAACCAATTTGGATACCCATCACTCAGGAAAGCTCTAACTGGGATGAAACAGTTACACCCACATAGCCCTTTTCCAATTCACTACAGTTTTTTAATTGTCCTTCAACATCCAGCTCACTTTCTGGTCTACTTTGCAAAGGCGTTGTTGTTGTTTTTGCCACCCTTTTCAACATCCAAGTCCAGGAATAGGATCTCCCGGTGGTGCCCCATCTAACCCTAATCCGAACCCTAACTAGGTGGCTCAGTGACTAAAGACACTGAGCTTGTTGATCAGAAAAGCCGGCAGTTCGGGTGGTTGGAATCCCTAGTACAGGTCTCCTGGGGTTGGACTAGATGACCTCCCAAGGTCCCTTCCAACTCTTTGTTACTGCTGCATAAATGCTACCAAAGTCTGCCCCCTGCTGATGAGAAAGAGGGCGACACTCCCTCAATCCTAGATGCTGATCCATATTGGTAAACCGTGTGTGTGTGTGTGTGTGTGTGTGTGTGTGTGTTTTCTGCCCACGCGTTCAAGCCCTAGGATTTCCAGGTGGTCTCCCATCCTCGCCAGGAATCCTGTAATGCAGGGGTCTCCAACCTTGGCAACTGTAAGCCTGGAGGACTTCAACTCCCAGAATTCCTCAGCCAGCAAATCTGCCTGGGGCATTCTGGGAGTTGAAGTCCTCCAGGCTTACAGTTGCCAAGGCTGGAGACCCCTGCTGTAACAGACAGCAAGCGAGCGCATCCGAGATCCTTACGCTCAAAGAGCATTCAAAGCCCTCCGCCCGGTTTCCCAGGCGACGGAGGCCACGCCCCGCGACGACCCCGCCTCTCCCTGAGGGCGGGGCGGCGGCGCTTGCCGGAAGCGGAAGCCGCTGCCGCTCCTCCCGGGGAGCGCCACGGCCAGGAGGAAGCGGTCTCGGCACGAGCCCATCGGCGGTGGGTCTCGCGAGCGGGGAAGGCAAGGGCAGGAGCGGCGAGGGAGGGGGGGCGATGATGGCAGGCGGTCCCTTGCGGGGGGGGAGGACATTCAGCGCCTTGCCTCGCCGCCTTGGGAAAGGCGGCCCTCACCAGCAGCACGGAAGGGTGTAGGGGGGTTGCCCCCGGCTTTCCCCTTGGACGGAAGCTTCCGGTTCTAGCGGGAGGGAGCAGCAGGTGAGGAGGCCTAGACCGTCCCTCTGTAGGGAAGCCCAAACCGGAAGCGCCGGGGGCGTGACCTGAGCTCCCTTGAAAAGCGCGGGAATTCGGCCTGGTTGGAGGCCTTGCTGTGAGGCACCCGCTGAGGCCCCGGCTGGGCTTGAGAGCGGCAGCCGTGTCAAAGCACGCGCGGTTTGCGTGACAGTCATGGCTTTTGCTGTAGTGTAGAGCGGTGTTTTTCGCCACCTCATCCCTTTTAAGATGGTTGGGCTCCACCCTCATCCGCCCCTAAATAAACCGGCTGGGGAATTCTGGGAATTGAAGTCCACTCAGGCGAGGCGGTTGGGAAACATTGGCGTGGAGGAGAGAGAAAGAGAGGAATATAAGCCGCCTCTCAAAACTCTTCTGGCTTGGAAAAGAGCTGAAGACATGTTAAGTGTATTTTTCTGTACCTAGTATGCATTCTGAATTTGTTTCTCCCGCTCTGGAGAGGGTAGAATACTCCAATATTTGAGGGGCTGCCACAAAGAAGAGGGGGCCAAAGCGCTTGAAGGCAGGACAAGAAACAGTGAATGGAAACTAATCAAGGAGAGAAGCAACCTGGAATTGAGGAGAAACTTCCTAATAGTGAGGACAATTAACCAGTGGAACAGCTCGACACCAGAAGTTGTGGATGCTCCATCACTGGAGGTTTTTAAGAAGAGACTAGACAGTCCCTTGTCTAAAATGGTGTAGGGTCTCCTGCTTGAGAGGGAGCTGGACTAGAAGACCTCCAAGGTCCCTTCCAGCTCTATTACATTCCTATTCCTTGGTTACAGGTTCCCCCCTCCTATGTGAGAAAAACTAGGGGACCAAGGCTTGTTCCTTAATGCTGCATGTGTGATTAGTCTCTTGTAGGCGATCCTCTTTCTTTATCACTTTCTCCATTTCGGACCTGCAATCAATCACAGCATTGGAGATCTTGAAGACACATAGAAGTCATTGTGTTGCATCTAATCCAGATCTTTGAGACTGGGCTACGTCGGATGAGCAAGGGGATCAGCCATGTCTTGGGGTCTTCATCTTGGTGGGGGCATGTTGATTGGGAAACCGGCTTTTCACCCTTTCTGGGAGCCAGTTTGACTGGGCTTTTGTTGTTTGAAAATAGGCTGGTATCCTTGCCTTTCGTCCACAGCATTATGACCTCATCAGCTACCCATCAGAGCTGTGGGCTGATCCAGGCACATTTTTTGCTGGTGGGGGCTTCTCAGTGGAAGGAGACCAGGAAGAACATATTTGTGGAGGTCCAGTTTTGCAGGGAGAAGGCTTCTGTGCAGTCGTGGGGTGGTGCTATATTCTTTAAAGAAACATCTGTTGGTCAAACAGGAACTCCTATCCAGAGTTCCTAATGCCAGGAATAAACACACAAAACCTGATGACTTGGATAAATTTGGAGTTTTAAAGAGGCTGAGGGAAGTCTAACAAAATGGCTGCTTTGCAGGATGACCTGTCACAAAAACAAGTTCATGGAAGAATGGCAAATGAACCTGTCCTCCCATTATTTTCTCTCTATAAAAGCATCTTTCCAAACAAAGCATTGGGGTGTGACCATGCATTTTTCAGTTTCCTAAGAATTCTTGCTCATATGCAAGAGCTAGAGCATACTTGAAAATTCCATACTAGATGTTGGTGCTTTGCACTGTGCTAGCTTTTTTATTTTGTTTTTAAACTTAAATCCTTTAAGATATGGCACTTGCATGCCTCCCTTATTAGGAACACAAGAGTTGCTGGGAGAAGACCCTGGCCATCCAGAGTACTTTGGGGCTGTTTTATAGTATGGGGGGGGTCGGTCATCCAGCCAGAGGGACATCAGATGTGTACATATAGTGGCAAGGTTGATGGTTAGTTTCATCATCATCATCAGCAATAGTTTGGCTCTCAAGGAGTAACTCAGACTTCCTTTTTCTTCAAGCCCCAAGATAGACTAGAAACTTCCCAAATTCATATCCTTCATAGCTTTTATAGAACCAGTGTACAGAAACACAACAGTGAGACCTCTGAACTAAATGTGCCTCTTCCAACACCCCAATTCTATATGAAGGGGTGGAATTTGAGTAACGTCATTTGGCAGATTATGTTCTCATGTTACTGTTGTTGCTGGCATGCCCCAGTTTTTCTGGGGGATCACAAAGTACCTTACTTTGTCTCTCCCACAATTTCATCTGTATAGCAGCCTCTGACTGGGCAGAAGTGTGACAGTTCCTTGAGAGTGTATCTTAGTAAATAGGGTACCTGAAATGCTGTATAACATTATTACTATCTTTGGTTATTAGATCTAATTAATACCTCTTTGGTTATCAGGCTATAAAGGTCCTGATTTTGTCATCCTTCTTTTCCTAAAAACTAGATCTGAAAGACAACTAATTGTTGCTTGCTGTGATGCAGTAGTGCTATAAAATGGCTAAGAGAGTGGCAGAGACTGAGCTGACTGACAGAAACTGGGATCAAGAAGAAGAAACAGAGGAGGTAAACAAAGCTTGCTTTCATTAATTTAGAGCAACAGTATCTGAAGTACACAATGTATGTCGCCTTATTTTTGGTGTATGTGAAGAAAATACTTCGCAAAACTGGGAAGGTAATGGGCCGGTTTGTCCAGCCTTTCTTGAATGTACCAAGAGTCAAGACCAAAACAGTCACAGAAGAAAAATTTGTCTCACATAATTTGTCTCTATATGAAAAGTATGGGGTTACCAGTGTATTGGTTGTTGTAGTATTAAAGTTGATCTGTCTTGTGTAATTAAAAACATATGAACTCATGCAGACTTTATTGGTAATACATGCCAATTATAACTGGGCTTATTGTAACCTTTGAAATTTGGACTTATGTGTTTTCTTCCTGATGACACAGTAACAGCGTCTTAAAAGAAGCTTCTTTATTGTCTGCCCCTGATGGGGCCTCACTAATGAAGGAGTCAAGCCAAAAAGTAACTCACTTTTAAGTGCTTCTGTGGTGAGCAAGGGAAGGAAACCACACATTTATGTTGAGCCACAGATAGGCTATGTTGTGTAGGCTCTTTGTGCAATGGCATTGCCTTCAAAATCTCCTGAGATTTTGATAATTACACCCCAGTATCTTGCAAGGTTTCGACCTTCTCACACACCAGGCAGAGCCAATCTGGAGGCCATGGGCATCACATCAGCTAATTGTTATTCTGCGTAACATACCTTGTAAGTGGGTTGTAACAGGGCTGAGTTTCTTCTCTGAGATTGATGCTGAGCTCTGGGTAGTGATGGTTTTCACAATGTTTAATCAAGATGGCTAGTCATATAGATCAGTAATCTATAAAGCAACTATTTCTATTGAGAATATTACCAGTAAACAGAATTACTGTTTGAAAAACAGTATAATTAGGGTTGCTTTTATTCACATGTGTCATTGGGTAATTGTGTTTCAGTTCACATTAAAGCACTCACAGTTTCATGCAACATAACAGCTACAGGAGAAATCTGCTGTTAAAATTATACTTGGACATTACATCAGCATGATTCTGACTTCCAGATCCTCCAAACAGATCTGAATTTTGTGAATGCTTCCAATAAAAACTGATAAATAATTCAAGCAGTGGTGTGAGATTTCTAGAAAAAAATTGTTTAATTATCCTTTACCTATATCTTCCCTGTCTTCCATGTTCTATCATCAATTAGCTTAAGATATTAACTCATTATTTAGTTAGCTTAAGATTACTCATTATTTTGAGTAAATAATAAGGCTGCGATCCTGTGATCCCCATGCTGTGGATCACACCACAGTTCAGAATTCCATTCTCTGCGGGAAAATTCGTTGATTCCTTTCCTTTCTCCATGGAGAACGTTTTATCATTGTCTATATCACTGTTTCTCAACTTTGACAACCTGAAGATGTGTGGACTCCAACTCCCAGAATGCCCCAGCCAGTATGTTGTCTTGGATATTCTGGGAGAGTCCATACATCTTTAAGTTGACATGTTTGAGAAAAACTGGTCTATATCCTTTGACTGTGTGTCCAAGTTACTCTTGTGTTTATAAGCAAAATCTACAAGTGTGGTGCAGCATGAAGATGTTGGATTGGCCCTGTTCCAGTTCTCTTTCAGCCAGGGATCCCCGCCTCCCAGTTGCTATGGGAGAATAATTAGAATTGGAATCACTGCATTCCATTTAGAGCTCTTGAATGTACTGATAGTCCTCAACACTATGTCTCTTCATTTAATGATAGTTCAAAATTACAACCTGGAACTTACGACCTGTACTCACACTTAACAACTGTCACACCGCTCCTACAGTCACATGATCGCAATTGAGGTGCGTGACAACTGGCTCACATTTACAACCAGTTGCAGCATATCAACAGCCACATAATTGCAATTTGCAACCCTTTTTGCCAACTTCTGGCAAAATCTGCCTACTGTACAAATTGTCGTAAATTTGGGTCCAGCTTGACTTACAACCCCAAGGATTTACAACAGAAATTCTGATCCCAGTTGTAATTGTAAGATTAACCTATATGGTGGGTTTTATATATACTGTATATATAGGAAAGAAGGAAGTAATTTCATGATAAAAACTAAGATGAACGTTGGAATCATTTACAGGACATCCTTGTTATCTATAAATAGAAATAATTACAGTTTTTCTGAAAGCAATTTAATGATTTCTAAAGTTTATTGGGTAAATTGCAATAAATATGCTTCTTAAAAATAATGACTAATTTGAGGGGAATCTGTCAGTTGACATCTTTTGGGAAATATTTATGGAAAACATGTTCTAAATATTTTGAACAAGTCAGTGAGCAGCTATGATACCCAGAAATGATTCATAAGTAATCATCCGCAGCGATGTTATAAAATTTGAACATGCCAAGTGATTGAATATTGCAATCCAACATCGAACCGCGTGGTGTTAAAAGTGGATGGTTACACCAAAGAGCCGGAGTAAGAAAATGGGTTTTTTTGGGATTTGTTTTTCCAGACTATTTTCATTTTGCTTGTCTAAGAATTTAAACATTCTCTGCAGGTAGGGACTTTCTCAGTGGCCAGTGAGGAAGTTCTGAAAAACAGACCAATTAAGAAGGCAAAGCGTAGAAATGTGACGACTGAGGTATTTATATATATATTTACCATTTTAAAATAACCTTTCTGCTAATTTGTCTAATTCCTCTCATTGCCTAAAAATAGTTTTGTCACTAACTGCTAGCTTGTATAAACAGAACTCTTAACTAAATACTCAGACTAATATATAATTGAATTTCTTTTAAATTTTTGATGCAAAATGTCATTTATAATTCTAGAAGATTCATAATGCATGAAATGTCCCTCTGGGGGAGCATTTGAAAAAGATAAGGATTCTGGAAGATTTTCATGTTTCTAGCCATTCTTTTTCTAACAGCTGGGGAAGAGAGAAGTTTCTTTTTGTGGTTAGGTCCAACTATTAAAAAGCTTAGCTTTTCACTGTTTGTATGGATCCCTTACACTAAAAAATAATAAAAGAAATTGAGTCCCCGTCTTTGACACTCTCATCCAGAAAAAGAATGAATTATGTTGGTAAACACTTGTATATTTTAATAGTAAAAACTTAGTTGGCAGAATGCAATATTGTACTTTCTTCAGGCTTCTGTTAATTCCAAATAGTTATTCAGCTTCTATTATATCTGCAACTGAATCATCTGAATTAGAAAACCAACATTTATGGAATTTAAAAACACTGTTATTTAACAGTTTTTTTTTTAATTCCTGGTGATTTGTAGTGAATCCCATATACTCTTTCTAAACTCAGTTTACAACGTATGAAAATGCTGGGAAAGCTAGCAGGATCAAGGGACTAAACTCAATGTTTTTCAACCTCAGTAACTTTATTAATGAGTGGTTTTCAATTGTCAGGATTCCTCCAGGCTGCTAGGCCAGGGGTCTGCAAACTACAAAGAGTCTATGAGTTGAAGTCCACAAGACTTAAAAGAGCCAAGTTTGCAGACCCCTGTGCTAGGCTAATTCTGCAAATCCATATGATTTCCAAGTCCAGTGAAGTTGCCTTCCTTCAGATCGAAGCTGAGGCATATTCCTTTTTGTGAGCCCTGCTAGTACACAGGTCACCTTTTAGAATTATGTACTCTTGGGGCCTCTCTATTCATTTGCAACTTAATGTTTGAAGAGGGCTAAAATGGCTCTGTATTGTTGTTATTAAGGATGTGTAGAACATTTTGAATTCAAAACATGTCTCTTTCGGCTGTCAGGTCAAAATAACCTGCTTTTAAAATAAGAACAGGGAGTTTAGAATTAAAAACATTTTGCTGCTCTGACTAACTATTGATTTATCTTTGTACAGCAAGAAAAGTCATCTTTGGACGGCTCACAGCCTTTAGTTTTGGGTCAGGGGTTTGACTTAACACAATTTATGCTGTTGGTATTTTCCCTGAGATGGAGTGGGTTTTTTTTTAGCAGTGGTCCAATATAATTTAAATTATACATACATACATCTATCATCTATCTATTATCTTCCCAGTACGTAACAATGCTAAATCCTATTTGAATCTTCTTAACAAGAAGCTTTTAAGTTGGTGTTGAGTAATGATAGGAGGATTTATGTGGTTCCCCCCCCCTCACCCCACCGGTTGATGGTTCAGTTCTACAGAATCGGGCTTTTCAAAGGCCATGCTGTGAAGTCCAAAAGAAGGTGTCACGTAACGTGCTGAGCATCCCTCAAAAACGAAAAGTGGCACCATTCTGGTTTTTCAAAATATTACTTTGGAGGCATTTTTGGATGGGTGCCATTGGAGGCTCCTGCCCAAGATATTTTCAGTTAAGGAAATGGAATGACATTTGTTAAAAGCAGTGGCTGAAATAACCGGAAACTGCTCACGAGAAGCAACATTTGGGAGAAATAAACCAAAAAAACCCACTTTAGAGGTAGCATTAAGCTTTTGTCTTTGAACAGCTTCTGATTACTGTGGGAGAGAGGAGCGATGGCCATCAGGAATATCTGGGGTTTACTGCAAATGCAGCCATCATGAAAAAATAGGAAGAAAATCCTATCCCTTCTGAATAGGCACAGGATGGCCTTGTAATCTGAGAAACACAAGAGTACGGTAACTTATTCCTGTTCTTTTTTCAGTCAGAAAGTGGCGGAGCTTTTAAGGGATTTAAAGGTTTCGTTTTACCCTCTGGGACTAGTATCTTTTCTGGTTTCGGGAATGGCTCGGGAACAAAATCCTTCGGAGGGTTATCCAATGGTGGCGGCAGCTCCAGCAGCATTACTCACAGCGCTTCGCTCTCCAGTTTAAAGACAACTTCAGAAACCGAACCTACATTTAGTAAGTCATTCTTTTTCTTTTTTTTTCTGGGGGAAATAATCTTAATATCTTCCAATGAAAATTATTTTTAAAAAATGCTCTGTGGTTTAAAAAGGAAGGACTGCGTTTAGCTTGGGTCGCCTGAAGAGAAAGAGATGCATTTAACCTAGTGGAATAAGGGTATTTTTTTAACATAAATCCAGTACCGGTAGTCCTTGATGACAATTTCCTTTGTGAGCAAGGCAGTTGTTAAGTCAATCACACCCAATCATACAACCTTTTTTTTTTTTTTGCCATTGTTGATAGGTGAATTGCTGCAGTTGTTAAGTGAATCATGCAGTCCTTAAGAGAATCAGGCTTCCTCCATTGATTTTGCCTATTGGAAGTCACTGGGAATCATGTGACTGGGGATGGCAAGATGGGTATAAGTGTGAGGACTGGTTGCATCTTAATTTTTGCAGCGCTGTTGTAACTTTGAACAGTGGCTAAATAAATGGTGGGAAGTCGAGGGCCACCTTCATCCATTTAATTGCCATTGAAACTTATTTCAATGTTTTGGGGGCTTGTTTAGAACTTTGTGGGGGAGGTACGTTGCAAAACCCACCCTTGGTCTCTGTGTTAATCTGTAAGATCCTTTCTTGGAAGGACTTGGTTGTGATGTATGTTTTGCATCCTTAAAGAATTATATTTTCAAAGTCACATTTGAATCATATTCTTCACATTTTTCTGGAAATAACAGGCAACAGTTCTTAAATGAAACAGAACCTCTGAGAGAGAAAATGAGCATTCGTGCTCTTTCATTACTTAGAAATGCCAATCGGCTGGATCCAGTTACAATTCGAATAGAGCTGTCTAAATCATTTATTGAGTCTGGATCCAGATCTTAAGAGGATTGAAAAGGAGGTTCATGTAGATTTGCAAGGGCTCAGTGATGATCCCAGGGCTTGGATAGAGGGTGACCAGAGTCTCTGGTCATCTGCTTGCTTGTCTCCAAATTGAATGAGAGACCCTTTTATTTATTATGTGCAGATTTATTTCAGGTTTTTTTTTAAAGAGATGTTTACAACCATGGGATTTTTTAAAAAACCGTTATCCTTAATATCAGCAATCCTGATTATTAAATTTGAAGTTTGGTCTCAGTGGAAAAATTATTCAATGATCTCTGGTCTCGTGCCTTTTATTTTTCAGTATAATTCAGAAAGGTGCTGTCAGTATGATGAATGTACTGATGAATGTACATTAGACCAGATTTACAAATAGCACTTAGATTTATATACTGCTTTACAGTGCTTTTACAACTCTCTCTAAGCGGTTTATAGAGTCAGCATATTGACCCCAACTATCTGGGTCCTCATTTTATCGACCTCAGAAGGGTGGAAGGCTGAGTCAACCTTGAGTTAGTCAGGATGGAAGGAATCGAACTGCTGGCAATGCAAGCAGAGTTAGCCTGCAATACTGCATTCTAACCACTGCACCACCACAGTCGGTCCATATAATATAATAACCCTATAGAAATTACAGATTGCTCATTTTTTTGAACTAAGTTGTTAAAACTTATCGATCAGCCAAGTAGGAATTCTTTCCTTGGTCAGGCAGCCTGCCACATTCCACTGCTTGGCTGTGGGAAAACCACACTCTTTCTACAGTGGACACAGGACTGAAGAAGGCTGGCACGATAAGGTGGATGATCCCTCTGTCTTCCACCTGTCCTGGCCCAATCCCTAAAGTAGAATTTCTGGTTGGCTTTTTGGATATGATGATGATGATGATGATGATGCTTAAATTGCATGAGGCTCTGGGCCCTCTTTCTGCTTGTCCTCCGATTATATTCCTTATATTCAGCTATAAATTGTCCCCAATCAAAAGGGTAATTTTTCTACTGGTTTCCAGCAGAAAGAGGAAAAACAATATGTGTTTAGACTTAATTCACCTGAAGTATTTATCCTGGAGAAATTTATTGAAATCAAATTCTTCCAAATCCCTTCACCATGAAGCTGCCAACTTATCCCTGCAGCTCTTGGGCACTTCTATTAATATTTTAAAAATGCAATCCCTGAAACAACACCCCACCCCCCCAAAAATATTGTTGTTCAAGGGCAAATATTGCAGTATTGTTAAGATGTATCTTGCAAAGAGCTAAGATTGTTACAAAGAAAGCAACATGTGGTTTAATTCAATAGAAGTTCAATAAACTTAGAAGTTTAATCATTCTGATGTCTTGAGGGATGCTGGATGTGAGTCTAAAGATTATATTCTTTGGGTTTTTCTGTTTTTCAGTATTCTTGCTATCAAAATGCTGCCTTCATACTTGTTTAGGTAGTGTAGCTTTTAAACAAGCTATTAGACAAGCCTCTCCCCTGTTTGTTTGTTTGTTTGTTTGTTTGTTTGTTTTTAAAGGTGATTCTCTACAAAGGTGGTTTGTAATTGTAATCCCTGGATGTTTTCCTCTTTTACAGGTTCTGTGGTCTCCAGCGGCTCAGCAAATAATATTACAGTTGAGAAAGCCTCTGCACATGCGGAAGCCAATGGCGAGAATCCAGAGCCCTTGTCTCCCGGACTCACTCAGAGCAAAGCCTGCAACTCGAAGAGCTATCATAAACAGTTGGCCGCCCTCAATTGTTCTGTACGGGACTGGATAGTCAAACATGTCAATGCCAACCCGCTCTGTGACCTGACCCCCATCTTCCATGACTATGAGAGGTACTTAGCTGACATAGAGCAACAGGGCCTCGCTGGCAACGGCAGCTCTGGAAGCAGCAGCAGCAAAGCCGCCGAAGCTCAACCTCGTCCTGCGTTTGGGGGCACCGCCCTTCCTCAGGGCTCCACGTTTTTGTTCAACAGCAAATCGGAAGAGGTCCTCGGGAAGAAAACGGAATTGGAAAAGAAAATAGAACTCAAACCGGCAGCTGCCTCCACCACCGCCTTGTTCGCTTTTGGCAAAAGTGACAAATCTAGTACGAGTTCAGGGGCGGCAGGATCTGGATTCTCATTTTCCCCTGGAAATGGAGGTTTGTTTGGCAAAGATGCAAGCCAGACCAAGGTGGCTTCTTCCTTTTCCAATAATTCATTGGACGCCCCGGCCGAAAAAGCTGGCAACGCACAAAGTAAGTAGGATGTTGCTTTTAAAGATTGTGAAATGGTATGATCCCGTTTAACTCTGGTCATCTGTCCCCATTTGTGTTGCAGAGTGCCTGTCACTACATTTGTTTGGGCGGGTGGATCATCAAGGTTTAAAAATTCACTACGTTTGTTTGGGCGTGATTGATGGCTGCATGTCCATTAGTGTCCAGATTGGAAGCGAGGCACCTTCCTCCTGCTCTGTCTCTGTCGCAGAGAATCGAAAGAGAGAAGCTGCATGGTGGAATTGTTTGGGCTGCAAGGGAACGTTTTGTAGCCCCTGATGGCTTCTCCCCAGCCAGCAAGCATTCTGTACTAGACAGAGTGCTCTTTGTGCTTCTGCTGCCTAGCTCAATCTTACCCCAGAGTCCTGTTAACGTACGGTATTTTTCAGAGTATAAGACACACTCCCCCCCACAAAAAAAATGGGTGGAAATGTCTATGCGTCTTATACACCAAATGTTGCTGAAGCTCCGCCCACCCACTAGCCTCCACCCTTTGGCTGTTTACAGCCTCCTCATGCCCCATTTTAGACCCGTTCCAGGCTGCGGGGATTACTACAGCACATCGCCACCGATTACCACCTCTGCACGTCACGTTTTTGGACTCCACGTGTTGTGTCTTCAGCCAGTTCCAGGCGGCGGGGATCACCACCGCCGCCAATATCCGCCACCTGGAACTGGCTGAAAATGCGATGCACAACGACCAAAAATGGGATATTCGGAGGCCGAAAATGCGATGTGCAGAGGCAGTGATTGGCGGCAATGTGCGTAAGCAATCCTGGCAGCCTGGAACGGGTCCAAAATGGAGCATGCAGAAGCTGAAAACGTGACACGCGGAGGCGGCAATGGGCTGTGGTGATCCCTGCAGCCTGGAACAACTGATTGGTGGTATTCCGGGAGGCCAATCCAACCACCAATCAGCTGCTCATGCTAAATCAGGCTGCAATAATGTCTGTTTCCTGTTTGCTGCAAGGACACTACGCAGATGAATACCGATGGATGCTGGTAGGCAGAGGCAGATTTTTTTTTTCTTGTTTTCCTCCCCCAAAACTAATGTGCGTCTTATACTCCGAAAAATAAGGTATATAAAGGACTCAGCTTATTGGTACCTGAATAGCAGAATAACAGAGTTGGAAGGGACCTTGGAGGTCTTCTAAGAATGCTCAGCTTCTGGGCCGTGGCCTGTTCAAAACCGGGCCACGCAAGCAGGTGAGCAGCTCCATTTGCACGAGTGGCATGCTTGCACAAATGGAATGTACTCACTCACATGGGTGCCTGCCACTCCCATGAAACCATCTCCTCTTCCCCTCCCCCCACCAGTCTGCCAAGCCGGAAAGGTTGGAGACCTCTGTTTTCGTCCAACCCCCTTCTCAAGCAGGAGACCCTATACCATTCTGAACAAATGACTGTCCAATCTCTTCTTGAAAACCTCCAATGGTGGAGCACCCACAACTTCTGAAGGCAAGCTGTTTCACTGGTTAATTCTTCCCAGTGTCAGGAAATTTCTCCTTAGTTCTAGATTGCTTCTCTCCTTGATTAATTTCCATCTTGTCCTGCCTTCTGGAGCTTTGGTAAATAGGTTGACCCCCTTTTCTTTGTGTCAGCCCCTCAAATATTGGAACACTGCTATCATATCACTCCTAGTCCTTCTTTTCATTGGACTAGGCATATCCAATTTCTTCAACCATTCTTCATATGTTTTAGCCTCCAGCCCCCTTAATCATCTTTGTTGCTCTTCTCTGCACTCTTTTTTATATTGTGACCAAAACTAGATAGAGTATGCCAGGTGTGGTCTTACCAAGACCATCCCTCTATTAATGCAGTCTAGGATTGCATTGGCTTTTTTAGCTGCTGTAGCACACTTCTGCCTATATTTAAATGGTTGTCTATTACGACTCCTAGATCCCTCTTGCAGTTACTGCTGTTGAGCCAGGTTTCACCTAATGATACCTGTACATTTGGTTTTTTCCTTGCCTATGTGTAAAACGTTTCGTTTCTCACCATTGAATTTCATTTTGTTAGATAGGGGCCAGTGTTGAAGTTGTCGAGATCCTTCTGGATCTTGAGCCTATTTTCTGAGTTGATAGCTATTCCTGCCAGCTTGGTGTTGTCTGCAAATTTGAGGGATTCCCCTTCTATTCCCTCATCTAAATCATTTATAAAGATATTGAAGACAGAACATTGGGGTACCTTACTGTCCTCCATGTAGATGTATTTCTGTTAAGGACTAAACTTTGAGTGTGATTTGTCAGCCAGTTAAAAATCCATCTGGGTGCCGCTGTCTGGCCTACATTTTTTTTACTTACTAAGCAGTAGGTTGTAGTCTACTTTCTCAAATGCCTTACTGAAATCCAAGTATATTATTATCCACAGCATTTCACTGTTCCACTAATTTAATCACTTTGACAAAGCATGAAATAAGATTTGTTTGGCATGATCTGTTTTTGACAAACCCATGTTGGCTTCTGGTTATAACTTTGCTTGCTTCTAGGTCCGTGATGGCTAACCTGTAGCACAAGTGCCAGAGGTAGCACGCAAAGCCCTCTGGGCACACACACCGTCACCAGCTGCTCTTCCGGGTTCTGTCACGCGCATGCACGCCGGCCAGCTGCTTTCTTCCAGGTTCCAACACACACATACACACTAGACAACTGGTCTTTGCACAAAGACTAGCTGGTCGGCGTGCATGCGCATGCCAGAACGCGGAAGAGAGCAGCTGGCCACCCCATGCATATGCACTGGCCAGCTGCTCTCTTCCGGGCTTCGGTGCTCTGGCGTGCGCACATGCAGTCCAGTTTCGCACTCGGTACTGAAAAGGTTAACCATCACTGTTCTAGGTGTTCGCAGATCTATTGCTTGATTATCTTTTCCAGGATCTTTTTTTTTTAATTTCATTTTGTCACAACAGTATACACAAACATCAACATAAGAAAAACAACTCATTATAAAAGAAAAATATATATATAAGCAAAAGTATGCAACAACCATGTTAATTTGTTATAACGAAAGGGAACAATAGGACAGGAACGGTAGGCACATTTGTGCTCTTATGCACGCCACTTATTGTCCTCTTAGGAATGGGGTGAGGTCAATAGTAGACAGTTTTTGGTTGAAGATTTTGGGGTTTTGAGTAGAGACTATAGAGTCTGGTAATGAGTTCCAAGCGTTAACAACTCTGTTACAGAAGTCACGTTTTCTGCAATCAAGTTTGAAGCGGTTGACATTAAGTTTGAATCTATTGTTTGCTCTTGTATTATTGCAATTGAAGCTGAAGTAGTCTTTTACAGGAAGGATATTGCAATAGATGATTCTGTGTGTTAAACACAGGTCATGTCGAAGTCGGCGGAGTTCTAAGTTTTCTAATCCCAGGATTTCAAGTCTGGTGGCATAAGGTATTTTGTTGTTTTCGGAGGAGCGAAGAACTCTTCTAGTAAAATATTTCTGGACACGTTCGATTGTATTAATGTCAGAGGTTAGGGTCTTAATTGTATTAATGTATTAATACAATTAATGACATTGTATTAATGTCAGAGGTTAACATCTTCCCAGGTGTTGATGTCAAGCTGCTTGGTCTGTAGTTTCCTAGATCTGTTTTTCCCCTTTTTTGAAGATGGGAATCACGTCGGCTCTTTTCTAGTCTTCTTGTTGTTCCCTGGTGCTCCAGGATCTTTGAAAGATATGGTTTAATGATTCCGCGATCACATCTGCCGGCGATGTAATCCATCTGATCTTGGTGATTTGAACTCATCTAGAGTGGACGTGTGTTCTCTTACCATTTTCTTGCCTGTTTTAATTTATATTTCTAATTGTTTTTTAAATTTGTTGTAAGTCTTAGTTCATTCTGAGCATTGGCTTTCCTGATTTCATCTTTGTAGATTTGGACTATAGGTTGGTATTCTGCCTTAGTTGTGTGTCCCTTTTTCCATTTTTTTATACTTATCCTTTTTGTCTTTCTGTTTATCAGAGAGTGCTGATTTCTTTTTTGATTTCTTATTTTTCTTTTCCAGAGGCATTGTGGGCAGGTCTTTTATAATCACTTTTTTCAGAGTTGCCCAATCTTCTTCAGTTGTTTTCCCTTTTAAAATTTTCATCCAAATTCATCATCTCTTTTTTTATCAAAAGAGCAGCTCTTTTGAAGTCTAAGACACAAGTTTGATTTTGTTCTATTGCTCATGTCTGCATTATATTGAATTCCAATATGACATGATCACTCTTCCCCCTAATTCCTGCATCCCCAATCCCTTTTATCGTCTCATCTGTTAGTAAGGATTAAGTCCAGTATAGCTGACCCTCTAGTTCCCTCCGCTACCTTTCGGATGACAAAGTTGTCGACTAGGTTGGTTTGAAACCTGTTCGATCTCCCACTTGATGCAGAGTTTGCTTCCCAGCTGATGTCAGGGTAGTTAAAAGTCCCCGATTACTATTCTGGTATTTTTCCTACATACATTGGTTAACTGTTTAGCAAAAAGTTCATCTGTTTGTTACTGGGGTGGCATTAGCAAAAGTCCATCTATTTACTTGGGTAGGATGGCCTGTAATAAACACCTACGGCAGTCATTTTATTTTTGTCCTTTTGCATTGACCCCAGACGCATTCTAGGAGGCTTTCATGCTTTTGTGCATTTCTGTAGGGAGGAAATGATCTCTCCTCCTGTTGCGCCTGTTTTGTTTTATACCAGTGATGCCTAATCTTTTTGCCGTTGCATGCCAAAAGCAGGGGGAGCGTGGGGTGTGTGTGTCACACAAGCATGTGCCCACATACATAATTCAATGCCCCCAAGCCCCCGCCCCCTCACACATGCGCGCATGACCCCACCACCACACTCCCCCCCCCCCCCGCTTTTGGCATGCAATGGCAAAAAGGTTACCGGTGGGTCCAGTAGGCCCGTTTTTCACACACACACCCCAGACTTTCTTGGAGCCTGGGGAGGGCGAAAACACCCTTCTCTACCCCACCCTTCTGGAGGCCCTCCGGAAGCCAGAAACGGCCCGTTTTCCGACTTCCGGTGGGCCCAGAAGGGCCGAAAATCATCTGGCCAGTGCATGCATGCATGCTGGAGCTGAGCTAGGGCAACGCTCGCGTGCCCACAGATATGGTTCCCCATCACGGTTTTATACAGTCTATATCCCTCCAGCAGTACCTTCCAGTTGTGCGTTTCATCACGCCAGGTTTTGGCAATGGCAACTATATCGTACCTGCCCTCCTAGTCTAGTACTTCAAGTTTACCCTCTTTGTTTCCCAAACTTTGAGCATCATAAGTCCTTTATGGCTGATCCTAGGTATGTTTCCTACATCTGCTGCTTTATAGCTGCTATCTTCTTCTTTTCCATCCTCCCTATCTCCTTGTTTGTTTGGGTGTCTTTGGGGTTTATGCTTGGGATTAAAGATCCTAAGAAATTGGTCGCCCTTCTCCCTCAGTTTTAGTTCAAAGCCCTTGGGATAAGCTGAGCTGGTCATCTCCTTTGCATTCTTCCCGGTTCTTTTGAGATGCAATCCATTCCCTGACAGAAGCCCTTCATGTAGGTAATGCAGGCCGTCTTCAAGGCCTGCATGTAAACAGTGATGATAAGAAATACATATGGCTAGTGAAAATTATTTCTGTGCTTGCTTCTGGATTTCAAGGGTTTGCAAATGCTGAGAATGGGTAGAGGGACTGTTTATTTCTGTCCCTTTTCTCATTGGGAACAGAGCAATTGTGTCAAATAGGTGTGTATGCCTTTTAAATTAAAAAGTGGGATGTTCCAATTTATCAGAGTGAAGTAGGAACGGTTGGAAGTGAGCTTGATATGATGGAAACCTAACGAGAGCTGGCGTTCAGGCTGGAAGAGCTGTTTTTAAGCTTCAAATGTTTCGAAATGCAAAATGTTTTGAATGTCTCTGAAATATTTCCATATATTTTCATTCGCCCACACCCACAAGGTTTTTACATACAGCGGTAAAGTTTCATGAACAATAAGGATACTGGCATGAAATGTAATTGTGATCTGAAATACTTTTCCCAGCAGGGGGTGACGAAGAGGAGGAAGAGCCGCCCAAAGTAGTCATTAACGAAGTCAAAGAAGAGGACGCCTTTTACTCAAAGAAGTGAGTTAACGTTCGGGCTTGCAAGTAAAGCTAGCATTGTGTACGTGTATCAAAAGGGGGCACGGTGGCTCAGCGGTTAACAATGCTGAGCTTGTCAGCTGGAAAACCGACAGCCTGGGTTTGGGACCCAAGTGCTGTGCAACGGGTGAGCTCCTGCTCTTGCCTCAGCTCCTGCTCACCAGCAATTCGAAAACATGCAAATGCGAGTAGATAAATAGGTACCACATTGGTGGGAAGCATTTCATGTGCCACAACGTATAGTCATGCTGACACATGACCACGGAAAAGCTTTCAGACAACAGTGGCTCCCTAGGCTAAGAAACAGAGATGACCACTGTCCTCTAGAGTTGGATATGACTGGACAGGAGAAATCTTTATGTGTGTAATAAATTTTATAACAACCAGTGGAGTATTCAGCTGGTTCGGACTGGTTCAGGAGAACCGGTAGTGACGACCTGTGGGTGGACCTGCCCACCCGCCCCGGCGCTATGCCGTCCTATTTAGCCACACTTTCTAAACCACGCATTCATACAAGCCATGCGCACAAGCAAAGCGCATGCACGGAAGGCCGCACACATGTGCTCATAATTCCGGTGCACGGCGAATCGGTGGTAAAATTATGTGAAACCCACCTCTGATAACAACATGGTAGGCCGCTATCTCTATTGCCTTTAGTCACTATGCGGGTAGTCCTCAAGTTATGACCATAATGGAGCCTGCCTATGACAGCCATAACAGGTGACAGTTGTAAAGTGGATTGGTCATGTGACCAACCCGATTTTATGACTCTTGTTGAGTGACCCCAATGATCATAAAGTCAACCAGTGGGCATGGTTTTTTGCCAGAACCTGGAAGTAAATGCTGGCTTTTGGCGAAACCATCATGAAACGTGGTCACATGGCCAGGAAACACTGCAAATAACGTAAATGCAGCCCAATTTCTGAGTGTGGTTACACAACCATGGGGAAGAAGGGGCAACTGGTGGAACTCGGAATCTGGGTCGTATGTAACCCCCAGATAGGTACATCAGAACTTTAAATGGTCGCTAAGTCATCAGTCATCATTTAAGGACTATCTGTATTTCTTGCATTCTTTTGCTTTACATCTTGACTGCTTGCATTTTTACCAATTGGTTGTATTTATTAGAGAATACACTTATGGAAGTATTTATCTTCATTCAGCTGCTTTTCTGATCTCTCTTATTTCCATAAAAACTACCTGCGGGGATTTTAAATCATTTTGACGTATCAGACAGTCAAAATGGAAAAAAAAACTCGTTGATTTCTGTAGATCCGCTGAAATAATATTTGCACTAATACAAGATACTTGAAATTTTTTTAATTAGTTCATCCTCTTGGTACAGGTTCAGTTGAGGGCATCTTCAGCCTGTGTATACTCACTTCCCTGCTTTTCTTTTTTTAAACAAATGAAGGCGAAAATATGTGTCCCAGGATAATGTTACAGGATCCAATCTTTTCTTTCTTGTTTTAGGTGCAAAGTCTTCTACAAGAAAGATAACGAATTTAAAGAAAAAGGAGTAGGAACATTACATTTAAAACCTGCCAGCAATCAGAAAACTCAATTGTTAATACGGGCAGATACCAACTTAGGTATGTGACTTTTCTTAAAAATCATTTTGCAAATTACGTCTTTATTGTAAGGTTTTATTATAGCCCATGAATTTGTTGATTGGTTAAAAAAACGATTTAAACAGTGTTATGAAAAAAAACCCACAATTTAAAACAATGAAAGCATAACAAAAAGTAGCAAAACATCCAAGATGCCCTTAAAATCACAAGTTTAAAAACTTGCTTATACATCAAGGGTTTGTCTTAAACCAGTTGCTCAACGTCGGCAGCTTTAAGACATATGGACTTCTCCCAGAATTCCCTAGTCAGCATGCTGGGAGTTGAAGTTCACACATCTTAAAGCTGCTGAGATTGAGAAACACTGATCTAAATAAAAATGTGTTGCATGTTGTTTGAAGAACATAAGGGGAGTTAACTTAATCCCTTCTAGCAGAAACTTTTTCAGAACTTGCTAGCAATATTGAGAAAAGCCGCCCTTCGGCAGTGTATTTCTAATAGCCTAAGAGAAAATCGGAATGCCTGAGTAACGCTAAGACACAATATGGTTTTTTTGCTAGCTTGTTTCAAGTCAAATTGGACTTTATAGGATAGAACCCAGTGGTGAAATCTGAACCGGTTTACTACCGGTTTGCTGGCTGTGCATGTGTGCTGTACGCGCATGCGCATTGCACACCACGCACCAAATGCGAGGTGCACACGCCAAAAGGAGGCATGGGGTAAGTAGAACAGCGTGGGGGGAGGGTGTGATCAGCTGTGGCGCGTGATCTTTTTTTTTTTTACTTTTAAAAGCATTTTTAAAAAATGCTTTCAAAAGTAATAAGGCTCTGACGATCGCAAAGCTCAGCTGTGATTGTTAGAGCCTTTTTTTAACCTTTTAAAAACATTTCTTTAGAACCTATTCAGCCAAATAGGTTGTAAATAAATGCTTTTAGAAGTTAAAAAAAAAGGCTCTGACGATTGCGTGGCTCAGCTGTGATCGTCAGAGCCTTTTTTTTTTTTTTTTTTACTTTTAAAAACATTTTTTAAAAGAAGCAGGCAATCGGGCGATTGGGTGGGCATGGGCGGGGGGCGGGATTTTTGCTACTGGTTCTCCAAACCATCCTCCTCCATCGCTACTGAATCGCCTGATCCAGTCCGAACTGGGAGCATTTCACCCCTGGTAGAACCAAATCGTTGTATTTGTGTCCCCAAACAAGCTAGTAGTTTCACTAGTAGTAATGAACTGGTTGTAAGAGTTGCGTGGTTAATAAGCCAGACTAGCTTTGCTTGCACAAGCACGAAGCGTAAGCACCAGCCTGAAGATGATGAGTGAGACCTTGTCGAAACGTCGCCAAGATACCCTCAACCTTACATGGGAAAAGACCCGAATATGCCAAGACCTATATACACACAGAGAGAGAGAGATAATGCTCTTCACCTGGAATTACCTTTGCCTGGATCTGTCGTGTCCCACTCTTCCGCTGACGGCCGGGTCAGGGAAATCCGAATCAGGCTTGCCTCTGCAGCTCTGCCCAAAGTCCTCAGAGCAGGCAGGAGACCAGTAAGTGACTTCAGCAAGATAAGTTCGACTTTGCCTGACTCAGAGACTGCCAGAAAGCAGATCCTTTATATAGGCCATGGGGTGTGGCTCCATGACTCAGCACTCATTAAGGCCTGCCCCTCCCTTTCTTCTGTTGCCTCCGCCTATCCAATCTTCTGATGCGAGGGTCACTCCAATCAGCTGTTGGAAGTAAATTTTCCTCAGGCTCACATGCTGTGGAGGAGGGGGAGGGGTCTACTGCTCCGTTTGCCTGGGCATGGAGCCAGGGCTGGGGCCGGGAGGCATACATTCCTCCGTGTTCGGGAGCAGATAAGCAGACCCCGGCTGCGGTGAGAGCGGACAAGATACAACAGGATCAGAGGTGGCCGATTTCTGTCCCTTGGGCCTTTATTCCCTCTTCTCCATGCTTCCTCTTGCTGCGGTGCTGAAATACGCTAAACGATTGCTAAAAATTAGGGGTGTGTCTTCTGACTGTCTTTAATTGTAAGATTTAACAAAGCAAAAAAAAAAAGAAAAAGTTATATGATTCGTCTACCTCTCTGCACAAGGAAGCTGGTCCTGTCCAGTCTTTCTCGCCCCCTCCCTTTGTTCTGGTCTTTCCAAAAATACATTGGATGCAGTTCCTAATTGATTGGCCGCTTTTGACCTGAAGTTGAGAGAATCATTTCCCAAAAGAAAGTTGAATCCATCTTAGCTGCCAAAACTCTTCAGTGCTTCTCCCAACAATGTTTTTTTTTCAAGAGGCAACTGGACTTTCTTGTTTTTCTTTGAAGACATTTCACTTCTCATCCGAGAAGCTTCTTGAGCTCTGACTGGATGGTGGGGAATGGAAGGATTTTTATTCCTTGCAGACAGCTGATCATTTGCATCTTTTTAGAGAGTCTTTGAGGCCACTTGGAGGTTGATCTATCTCCTCAGGGTCTCACCTGAGTAGTGCAAACGGGTGTGGAGCCTTCTTGGAACTGCTGAAAGGACTGTTGTAGGCTGGAAGATAGGTAATGTCATATCCCTCCCGCTGGGTTGAGAGAGAGCTGTTCACACACCTTTGCACCACTCAGGTGATCCTGAAGACACAGATAAACCTCCAAGTGGCCTCAATGACTCTCTAAAAGGATGCAAATGACCAGCTGTCTGCAAGGAATATAAATCCTTCCATTCCCCACCATCCAGTCAGAGCTGAAGAAGCTTCTTGGATAAGAAGTGAAATGTCTTCAAAGAAAAACCAGAAAGTCCAGTTGTCTCTTGAAAAAAAAAAAAAGAACCTTTGGGTGGGACAACTATGACCTGGACGACTGAGAATCTCCGTAGACATTCTTCAGTGCTTCAGAAACAGATGTTTCTGCTAGATATCAATGTTATTTTGCTGTATTGAATAGATAAAGGTAAGCGCTATTTAACGACTGTTCAAAGTTACACTGGACACACCCCACCCACCCACCCCCGAAGCTACTTACAACATGGCTCTGGAGTTCTGACAACAGCGCATAAATACACACACACACACTTGCACATTTCAGGCACTTAGCAACCAGCGCACCTTTAGAGTTGGTGCAGTTTCTAGACTTTTCAGGCCAGTTTCTGGCCAAAAACACCCCCACCAAAACCCACCCAAAGAAATGAATGGCTTCACTTAATGACTTCTGGATTCACTGAACATCCCCACCATGACATGGGTGCTTTGACTTAGCAGTAGAAATTGCAGACTCTTTATTACGGTCATAAAACCAGGGGACTGCCTATAATTCAGCTAGGTTTCATTGTTTTCCCACACAGTAAATTTGACTTCTTCCTTCCTTCCTTCCTTGCAGGCAACATATTGCTGAACATTTTGCTGCCTCCCAAGATGCCGTGTTCGAGAACGGGGAAGAACAACGTTCTCATTGTTTGTGTCCCAAACCCCCCCATCGACGAGAAGAATGCCACAGTTCCTCTGCCAATATTGATAAGGGTGAAGACAAGCGAAGACGCAGATGAGTTGCACAAAATTTTGCTGGAGAAAAAAGAGGAGGCCTGAGACTTGGCGTGTCCAGCGTCACATGGAAACGCCGCCAAAACCGCTGCTGCTCTTTCCCCGCCACTTGACTCTTTAGTAGTAAACTTTTTAACTCATCGCTCTCATATTTTAAGGACCATCTTAGAAATTCTGAAGGGTTTGAATGAGGGAAAGAAATGGAAGGTGGGCCAATGGAAACTTGTAACCTTAGCATGGATGTTTTCTCCCCTTCTGATTTCGAAATATCTACTGTGCAAACCATCCGTCAATAAAACGTGCATACGAAATGCCAAAAAAAAAAAATCTTTATTGGTTGTACGTGAAAATTAAAGTTGCTAAAAGGCCCCTATTCATCTAGAAGTGGTGTAGCAAGCAAATTATGTGGCCGGTGGGGGTGGGGATAGGCAAATTGTATTTTCCGGCTGGATTTGGAGTCTTTATCTGTTAGGGAAATTCCTTTTACAATTTGTGTTCTGTTAAAAGCTTTGTTTTTATGTAACAACTGTTGGAGAAATTCGATTATAGAAGGTCCAGGAGATAGTTTGAATGTTATCTGGAGAACAATTCTGAAATAATTGCCATTTCTTGATATTTAACTGCAAGATTCACAGCACTGTCTTCCAAGAAGAAAATGGTGTCAAGAGGCTTGAGGCAAAACTTTGAAAACCTTCATTCATCTCAGTTCTCATTAGAGCCCATTGATAAAGAGCTTGGTGGGGCAGCTTCTTCCTTCTTTGTCTCCTTTAGCTCTTCCCAATCTGTTTTTTCCATAGGTTGAATTGGCAAGCACCTAAAAAAATGCAAGTAGAAAAATAGGGACCACCTTTGGTGGGAAAGTAACAGCGTTCCGTGCGCCTTTGGCGTTGAGTCATGCCGGCCACATGACCACGGAGACGTCTTCGGACAGTGCTGGCTCTTCGGCTCTGAAATGGAGATGAGCACCGCCCCATAGAGTCGGGAATGACTAGCACGTATGTGCGAGGGGAACCTTTACCTTTTTGTCTTGTTAAATTGGGAGATGCTGACTTTGTCGCAAAATCTAAGTGCAGGTAGCCCTTGACTTAACAGTTCATTTAGGGAACTGTTCAAATACAGAACGGCACTGAAAAAGGTGATTTATGACCATTTTTCACACTTAGGACCTTTGCAGCATCCCTATGGTCATGATCAAAAAAAATTTTTTTTATCAAATTTATTTTAATAAAATGCTTTTGGAGTAAAAATGTATCTAAAGATAGTTTTCTGATACATGAATAGTTTAGTTTATTCAGCCTGAAGTGGAGCTTAGTTATGCAGCACGAGGCTGTATATTCTGCAATATTGGTACTGTCGGTGAATCAAAAGCAGGTCAGAGAAAAAGCTTCTGCGCGGCAGAGATGACAGTTGCTCTTTAAAAATCACGATTTAACTCGAGTTGATTATTTTGTGATTTCAATTGACTTGATTTAAATCAAATTCACCCTGCAACTGACTCAGATTTTTGATCCCCCTTTTTTTTTAAATTTGAATTTATATCACGCCCTTCTCCGAAGACTCAGGGCGGCTTACACTATGTCAAGCAATAGTCTTCATCCATTTGTATATTATATACAAAGTCAACTTTTATTGCCCCAACAATCTGGGTCCTCATTTTACCTACCTTATAAAGGATGGAAAGGCTGAGTCAACCTTGGGCCTGGTGGGACTTGAACTTGCAGTAATTGCAAGCAGCTGCTGTTAATAACAGACTGCATTAGCCTGTTGAGCCACCAGAGCCCCCCTTTTTTTTTGTGACCTGACAAGCAAATCCAACGAGAAAGCCAGATTCATTTAACAACCGTGTCACTAAAAAAGTGATCCACTTTAACAACTTTAGCAAGTAAGGTCATAAAATTGGGAATGGGGGGACTCACTTAGCAAATGTCTCAGTTAGCAAGGAAATTTTGGGCTCAGTTGTGGTCGTAAATTGAGGGCTACCTGTACCCTCATAATCCCTGTACTTTGGCCCACAAACTCTGTAGCTGACTGTGATTGTTTAAATATCTTCTTATTGAAGACAGTGTTCCACAAGAAACAGGTCGTAAATCTCCCAAAATAAGAACAGGATTACTGTATAAGAAGAAATATGAATCAATGTCTTTTTTTATCAGATTGAAGTTCTGGATACCTTTAAAGGAATGTGTGAAATTATTTTAAGAAAAGGGCCAATTATAGTGATTATGCTGTACAAGCCCTATAGGTATAAATGTGTAATTTTGGGCCTCATGCCTGTCAAATAACTACTAGGTTAATTTGTTAGTATTGAAGTGGGTGAGACATCAGAAATGCTTATGTGCATATTAATATGCTGGAAATATTGATATTGAATGGCCAAGAGTTTCAGTAATAATATTCTTATCTTTTGGAAGGTGTCTTTAATACCCTCCTATGATTTTTTTTTCTTTTTACTCCGTTTTGAATCCTGTGCAAGTGAATTGCCTGCTTTTTCTGATTAGCAGACAAATTAACATCTGCATATTTTGAACAGAATTTTTATTTGGAGAAGCTTCGCCTTATAGGAATGTATGTTTGCATGTATGCATTTGGCAGATTGCAGAGTAAAGCATGTGTATAAAATGATCCGTGTATTAGAGAAACTGACATTTCAAACAGAACCTACGATTGGGCCTGACATTTTAGAGAGCTGCTTAAAAGGCTGAAAGTATGCTCTTGGGCAAGACGAGGCCGTTGATTGCTGGGAAGGTATAAAAATTAAATGAATAAAGCAGATAATATACCAGGGATATTTCCCAAAGGACAAGTAGAATGAGGAAAGGAAATCCAGACACTTAGGCCAGCGACTTTTGAAAATCTGAAGCCCTAAAAACAAATTTTGACTCTTTAAAAATGTGACATAAGATGGGCATCATAAAGGTAGAAAAAGGGCATTTTAATGTCAAGGAGCTTTTGATTTTAACTGTCAAGCCCAAATTAGGGTTTATACTTCATTTTCTGTGTTTCCTGCCCCCAAAAGATAAAATGTTTTTCATTGGTTGACATTGAGTGGCGCAGAGCATGGTACACTCAAGAGTTTATTTATTTATTTATTTATTTACATTTATACCCCGCCCTTCTCCGAAGACTCAGGGCGGCTTACACTATGTTAAGCAATAGTCTTCATCCTATTTGTATATTATATACAAAGTCAACTTATTGGGGTTGGGGAAAAGGCTAGGAAATGCAAGTGTAATCTGCTGATTTTAATGTCTACCTGCCCGATTTCTGCCTGCTTACGTTTCAATCTAATTTTAATGAGACACATTTTAGTGGAGTGTCTTGCCCGTTGCTTAAAATTAACTTCTGGTAAAAGAAGACCTGTTTTGATGCTGACCATCCAAAAGTAAAGCTCTTACAAGGAAAACCAACATCACAAGCTAGTTCAGAAAAAAAAAAGTTATATGAATTAGTCAATTATATTGTTTTGGGGAGTGTTTGACAATTACCTCACTGTTCCTTGAGGAAGCAGAGCCTGCAACCTATGCAGAAATTTTTATTCCTGCACCTTTTGGAGCATTTTGCTTTAGCAGAGTTGGAACAGTTCTTATAGGTCATCTAGTCCAACTCCTCGCCCAGGCAGGAGACCCTACACCATTTCTGACAGATGGCAGTCCAGTCTCTTCCCATGATGAAGTTCCAACAACTTCTGAAGGCAACTTCTGTTCCATTGGCTGATTGCTCTCACTGTCAGAAAATTTCTCCTTATTTCTGGGTTGAATGTCTCCTTGATCAGTTTCCATCCATTATTCCTTGTCTGGCATTCAAATGCCTTGGAAAATAGCTTGATCCCCTTCCTTTTTGTGGCAGCCCCCCAAATATTGGAACACGGCTATCATGTCTACTACCCTGGTCCTTCTCTTCACTAGCCATGCCCAGTTCCTGCAACCGTTCATCATATGTTTTAGCCTCCAGTCCCCTAATCATCCTGGTTGCTCTTTTCTGCACTCTTTTCTAGAGTCTCAACATATTTTTATAGTATGATGACCAAAACTGGATGCAGGATTCTAGGTGTCTTACTAAGGCTTTATAGAGTGGTATTAGTACCTCCCCCGATCTGAATTGTATCCCTCTGTTAATGCAATTTAGGATTGTGTTGGCTTTTTTGGCTGCTGCCGCACACTGTTGGCTTTTATTTAACTGGTTGACTACTAAGACTCCAAGATCCCTCTCACAGTTACTGCTATTAAGCCTGGTTTCACCCAGTCTGCTGCTCTTGAAAATGTCAGATCTTGGTGTGTGTTTCAAGCAATTTGTGTGGATTGTAGGGGTGCATTACACCACTTTCTGCAAAAACTCAAGCACTCTTCCTGCCCAATTCCCACAGACTAAATTATACATTCAAACTGTCATTTTCTAAAATAGAAGAATTAATTCTGGGGTTAATCCATTCTTTGAAATTGAAATTATGGCAGGAATTCCTAGGAAAAAAAGGCATGCGTGTAAACTGTAAAATTCTGGTCTGGATTATAGCAATAGCACTTGGACTTATATGCTGCTTCATAGTGCTTTTACAGCCCACTCTAAGCGGTTTTCAGAGTCATCTTATTGCCCCCAACAATCTGGGTCCTCATTTTACCCACCTCCAAAGGCTGGAAGGCTGAGTCAGCCTTGAGCAGGTGAGATTGTTCCTGCTAAGAACAGATCTTCTTTTTGTGATAATTTTGCAGAATCTCTTAAGAATTTGTTTTAAACTATTAATGTGGTTCCCCCTCCTCCATTTTTTGGTGCAGTAGCAATAACACTTAGACTTATATACTGCTTTACAGTGTTTTACAGCCCTAAGAGGTTTACAGTCAGCATATTGTCTCCAATAATTTGGGTCCTCATTTTACCGACCTCGGAAGGACGGAAGGCTGAGTCAACCTTGAGCCTGGTGAGATTCAAACTGCCAAATTGCAGGCAGCCGGCAATCGGCAGAAGTAGCCTGCAGTTCTGCACTCTTAACTACTGCGCCACCGCGGCTCATGTAACGTCCCTTTAAACAAGTCCGTAAATATCTGTACCCAACTGAGCCTATTCGATGAAGGGATGTTGTCTTAACTTTGCAGCAAAATCACTTCTCACCTGGTAAAGTGAGCCCGTGGTTGATTTTCTTCTTGTAGGGTTAAATAATAATCATTTCCCTGGACTCACAAAAACTGTTCTTGGGTCATGACAAAAGTAAACAGTTTGGAGCAACTCAACTCCCGATTTTGTCTTTTCTCCAAATAGCAAACGAGGATGATAGAATTCCACTGATATGATGAACCTGCTTCTGACCTGTTGTCCTTTTAGACTGTCTTCCCTAATTCGGTACCTGCTGTGTAGTGTTAGGACTACAACTCCCATCATTGTTGGGCACGGTTTCCCGGCCAGCCCAAAGACAGAATTATCGCGATTGTAAACGGGTAAAATCCCCTTTTGAAATATGATTTTCCTGCAGATTCTGTAGAGGTTCTTTTACGAAGGAGAAAACGGTCTTGAAGCTTGTCTTTCGCTGTTCTCTCATTTGAAATGCGTGTCAGCAAAATACATGCAGCTACATAAAAAAAATTAAATACAGTAGGTGGGGCTCTAACTTCATTTTATTACCTTCATGGGGAGGGGAAAAAAAAGGCTAAAGGCTCCATCGTTCTAACATTCTAAATTGTTTTCAACAAAAGTTGCTCAATATGGAAAATGATGCATAACAACTTAATGAGTTGCCATTTAAAAATAATACTGTTCCTTTTCTACTCGCTGTCAAAACAAGTTTCTGATCTATGCACTACCATTCAAGCATTACCCTAGGTCAGGGGTCCCCAAACTTGGCAGCTTTAAGACTTGTGGACTTCAATCCCAGAATTCTCCAGCCAGCTATGCTAGCGATTTGAAGAGCCTGCAGCTGGCTTGTGGAGTCAACCATTGGAGCGCGATTCTTCGACTCACAAGTATACTTCCCATATTTCCGATGGTCTTAGACGACCCCTGGCAAATCGTCATTCGACCCCCAACGGGGTCCCGACCCACAGGTTGAGAACCGCTGAGTTAAACGATGCAGTAAGGGAAGCGAGGAATAATCCAGGGCTAAAGTATCTTGCAAAAACATTTTCAGACCCAAAATGGAGGACCTAGCACGCTGAATACATCAAGGGTAATAGCACATGAAATCCTTGACTTCCAACCACGATCCAGCCTGGAATTTTGGTTAAGTCACTGTGGTTGCAATTCGAGGCACCGTGTGACCAGACATGATTTGCTATCATTTTTATAATTGTTATAAAGTGAGTCACCATCACTGTTAAGTGAATCCAGTATATCCAATCAGTGTTTCTTGCCCTTTACTGCTGGAAAACAAATAAGTTGCAAATTACAGTTGCAAATCATAAGGCTGGAATGAACAGCAAGAAACCTGCATAATTTTTTTTTTTAGAGGAAGAATAAGTAAGTGATTTTTTTTAAAAAAATGGTAAGTAACATGTTCCTATTTGGGGAGATTAAAGCTTACTCGCTCGTTTAAAATCCATTAAAATAAAATAAGGAAAGCAGATTATTTTTTTTTATCAAAACCTAATGAATTTTCAGGCAACAGAATACATCTTTAGCATTATTCTAGAAATATGTTTTAGCAACGTGATGGGTCAGTGGCTAAGACGCTGAGCTTGTCGATCAAAAGGTCAGTAGTTCAGCAGTTTGAATCCCTAGTGCCGCATAATGGGGTGAGCTCCCATTACTTGTCCCAGCTTCTGCCAACCTAGCAGTTCGAAAGTACGTAAAAATTCAAGGAGAAAAATAGGGACCACCTTTGGTGGGAAGGTAACAGCGTTCCATGCGCCTTTGGCGTTTACTCATGCCGGCCACATGACCACGGAGACGTCTTTGGACAGCGCTGGCTCTTCGGCTTTGAAACAGAGACGAGCACCGCCCCCTAGAGTCGGGAATGACTAGCACATATGTGCGAGGGGAACCTTTACCTTTACCTTTAGAAATATATTTATAATTTCTTTATGGTCCGAATATTAACATTTATACTTCTGCATCATCAGGATCAAACTAATCTTACATTTTTGAGATGGCAAGCCAAACTAAAGTCGGAGTACCTGGCAGTTGAATAAAATGTTGGTGATGAGAACCAGTTTAGTATAGTGATTATGGTACTGAATTACAAACCAGGAGACCGAGTTCTAGTCCTGCCTTAGGCATGAAAACTGGCTGGGTGATTTTGGGCCACTTATTTTCCCAGCCTAGCCCACTTCATGGGATTATTGCGATGGAGAAAATAGGAATCTCACAAAACAAAGGTGGGACTTAAATATAACAAACGACTAGTCAAATTATCCAGCTCCACCAGGTTAAATGATGACATTTATTATTATGAAAAATTCAGAAAATTTAAATGCTGCCACTGGCAGTGAGATCATCTCTTCCCACCCCCTTTTTAAGTTTTACATGACTTAATTCCAAGAAAGTGGGAAGTAGGCATTTTGCTGAAATCAAAACCACATATATACATTGCCAGCTTTAAAAAGATACACAGAAATAAATCTGTTTAATCAGAAGGAACGACGAAGACACAATGAGTCCTCCTTGAGAATTGTAAGGAGCTGCAGTTTTATCTTGATGAGAAATGTTTCGCCTCGCCTCCTGGAGGCGTGGAAGCAAAATGCTGCCTTCTTGCAGGATTTCACATCATCCAAATGATGATTTGTACTACTCAGGTGAGACCGTGAGGACACAGGTAAGCCTCTGAGTGGCCTAAACGGCTCTCTAAAAGGATGCAAATGACCAGCTGTCTGCAAGGAATATAAAACCTTCTGTTCCCCACCATCCAGTCAGCGCTAAAGAAGCTTCTTGGATGAGAAGTGAAATGTCTTCAAAGAAAGCAAAACAAAACAAGAAAAAGTCCAGTTGCCTCCTGAAAAAAGCACCTTTGGGTCGATCATTCAAATAACAAAGTTGTACAATGGGTTTTACTTTGTTCTTCAGAAATAAGATGGGAAGCGGTAGTGGGATTCAAATCCCGTCGCTACCGGTTTGCTCATGGGCGTATGTGCGCACAATGCTTCTGCACATGTGCAGAGACGTCCGGGTGAGTGGGCGGAGCCTCATGCCACCCCCACTACCAGTTCACCTGATCCGGGGGCAAACTGGTAGCAACTCACCACTGATGGGGAGAGGAGACCACATATGGCTTCCCCCAGCAGCTTTCAAAGCAGCTTCTCCTTAAAGGAGAATTGAAGCGAAATCCCCCTTTGAAACTTTGCCCACTTCTAAGCCTTCTGAATCTCCATAAGGCATTATTAACCCATTTCCTATCAGCTGCCATTTCCTATTGCAAGTTTTAAGGCAGCATCATTTTTCCAGAGCCCAGCTTGCCAGATATCCTATGATTCTCGCCTCTTCCATCTCAGACAGGTGGAGATTCAAATGTCTCTATTCTCTTTTATCTGGCCGTCTCTCAACTCAGGAGGAAAACCACCAACTTAACCTTCTGTTCAGAACACTGAAGAGGAGGCGGTGGTCTACCATCTGAGGGCCATAAGCACTTTTTTATCAAAGCAAAAATGGTCTGAATGTTGTACCAGCATTTGGAGAGCAAAGCCTTGACTTTGGCAGCAGGTATTCTGGCACAAACCCAGCCTGCAGGAAGGGATAGGTCATATATTATGTACAGTATTTTTTGGAGTATCAGACACACTTTTTCCCCCTCCTAAAAGAGGCTGAAAATGTGGATGTGTCTTATACTCCAAATGTAACCCCGCCCACCTGCTGGCCCCCCACTCTTCGGCCTCTGTGTGTCCTGGATGCAGAGATTGCCACCAACAATGGCTTGTGTTTTTGGGCTCTGCGTGTCGTGTTTTCAGCCTCCAAACGCTGATCGCAGAGGCTGAAAACGCGACGTGGTGCCCAACATGGTTACCTGGAACAGCTGCTGCCTTCTCTTGCCCTTTCCGTGCTTTGCCTGCTTTAGTCACTGGAGCTCTCTCCAATGATCAGCTGCGCTTTTGAAGCTGTTTTTCAGCCCCAACGCAAAGTGATCTTCCGTGCTTTGCCTGCTTTTCTAATTGCTGCTCCCTCTGACGATCAGCTGTGCTTTAGAAGCTGTTTTTTAGCCCCAACCAGCCCCAACCTCAAAACCAGAAGCAAACTAATGTGCTGAAGCTGACCAGGCTAAGGATGCTAGCCAGATGAATACCTAGTAGGCAGAATTTTTTCCCCCTATTTTCCTCCCCAAAAACTAAGGTGCGTCTTACACTCAAAAAATACGGTACTTTTAGCTTTGACTCTGAATCCATATCTTTCAACCTTGGGAACTTTTTAAGATGGGTGGATTTCAACTCTCAGAATCCACCAACAAGCTGTGCAGAGTTCAAACCAAGGAGTTTGGGGGTTTTTTGGGGGTGGGAGGGGAAACAAGATTGTGGCCGGTTTCATGGTCGAATTGTCCCTTTTGTAACTGCATTTCATCACACACAGAGCAAATCCTCCTGCCAAATGCTGTTGTCCTATTAATACAAAAAGTAAGTGTGATAGTGTTTTATATACTGGTGTAGGCTTTCCCTTTGGGTATCTGTTGGGCAGAAGTGAGCTTCAGCATTTAGTGACCATGGTGTACACACAAGATTTCCTGAGGTTTCACCAGGAATTGTGGTTGGCATCTTCAGAGGTAGAGTGATCTGTCATGCAGACCACAAGCAACTGAGCAAGGAGTGACCGAGTTCCGGCTTTTATACCCAGGTGTCCTGACTTCTGATTGGTCTTTAGCCAAGTGGTTTCTGATTGGTGCAGTTTAGTGTGCCCAATGCCAATTGATCATATTGACGATGGTGGTTCTTCATTGGTGTTTTGTTTATGTCGGCTTCTGATTGGTTGTAGGTTCTGATTGGTTAGTCTCAGCAGCCGTGTTCTAACTGGATCCTGGTTGGGGAAAATTTCTGTTTTGCCCAATTTTGGGAGATGATTTCTAGTTGATCCTCCTTTGGGATAAGATCTTAGTGTGGCTCAGAACAGGAAGCCTGATATGATCACTATGACGTAGCACACATTCCCATTGCTTTTTTTTCTGGCTGTCCTAATCTGCAATGCCTCTTGTGTTTCTTCCAGTCGGGTGTGGAAATTGCTTTATGGCCCAATATCCACAGCTGCTGGGGATGCAATAAACTCCTGGATGCTGTGACCGGATCTCTGCCAACTTTGGTTGGTCAAACGATTTCTTGGATATTCTTAGCCAACTTTTAGACGACTTTAACATTGTGCTTTTCTGATTTTTTTTTCCTGTTGGATCAATAGCCTTCTCGCTATGTAGGGTAGAAATGTATGCATTTCTTTAAAAAGATGTAGAAAATCAACTATAAACTCAACCAGTCCAATCATAAAATGTTAAAATCAAAAATCTGGCCCACATCAGTGCTTCCATGCCATTGTCTAATCTTCTCCCAATACTGGGGGGGAAAGCCGAGTCTAAAATTTTGTCTTGCTCATTTGCAAATTTTGTCTTGCTCAGAGTCTGAAGTGAAATGTCAAGAAATCTGTTCTCTAGTGTATGGGGTCTCCAACTTTGGCAACTTTTAAGACTTGTGGACTTCAAGTCCCAGAATTCCTCAGCCAGCTTTGCTGTTGTGGAGTTGAAGTCCACAAGTCTAAAAACGTATGAAGAGCTTTGCTGGCTGAGGAATTCTGGGAGTTGAAGTCACAAGTCTAAAAACGTATGAAGAGCTTTGCTGGCTGAGGAATTCTGGGAGTTGAAGTCCACAAGTCTAAAATGTATGAAGAGCTTTGCTGGCTGAGGAATTCTGGGAGTTGAAGTCCACAAGTCTAAAAACGTATGAAGAGCTTTGCTGGCTGAGGAATTCTGGGAGTTGAAGTCCACAAGTCTAAAACGTATGAAGAGCTTTGCTGGCTGAGGAATTCTGGGAGTTGAAGTCCACAAATCGTAAAGTTGCCAAAGTTGGAGACTCCTGCACTAGACCACCACACTCATTAAACCCTGAAGCCAACACTGCCCGACAGATACCGCTCCTTGGCCAACTTTTGCCGGTAGCCTCAATGCAGAGTTTCAGAGACTTCCAGTAGTTTACGTGATCCTATTTCTGACCCTCACAGGCGCTCTGCCAGCAAAATGATATTCGGCTTCCCACCAGCTTCCAGCAACTCCAAACAAAATCAAAATCCATCTGTGTTTATTCAGGTTTATATCCAGAGAACTTACCCAGGTTTTTTTTTTTTTTTCCGTTTCTTCACACCCTTCTGAGCTGCCAAGCAATTTGTTCAGCTAGGGTTCCCGCAGGGACGCTCTCCTACAAAGAGTAACTGGTGCAAACTGAATGAGCTTTAGGCATGAAATGCAGTGGGAAGTCAGTTTATCCCTATTAAACCAAACTTCAGACTCTGTTCCCATCACCTGTTTAATAAGGAGTATCTGTGTTGTAAAACCATAAAATGGAGTCAACAGATAGTCAGATTTAGCAGGCCCTAACTTGCGTGAGGTTAAATGAACTCTCCCAAGTCAGTGGTGTTGCAGGCGTAGCAAAACCACATCAATTGTCCCCTTCTTCTTAGCTAAACCTCAAAGTTAAAAGAGCTAAGAACAAGAAGTGGCTTTAAAAACAATGTCTTTTCCATCCAGAATATACCTGCAGTGAACAAGACACGCCCATTTGCCCAGCCAATGGGTAAGGAGCAGGTGAATTCAAATCTTGCTGAGAAGGCATCTAGATTCGGGTTCTCCAACCTTCGTAACTTTAAGATGAAGGAAGCTTCATCTTTGGGGTGAATTGCTTTTTGGGGGATTTTTATGATCTCCCAAGGAGGGTTTTTTTCACCCAAAGGGAGATTTTGGATTAGGGCTGGCCTATAATTAGTAAAGAAAATTGACTAGATTAGTAGCAAAGAGGCTATAAAGGGTTATATCATCTTACGGTCAAGATATGATAAGCCAGAATTGGTGTATGATTAAAAAGAGGGCATCCATGAAACATATATTAAAAAAAAGAGTGAGGGTTGAGTCATATAACCCCGGCTGCCATCTTTAATGTTACACCTCTAGCCCACCCATCCCACCCATCCACCCTGGGCACCAGTGGTGGGTTTCAAATTTTTTTACTACTGGTTCTGTGGGTGTGGCTTGGTGGGCTTGGCATGGCATGGTGGGTGTGGCAGAGGAAGGATACTGTAAAATCTCCATTCCCTCCCCAATCCAGGGGAAGGTTACTGCAAAATCCCCATTCCCTCCTGATCAGCTGGGACTTGGGAGGCAGAGAATAGATGGGGTGGGGCCAGTCAGAATTTTTACTACTGGTTCTCCGAACTACTCAAAATTTCCACTATTGGTTTTCCAGAACTGGTCAGAACCTGCTGAAACCCACCTCTACTGGGCAACCTTCACCCTAATCCTTGTGTAGTTCATTTGGGAGTTCTTTTTAAAGGCGCGCGCACACCTTCGCATGTAAACAGGTTGAACTAACATCTTGTAAACACGCACACACAAAAATCGTATTTATACATTTAAAATAAAAAGTGCAAATCCGCCAAAGATGAGGAAGTAGGACACCTGACATTACACGCCGACATCTCCTCTCCTTTTAAACGCTTAAATGAGAATCCGTTTTAAAAAATAATAATAATAATCAGTGCATGTGTTTTCAGAAAAGTAGTGAAATGCCCTCTTTCAACCCCGACTATGTTTTTTATACATCTTCAGATACGCATACAATAGAATTGAGTAATGATCCCAAATCCACAAACGATGAACTCCAGAATTTGACCTCCCCTCCTCCCCATTCCAGCCTGACTAGGTGGCTCAGTGGCTAAGACACCGAGCATGTCGATCAGACAGGTCGGCAGTTCGGCGGTTCGAATCCCTAGTACAGGTTTCCTGCGCGAGCAGGGGGTTAGATTAGATGACCTCCAAGGTCCCTTTTAACTCTGCCACTGTTAACAATCCTAGAAGAACATCGGGGAGAGCGTTAAATAAGAACGAATCTTCCGTTTACTGAGAAATCACAGCAACACGCGCATTCACTCACACACAAACACACGTCAGTTTTTTTGAGGGGAAACCATTTTGAGCTGATGGGACAGTCAAAAAGATTTTTTTAGGAGTTTACTTTGATTCCTTTTAATTTTCCAATTGTCCAGGCTGAGGTTCCACTGGATTTCCTTCCCGTCATCTCTAGTTTAGCGCGTTCCTCCTCTTCCTCAAATTGTAGGGCCCCATATAGTGGAAGACTGACTGGAGGCAAATGACACCCGAACACTTTCCTACAATTTTCAACCCTTAAAGACGTTTTTTTTTCTTTTTTTTTGGCTGGGGTTTTTGTTTTGCTGATCTTTGGTAGGTGAAGATGACGTCGCGGAACCCATCTGTGCTACGTGGCTTTAAAATAAATATCCCTTTGAGAGAAGTAGAGAAACTTGGCCATCGGATTCCCGCCCCCCCTCTCCCAGCTCCTCCGTGAATGTACGTGTCTTCCCCACCCCACCCGCCTCCACACCCTTAACTTCCCCGTGGATGTTACGCTCTGTCGCGATCCTATCCGATTTAAAACACTTACAGAAGAGGGTTGCTTTCTTACGCACATGAAAAGACCAATGTTCATCGATTCACCCGGTATGAAATCCTACACACGGTTCTTCTCTCAAGGTATACAAAGATTAATGCATTTTGTACAGGTTGGTTTCCAAATTATGAAAGTAAATGCTAACCGATGGTCCGTAAAACATCGCTGTTGTTGTTGTTGTTGTTATATGCAGCCCCTGCTTCTGTGATGGTGGTGGGTTAGTTCTGTTTCCCCTCGTTACCTATTTTTTTTTTTTCTTTATAAATCTTCTACCAGTTTTATCTATAAAGCGATACGAGCGAGTTCTGTTTCTCTTAGGGGAGGAAAGAACAACAAAGAGGCACTTCTTGATTGGCTGGTAATTCCTAGAGATCCCTTTTTTTTTTTTTTTGTTCAGAGTTATGTTCCTGACACAAGTGGCGGTCCGTGTGACAGAAGACAGCAAGAGATAAAGTTTGTTTGTTTTGTTTTTTAGGCACTTGGCTGCGAGTTTTTCCAAAGGCAGCACCCGGCTCTTGGCTATGACATCAGAATCGGTTTCTGTCGCACCTCCAGAATATCTGGGCAAACAAAAAAAAAGGATGACAGAAAAGTTACATGGGGATGTTCCAAATCCATCTCTTCTCCTACCTAGAAATAACCTGTACGCAGCGGTAGGCTGCTGGGCAGGGGTGAAATCTAAAAATTTTCCCTACCGGTTCTGTGGGTGTGGCTTAATTGGTGGGCGTGGCTTGGTGGTCAAATGACTGGGTGGGTGTGGCCAATAACAATAAATAATAAAAATAATAAACAAAGTATAAAAAACAATAAAAGGTATCAAAAACCAACTTTCATACTTTACATACACACAACACAACACAACACAACTGACTCACACAATGTAAAAGCAGCTGCACTTCACACTTCACACAGCCACAAAAAGCTCAAAAACCAACTTTCACACTTTACACACACACAACTCACACACACAAACACAAAATGCCACATACAGCTTTCTGAGATTTTGTGTATTTGTGTAGTTAGAGTGAAACACTACAGAAGCACACCAAACCTCAGAAAGCTGCACAAATATTTTATTTTATTATTTTATTTTATTTTATTGTTGACTTCAAATCCCAGAGCTCCTCAGCCAGCAAAGCAGGAAGTCAAAGCAAGCTTTTTTTTTTCCTTCAGTAGCTGAAGAAAACATGCGGTTGCCAGCCCGAAAGAGCAGTAATTATAAGTAAGTGAGGAGGGGGCATTGTGTGGGGGCTCTTGTAAGTGGGAGGGTTAAAAAGTGAGTTTAAAAGCCTGTGAGGATCAGGAAACTCCTCTGGGATCACCAGAGGAGGCTTTTAAATCCTGGGGTTTTTTTCTTGTTTTTTTTTTCCCCTTCGGCTGAAGAGGGTTTTTTTAAAAAAACTTTTAAAGGGTTTTGATCTCTGCTCAGCCCCGCGATCATCAGAGGGTTTTTTTTTTTACTTTTAAAGGCATGTTTCGGCTGAAGAAAAACTTTTAAAAGTAAAAAAAAAAAAACCTCTGCTGATGGTGCGGCTCAGCAGAGGCAGGGGGGGCGGGGCCAGGGATTTTTGCTACCGGTCCTCCGAACCAGCAGCTGCCATCGCTACCTAATCGGGGGAGCCGGTGCGAACCGGGAGCATTTCACCCCTGCTGCTGGGAGTTCAGGAGAACCTCTAGCTAAGATTCTGTGCAGTTCGGAGAACCTCCAAATCTAACTCCTGGCTGGCCCTGCCCACCCTGCCCCTCCCCTCCCAGGAGTCCTCAGGCGACCCGTTTTGGATGCAGGTAAGTGCAGGGCATGCGCAGAGGCTCAGGGAGGGCGAAAAACGGGTCTACTGGAAGTTTGGGAAGGCCAGAAACAGCCCTTTTTTCAGCCTCCAGAGCCTGGGGAAGGCAAAAATGCCCTCCCCCCCATGCCATGGTGCAGGAGGCCGATTAGGCCACGCCCATCATGGCCACCCAGCAACCGAGTATAGAACCCCTTGCTAAAATTTTTGAATCCCACCCCTGGCTGTCTGGGGGAAATATGACTTCATTTACTTGCAGAGGTGTGGAGACCATTAATGAGGCCTTTATGAGAAAACAGTGTGGTGGAATGTAGTCTGGATTCACAGGAGGGAGGGGGCTGTTTCTCTGGGGGCAAAGAGACAGCAGAGCTAGGAATGTCTGGTGGGCAGGAAGAGGAGAAAGCCAGACCCTCCCGAGTGGTTCACAGAGTGTTTCTATAGTTATTGCAGATAGCTGCTTTAGTCTGGCAAGATTCGATCTGTAGGCAAATGACGATAAACGAAAACCACTCAGAAATTATCTACATGTTGTCCTTGGCTTTTTTTGGGGGGTGGGGGGCTGACAAAAGGATTTGAAATGTGGAGATTATACTTCTGAAATACTAGTTAACTGGGTTAACTGATTATTAACCCAGTTTGCATTCAAGTGTGTGGTGCTTTCCTACTGGTGTTGGTCTGGAGCTTGGACCTTTGAGGGAGGGAGGGAGGGAGGGAGGGAGGGAGGGAGGGAAGGAAGAAAGGAAGGGAGGGAGGAAGGAAGATTGGTAGATAAGCAGAGGACAAGCACCATTGTTCCACCCTCTTCATTCATTCCAGGAGAAACACACCTAAGGAATTTAAAGAAGGGAGGAATTGAAAAGCAGAGCACCCTTACCAGTTAAAATCCGATGCAAGGGCAGCGTGACATAGGTTAAGTGTGCATAGAGGAGGAAGTTTTCATCCGTTCGGTTCAACTTCAGCCAAGAACCCACAAGAGAGCGTCCAGTTCCAGATAATGACCGGGAACGTAGGTTTGTTGCGTTATGCAAATCTGTCAAGAGAGAAGATGACGTCAGGAAGGGAACGGATGCATATGAATTGCCTTCATGGAGCAAACCAAGTGGCCTGGTTAGCTCAGCGGGACATCTGTGACCAGGAGCCCCAAATGCTCCCATATACTGGACATCATTGCTAAGGGCAAAGAGCAAAGATGAGTTTTCCCGCAGCGAATTGGCTGCAGCAAGCTGGCCATGGCTACTTGGCAATGGTGAGTTGGCAAGGTGGTTGTGGCGAATTGTCCCATTCCAGCCTCTGAGAATCTCTCAGCCTCATTTTAGCAAAATTCAAAAGCAGACATTGATTCCTCTTCCATTTTCACTGAGAAACAAACCAAGAAACCTCTGCCCACCCATTCTTCCCATTCCCTCCTTCCTGACTCATTGGCCTTCAGGAGAACGCTGTTGTGGTCTGCCAGCAGCCTGCGGAGCTGGCAGTGGAGTCGGACAGTGAGGAGGCTGGGGAGGACAATGGGCCAGTCCCGGAGTCAGGGGAAGGCCCGGACGAGGGCTCTGCGTCGGAGGCAGAGATGGGGCCAGGTCCGTCTGGGAGCGATGCGTGGACTCTGGAGCCTCCAGAGGTGGACAGCAGAGAGGCAGAGGAACAGGAGGAGCCTGTTCCTAGTGCACGCATGCGAAGAGCTGCCAGAAGGCAAGAGCAGCTAAAGCAAAAAGGACGACTCAGGAGTAAGACCAGGAGATGATTGGCCCCTCCAATAAGGCATAAAAGAGCAGCAGTGGCTCTTGGGCTCTTTGTAGGAAAGCAACATTGCTACAATTGTTCCTTGTCTCCTGTTTCTGAACTTCGTGGGGTTTGTGCCAAGAAAAGCCTTTGGCAGGGTGCCAAAGAAGACAAAAGGTTTGTGATAAGGCCGGAGGACTTTGTCTGAACAACTTTGTTTTGGACTTAATTTGAACTAAGCCGAGAATGAAGTAATTCTCAGCTGTTCGGATAAAATATGTTTGTTTAGGACTGATGGTGTCTGGTCATATCTACTTGGGCCTGGGTCACAACAAACGTTAAAGAAAGGTTGGTGCCCACCCCAAGCTCAACCGAAGGGGCTCTCCCCAATTCTCGCACCTCCATCTTCATCATCCCGAAAGAATTCCTCGCTGTCGTTGGCCGAGTGGGATTTCTTCATCTCTGCGATTCGATTTCGGGTCACTTTCCTCTTCAGAGATGGGGAGAAAAAGGAAGGCCGGCTGTTGCGTTCCGGAGTTGGAGGGGTGCTGAAGGAGGTGACCTAAGAAGTGGGGAGAAAACAGCAACAGCTGAGAAGCAACTGAGGTTTATAGTGATGGTCTTTGATGGGACCCAGTACAGGTCGTCCTTGACTTACAGCCATTCATTCAGTGACTGTTCAAAGTTACAACAGCCCTGAAAAAAGTGACTTAGGACCATTTTTCACACTTACGACCATTGCAGCATCCACATGGTCATGTGATCAAAATTCAGAGGCTCGGCAACTGACTCATATTTACGACGGTTGCAATGTCCCGGGGTTATGTGTGATCCCCCTTTTGCAATCTTCTGACAATCTTCCCCTGTCAATGGGGAAGCCAGATTCACTGAACAACCGTGCTACTAATTTAACGACCGCAGTGATTCACTGCGGCAAGGAAGGTCGGAAAAACGGGGCAAAACTCACTTAAGAAATGGCTCACTTACCAACAGAAATGTTGGGCTCAATTGTGGTCATAAATTGAGGGCTACTTGCATTGCCTGCTAACAACTGCAGATCAGTGGATAGAAAAAAATCCAACTCATTTCTGTTGTTTATTATCATTATTGATTTATTTGAATGGTTCTATCATTCAAGGTGGCTTACACTGTACTTTTGGGTGTCCTGAATAAGCATACATAAATCATCTTTCATTTATGGACGCTGATCCATCACCTGACTCGGTTTGACAAGATTCCCTAAAACAGGGGTCTCCAACCTTGGCAACTTTAAGACTCGTGGACTTCAACTCCCAGAATTCCTCAGCCAGCCTTGCTGGCTGAGGAATTCTGGGAGTTGAAGTCCACGAGTCTTAAAGTTGCCAAGGTTGGAGACCCCTGCCCTAAAATATTCAGGTGTTTAACTCAGAAATGACCCATTGGCTGTCTTATCAGCCGTAGTTGACTCTTGCAAGCTTTCTAAGTTGAATGAGCCGCATGTTGAAATTTCCGCTCATAAAGCCAAGCCATCGGCTTCCACTGCTCTAAGAAACAGCTTTTAATTTATTGCCTCTTGTGCTGGATTTAATTCTGATGCTCAAGGTCATGGATGTCAAACTCACCGCGTCACGCTGCTGCAGTGGTGGGATACAAATAATTTAACAACCGGTTCTCTGCCCTAATGATTTCTTCCAACAACCAGTTCACCAAACGGCTCAGAAAGTTAACAACCGGTTCTCCCAAAGTTGTGCGAACTGGCTGAATCCCACCATTGCGCTGCTGTCACGTGACATTTTCCCCATTTGCGGAGCTGGGGTGGGCGCGGTCTGTGTGTGACGCATCCGGCCCGGGGGGGCCACCAGTTGGACACCTTTGCTTAAGGCCAACCAAAATTGCAACCAATGGCAAAGACGTTTGTGACGCAACATGGTGCACTGTTCTGTCCTCCCTCGCCTCCGTCCGAATGCTGGCTTAATTAGCCGTCACTATCAGCTCTGGCAGCAGAATAGCCCATGTCTGCCAAGAGCCTCCGTTATCTTCTACGACGCTGGTGACACCTAGAAACAAACTTCAGCTCTTACTCAGTGGATTTACCTATTACAAAGAGACACAGCAGCTCTGGCTGCCTTTTATATCCTGTGGGGTGTGGCTCCATGACTCAGCACTTCCTAGGCCTGCCCCACCCCTGCTTCTGTTGTTCCCTCCTCCCCTGCCTATGAAACCAAGCCTGATTGCCGTCAGCTGGGTCTGCAGGCGTGGCCTGGGGGGGGAAGAGTCAGGGGATGGAGGCCTCATTATTTCTTTCACCTGGCCTGCTTCTGGCTGATGAGGTAAGTCCTGACGGCCCTTCCCCCTCACTTTCCAAGTCACTTTCTGGCAGCAGGGCTGGCTCGGGGGGCGCAGGCACAACATGGCGCACTGTCTCCAATAACATACTTTATCATGAAAGGAGAGAAAGCGGAGAACGGCATTAACGAAGTCAACTTACTCGCTCATGCAGCGGTGAGCCTGGGTTTGAATCTTCTTCTGTGCCGTAAGGCGACGTGTCACCCGTGGAAACGCGACCCACTGCCATTTCCGCATGTCCCTTGGCCTGAGGCCCCTTCATACGCACAAACTCCATATTATTGTATTTATAAAAACCAAAGGACATTCTCTGTGCCATTTTGGCTGCCACGCTCACCTGCAAAAGGAGAGTCAACATTCAAGCCACTGCATCATCGACATGAACCGGCAGGGACCTCTTTCAATTCAATTTTTCCGCAGTGGCGCAGAGTGCACTACTGCAGGATACTTCTGCTGACTGCCGGCTGCCTGCAATTTGGCAGTTCGAATCTCCCCAGGCTCAGCCTTCCATCCTTCCAAGGTTGGTAAAATGAGGACAATATGCTGACTGGGGGACAATATGCTGACTCTGTAAACCTCTTAGGGCTGTAAAGCACTGTAAAGCGGTATATAAGTCTAAGTGCTATTGCTACTGCACCAAGAAATGGAGTGGTGGGTAAAATGAGGACCCAGATTTGGGGGGGCGAGGCAATATGCTGACTCTATAAACCGCTTAGAGAGGGCTGTAAAAAGCACTGTGAAACAGGATATAAGTCTAAATGCTATTGCTATTTTCTGTGAGTTGGGCATTGGATCTGCCTTGGTTACCATTACGGGACATGATATCTTCAAGAAAGATAAGATCAACTCTCCAACGGTAATCAGCAAATTTTCCCACATTCAATCATCATCCTTGTGGACTTTCTTGATTGGACCTACCACTGTTCTCTAGTTGTGGCAAGGCTCCAGAAAGTAGTGTTAAGAGAAATTTATAACAGAATAACAGAGTTGGAAGAGACCTTGGAGGACTTCTAGTCCGACCCCCTGCTCAGGCAGGAAACCGGCCTATACCATTTCAGACAAATGATTGTTCAATCTCTGGAGGCAAGTTGTTCCACTGATTTAATTGTTCTGTCAGGAATTTCTCCTTAGTTCTATAGGTTGCTTCTCTTATTTACTTCTGCACTGTGCCATTTGTGTTACAGAAGTTTACCTGGGTCTGACCTGGTAGCGCATTTTTCAGAGTATAAAACGCTCCAGACTATAAGACGCATCTACCTTTTTTGGGGAGGAAAACAAGAAAAAAGAAATCTGCCTCTGCCTCCCAGCAATTTACCTCGTTGCAGCAAACAGCCCATTTCAGCTTCAGCACAGCCTAATTAGTACAAGCAACTGATTGTTGGTTGGAGCGGCCTTCCAACGATCAGCTGTTTCAGGCTGCAGCGATTGCCATAGCTAATTGCCGCCTCCACGCGCCCCATTTTCCGCCTGTTTCGGGCGGCGGGGATCAGAATGGGCAATTGGCAATGGCAATCCCTGCAGCCTGAAACAGCTGATGATCAGGAGGCCGATCCAACCGACAATCAGCTGCTTGTGCTAATTAAGCTGTGCTGAAGCTGAAGCCAAAACAAGCAGTTTTCTGTTTGCTGCAAGGAGGCAAACTGCTGGGAGGCAGAGGCCAAAGGGTGGGGGCCTGCGGGTAGGTGGGGCTACATTCGGTGTATAAGATGCACCCAAATTTTCACCTTATTTTGTGGGGGGTGGAGTGCATCTTATACCCTGAAACATATGGTATTTAATGTCTATACAACAAATCTATTTTCTCCCATCTTGATCAGTGGAGAAGTCACTGTCTCGTTTTAAACAGGTGAAATGATTTGAGGAGGGATGGAAGAAGGCAAGGTCATTCTATCCCTGTTATTATTATAAAAGCAGGCTTCCAGCTCTGGCTCCACACACAGGCAAGAAAGCCTTTCTGGTTGGCCCTATGTTGTTTGTCTAAGACACGGGTCTCCAACCTTAGCAACTTTAAGACTTGTGGACTTCAACTCCCAGAATTCCTCAGCCAACCAGCAAAGCAAAGCTGGCTGAGGAATTCTGGGAGTTGAAGTCTACAAGTCTTAAAGTTGCTAAGGTTGGAGATCCCTGATCTAAGAGACAACCTCACCGTCTGAAGGACACTCACCCTATTATCGTAGACCTTCTTGAGGGCTTCATAGCGGATGGAGCCCTGGAAAATAACACCTTGGAAAGTGTTGCTTTTGTCACTGGCCACCAGCTCTACGCAAACCATCTCGCCTTCCCCTACAGTCATGTCACTAAATACCTAAAGGAGACATCCAAATAAATCAAAGAATAAAAAATAAATAGCTGTAGAGACACTCAAGGCCATTTGTCATTGCCTATGGCTAAGTCACAGATGACACACTGAAATTTAGTAGCAGTGCAGGAGTCTATACCAGGACACCATATTCTCAGTAAAAGGTCTGGGGCAATGATGGCCTCTGTGGCTCAGACTGGTAAGACAGTCTGTTATTAACAGCAGCTGCTTGCAATTACTGCAGGTTCAAGCCCCACCAGGCCCAAGGTTGACTCAGCCTTCCATCCTTTATAAGGTAGGTAAAATGAGGACCCAGATTGTTGGGGGCAATAAGTTGACTTTGTATATAATATACAAATGGATGAAGACTATTGCTTGACATAGTGTAAGCCACCCTGAGTCTTCGGAGAAGGGCGGGATATAAATTCAAAAAAAAAAAAAAGATGGAATTCAATTTTTTTTACTACCGGTTCTGTGGCCGTGGCTTGATGGCCGTGGTGTGGCTTGGTGGCCATGGCAGGGGAAGGATACTGCAAACTCTCAATTCCCACCCAACTCTTGGGGGAAGGATATTGCAAAATCTCCATTCCCACTCCACTCTGGGGCCAGCCAGAGGTAGTATTTGCCGATTCTCCGAACCACTCAAAATTTCTGCTGCCGGTTCTCCAAACTGCTCAAAATTTCCGCTACTAGTTCTCCAGAACCTGTCAGAACCTGCTGAATAGCACCCCTGGTCTGGGGGCACTGAATCTTCTAACCATTTTTTTAAAAAAGTAATTTTATTATGGGGAAAAACATCCCTATACCCCAATTTCCTATAATTTGCTGCAATTCAAACCATCAAAGGTGATTTAGATCAATGTTTTTCAACGTTGGTCGTTTTAACATGAGTGGACTTCAGCTCCCAGAATTCCCCAGTTCAGCCTAGCTGGCTGGGGAATTTAAGGAGTGGAGATCTAAACATTTTAAAAATGACCAGAGTTGAGAAGCGCTGATTTAGATAAGTGAAACAGTGTGAAAAGGCAAATTCAGAATCAGAATTAATACTAGGAATAAAAAAGGATACTTAATGTATCTTTACACCATTTTTGCAAGCCTATAAAACCAGCAGCTTTGTGATGCAGTCCAAAAATCTAGTTGTTTTTTTTTGTTTTTTTAAATTGGCTTTTGGGTAATATTCGATCAAACTGCAAAATGCCTCCCTATATGTAGCAATGTTTTCTGCCAATTTAGAATGGTAAATTTGAATTCTAAGTAAGCAGAGCTACGGATCTATGACCTGAACAGCAGTTAATTGCACCATTTTAAAAAAAAAATAATTATTATTATTCTGCAAATACAACAAGGGGAAAATTAGCAGAAAAGAGAGAAACCTTCACAGAATTTGTTGTAAAATTTCAAATTGACAATGGTATAAATTTTCCATATTAAAATCTTATATCATTCGGAAAATTTTAAGTGCATATAAATGTTAGATTTCAACCTCATAATTAACAGCTGTTGCCAATATAACTCAAGTTATAAATTATAAACTGAAATAAAGAAAGTTGCGGTAATTTATATATCATCTGGAAAATTTGATGTGTTGTAGAAATCATAACATAACATAATAACAGAGTTGGAAGGGACCTTGGAGGTCTTCTAGTCCAACCCCCTGCCCAGGCAGGAAACCCTACACCATTTCAGACAAATGGCTATCCAACATTTTCTTAAAAATTTCCAGTGTTGGAGCATTTACAACTTCTGCAGGCAAGTTGTTCCACTTAATTGATTGTTCTAACTGTCAGGAAATTTCTCCTTAGTTCCAAGTTGCTTCTCTCCTTGATTAGTTTCCACCCATGAAAAATTGAGTACCTCTATCTTATGTTAGGAAACACCCAATCATTGGATGTGTTATAAACCCATTTATAAGATGTGATTCCAAGAATTTCCACATTCAGTTAATCTCTAAATATAAACATATTAACATGACTTAATTTTTAGCATTACACATTCTCACAAAACGTCTACATTTTTCTAAACAAGGGGCCTACTTTAAAAGAGGACCTACCTCTTCGAAGTTGTCAATCATAAAAAATATGTTTGGATAGCTAATCTTCGATTCCTCGCCCTTGCTGTCCATGGGGTGTTTGCTTGGCGACGCAAAGACTTGCTGGAAAACACCATTTGGAAAATATGATATAGCTTGCGATATATACATAGTAGGACATTCAGCTACGACCACTAGCAGGAGAAGGAAATTGCTAAGTCGATTGTAAACCCTAGATCCTCCCTGGATGGATAGATCAAGGGAACAAGGTGACGCAATTCTTCAGATTATATCTTCTGGCATTCTTCCCATCCTTTTAAGGATATAGACTTGGAGTGAAATCTACTTACCTTCCTTAACCGGTTCAGAAGTGTGCGTGCAGTCCTTCTGCGCATGCGCAGAAGGTAAAAAACATATTACTTCCTGGTTAAAACCAGGAAGTAATGACACCCGGGCAGGTGGGCGGAGCTTTGCTCCACCATCACTACCAGATCGCTGAACCGCCAACCACGATCGCTACCGGATCACATGATCCGGTCTGATCTAGGAGCATTTCACTCCTGATATAGACTGTTCTGACCCAGCTTCCCAAACACAACAAACTCTCTGAAGTTAAATCAATGATTCCTTGATTAGGAACATCAGTAGCCCCGGCAAAAAGTTTCTCTCTCAACGCAGGCTAACAAGTCCCTCCGGCAGGGAGATGAATAGTTGTCTGCCATATCTATTCATCTCCGCCCCCTGCCTTTTTTCCCCAGAGCTAGGGTGGGGCTTCGCTAGCAGCGGTGGCTCTTCCTTCCCAAGGATCAGCCCACAGGTTTCCACTGCTCTCCTCTCCTCTGCATTCTGTGCATCTGTGCATCAGGCACTGGACCCAGCTGTTCCTCCTCTTCCCCATCAGCTACCTCCAGACTGGGGGTTGTTGACTCTCCATTTGAGGGCTGACAAACGGCCCAGGCTTCACCTCTGTCTGTCTCTCTCTCTCTGACAGCTCCATTTCCTCTTTCCCAGAGCTCTCAGGTTGCCTTGATGCTGACCCTAACTCCCACGCCTCCTCCTCCTCTGATTTGGCTGTAGGAGGGGCCGGCGGCCAACAGGGCAGAACAAAGACATTTGGGGAAAAGTTCTTTGAAGACCCCAGAAGGATCCAACACATTTTCAATTCAATCCTTGTGCCATCTTCTGCAATTATAGTCAAGTGAATCTCGTTCTATTTTCAGAGAGTAATCCTAGGGACAGACAGACAGACAGAATCTCGAGTCCTTCCATATTCTATTGACTTCGAATGAGTAGCAAACTTGTAAAATTGGTATGTATGTATGCATTTCTATTCTCCCTGTGTTATGGGTCTAGCTGTGTATGTTTTGTTGGGGAAGCACAACATGGGATTAGATGTTCCATATTGGGTCATGTGTCCAGGAGATAAGAAGATTTAAAATGCAGCAGTCCCATTAAGATGGATTTTGTCATAAGCTCCAAGCCAGATTCAGCCCATTTTCAAACTGGATTTTTCTTTTTGCTGACTCTCCCCCACTCCCAATGCAAATGTGGCCATGTTCTGTTCAGTTGGGGGAGGTTATACTCAGGGGTGGGCTTACAATTTTTTAGCAAGGGGTTCTCTGCCTGGATGCTGGGTGGGCGTGGCCATGGTGGCCGTGGCCTAGTTGGCTTCCTGCACCACGGCTGGGGGGCGAGGGGCATTTTTGCCCTCCCTGGGCTCCGGAGGTTTTTTCCGATCTTCCGGAAGGGCGAAAACGGCCATCTCAGACTCCGGAGGCCCCCTGGAGGCCGGAATTGGGCCCATTTCCAGCCTTCCCTAACTCTGTGTGTGCCCTGCACTTACCTGCATCCAAAACGGGCTGCATGGGGACTCCTGGGAGGGGAGGGGTGGGCAGGGCCAGCCAAGAGTGGGATTTGGGCGTTCTCTGAACTGCACAGAATCTTATCTAGAGGTTCTCCTGAACCCCTAGCAGCCCACCCCTGGTTATACTGCAGACTAATAGGCAGACACTCCTGCACCTTTCCCCATCATTTCTTTTGGTCACTCTGTTGACTTGCGGACAATATGAAGGGTCTGGTTTGAAGACATGGGAAGCGGAAAAGGAGGGATCACCTCTTAATTCGATGAATGTGTGATGACAAATTGACTAGGGCAGAGGTCTGCAAACGTGGCTCTTTTAAGACATGTGGACTTCAACTCCCAGAGGAACTCTGGGAGTTGAAGTCCACAAGTCTTAAAAGAGCCAAGTTTGCAGACCCCTGGACTAGGGGAATTTTACTAAGCCCATTGGAAATCTTCCTCATAGCTATTTTGGAGTTATGTCTGGGCCTATTGCTAATTAAAACCTTGAGCTATATAAGAAAACCATAATCTAAGTTCATGGGATGGGGATGGGTGGGTGGGAAATGGGGCGAAGGCTGAAGCCAAAAGGAGGAGGAGACACCCTTTCAAAGTTCCCAAACTGCAGAGCTGCTCACCTGGGACTTCTTTTTATGGATGTGAATATCCCCACCATCGGAACGAGTACATACTGCGCAGGTAACTATATAATCCAGCTGAAAGAAAATCAAAGCATTGGCAACGAAACACCAATCAGGCATCGGATTCCTCATTTAGGTTTTCCTTTGTGTACGTGTCCAGATCCCCCAATAGAAAATATGAGGTCCTTCGGCTTTCATTAATGAAGTCATCTGACGCTACTTCACGACAGAAGTCAAGATACTTTCTTTCATGCTTCATGTTCAATTGCAACTGAAGCTCATTGCACTCCTACAGGTCACCTATTAGGTTTTCTATAGCTCTTGCCCCTTCTATGGGCTCTTATCTCTCATCATTTCTCCTTCCAACCTTCTTCAGTTTGCTGGCTGCGCATGTGCAATGCGCACCATGCACCAAATGCGAGGTGCCCATGCACGCAGTGCACACCAAAAGGACACATTGGGTAAGTAGCACAGGGGAGGGGTAATCAGCTGTGGCGTGCAATCTTTTTTTTTTTTTTTACTTTTACAAGCATTTTTTTTACAATCTATTCTGCCGAAGAGGTTGTTAAAAAAATGCTTTTAAAAGTAAAACAAAGGCTCTGATGATTACGCGGCTTAGCTGTGATCGTTAAAGCCTTTTTTTTACCTTTTAAAAGCATTTTTTAAACAACCTATTTTGCCAAAGAGGTTGTTGAAAGAAATGCTTTTAAAAGTAAAAAAAAAAGGCTCTGACAATCAGGAAGCTCAGCTGAGATCGTCAAGAGCCTTTTTTTTTTTACCTTTTAAAAGCATTTTTTAAACAACCTATTCGGCCGAAGAGATTGTAAAAAAAATGCTTTTAAAAGTTAAAAAAAAGGCTCTGACGATCACACGGCTCAGCTGGGCTTGGGCGGGGGGGAGGGGCAGGGATTTTTGCTACTGGTTCTCCGAACCACCCGCCACCATCGCTACTGGGTCAGGTGTGCCAGTCCGAACCGGGAGCATTTCACCTCTGGTTTAAACTCTTCCCTGGGAAAACACCATACCATTGTCGAGCAACCTTATAAATAAATAATCCATCCCTCAAACTTGGAATAGAAATCTAACAAATGAAATCAACTTTTATCCCATAAAATAAAAATATGTTTTTCAAAATTAAACTGAAGGGCTATTGATTAATCCATTAATTTTTGGGATTTGGGACTAGACAAAGGAGAGGAAAAAAATTACGATGATGAGGAGGGGGACACAACATGAGGCTTAAACACCTCTGCAACCCAAACAAAGTTCCAAATATTTTGCCCACTTCGGCTTCTAGAATTTAGAACCATCCAACGGGTTTGTTAACTTTTGAACACTGAAATACTTGAGATTTATTTAATGCTGTTGGCAACCCCTGCGAGAATTTGTTGGCAGCATTTCCATTTCAACAACGGAACGCTCAAGGTAGATGAAATCACAAATTAAAACCCAATCTGAAATAACAATATCACAGCTTTGGTTGGTTTGTTGTTTGTTTGTTTAAGAAAAGCCAAAAGGAGGGCAGCTTTCTATAAATCATTACAATCTCTGGAAATGATACAAAATCACCAACGAACGTGTGATGTCTGGCGCTTTGATTAATAACACCAAAGCTAATTTAAGACTGACAAACCTTCTCAAACAATTTAAAAAATAGCAGTCTGGGTTGTGGTTTTTTTTTCACTCCGGTACCCCATTCCCAGTGGCTGCTTTGTCCAGGAGGCGCTGAGGAGCAGGTAACCTTACTACAGGTTTAAACCAGTAGTGGGTTTCAAATCCCAGTGCTACCGTTTTGCTATCGGTAGCGAGCGAACGGTGCTTTTACGCATGCACAGAACATTTTTGATGGCATCTGGGCAGGTGGGCGGAGCCTCCCACCACTGCTACTGGTTCTCCAGAACTGGGGTGAACCGGTAGAAAGCCACCACTGGTTTAAACAGATGGGAAGTCTCGAAATGACCAAGTGATTGGTGGGATCGTGCAGATTCAAGCCATTCTCTTTCTCAAAATATCCCGCAAATTGCAGGCATCCCCTCTCCTAACACCAGCAAGCCTTGGAGAAGAGAAAGACTGAAGTCACCTTCTGTAGTATAAGGTTCAGGTAGACGCTCTCCTCCCAATCGATATCAGGATCGCCCAACCCTGGAAGCTTCTTGGAATCTCTGCGGTATACTTCAACTTCAACCTGCTAAAACAAAGCCCAACAGTGCGGGTAAGAAACACACAATAACTGGAGATCTTTATTATTTAATAGGGGATTCAGGAGCTTCCTAAGGAAGGACGGTCATTAGTTCACAGGCACAGGATCAAGTCACACATTCAAGACAAATATGGATCGTACCTGAACCTCACTAACTCCTCCATTTTCATCCCTTTCCCCATACATTCAAGTTACTCTGAAGTAGGAAAGAGTTTCCATTACTTCCTTCTGAACAAATAGCCCTTAAGAAAAGTTACTTTCCACATGGTAGATTTCAGTAACGTAGTGTATCTAACATCTTTCTTCCATTTAGTATTTTTATTCTCATTGCCTGTTCTGTCAGGTTATTAAATTTATTAAATAAAGATCCCAATATGAGGGATCTACTGTACATGGCGCTCTACATCAGGGGTGTCAAACTTGATTTCATTGACCTCAGGGGTCCAAACAAGGACAAAGTACTGTAATATCAGAGCATGTCAGCATTTCTGGGAAAACATTTAACAGCATCCTTGAGCAAAGTGATTGCTGAAGCCACATCAAAGGGTTTCAGGCTATCTCAAATATCTAAACAAACACAATGGTTTTTAAAAAAATATATATCACAATTGTTAATTGATAAAGTATAAGCTTTTTGCAATGTTCAGAGGACTTTTACATACATAGCTGCTTTTACAGAGAATAAAGCAGTGGTGAAATCCAAATTCTTTTACTACCAGTTCTGTGGGCGTGGCTTAGTGGGCGTGGTGTGGCTTGGCGGGCGTGGTAGGGGAAGGATACTGCAAAATCTCCATTCCCACTGTAATACAGAGGAAGGATACTGCAAAATCCCCATTCCCTCTCCACTCCTGGGGGAAGGATATTGCAAAATCTTCATTACCACCCCATTCTGGGACCAGCCAGAGGTGGCATTTGCTGGTTCTCCGAACTGCTCAAAATTTCTGCTACTGGTTCTCCAAACTGCTCAAAATTTCTGCTACCAGTTCTCCAGAACCTGTCAGAACCTGCTGGATTTCACCCCTGGAATAAAATCAGTCAATATTAAAAAATAAAAAATTCCTGGAATCAAACATGACTCATAGAGTCTATACTGTCTCCATGTAAGTTTCTTTACCACAATACCAATGTGCTTTGCTATTGAATTCTTCCAAGATATATCTATGGAGATTCTCAATCATCAAGGTCATGTGTCGTGTCCCACTCCTCCTCTAACGGCCGGGTCTGGGAAGTCTGTATCCAGCGTGGCCATGAAGCCTCTGCAGCTTTGCCAAATTCCTGTCAGAGTTCTCAGGGCAGGCAGGAATCCAAGGTGTGACTTCAGCAACCACATGAGACTTTGCCTGACTCAAGGAATGCCAAAAAGCAGATCCTTTATATAGGCCATGGGGTGTGGCTCCATGACTCAGCACTTATCCAGGCCTGCCCCTCCCTTCCTTTTGCTGACGTCGCCTCTCCATTCTCCGGAAGTGGGGATCTGTCCACGTTTTGTCCTACTGCTCAGCTGCTGGCAATTCTAGCTCGTGGCTGGCTTCTTGCTCACACGCTGTAGGAGGGAGGTTTATTTGCTCAGTCTGTCCAGGCATGGTGCCAGGGCTGGGGGTTGGAGGCATGCCAGGCCATTCTTCTTCACTATCAGTCTCTGGCTCAGATAACAGGAGATGGGAGGGGCCCGGCTGCGGAGAGGGGGGCGGGCGAGGCACAACATCATGGTTGTCCCAAAGATGCTTTTTTTCAAGAGCAAAATATATGAAAAGCTCTTATCGGTGATCCAGAATTTATTTTAGAACTAACCACATAGGAAAAATGTAAATGTTCCCAATGAAATGCAGTTTCAGCTTTCAAGATGGTGCCTAGAGCTGATGGTCTTTGGTGGACGTTATTTGACAGGCTCCACTTACCATCTCCGCTTGCAGATGGTTTGGCTTTGAGTGTTTCATACTTTTTATGTGTCTAAGCCACTAGGAATTATTGGATTCCAGGGGTACATAAATGAAAACCAGCAAATAAGTAAATTGCGTTGGGTTTCAGCAAGTACTGAAAAGAGCGGCCAATAATTCATTGGAAAAGGAAATACCTCTATTATAATGTGGTTGATTTATAATTCCATTTGCAGTCGTCCTATTAAAAAGTAGCAGCTCTGTTTTTATTAGCTTGAATGCAGGAAAAAATGGACAAAAATGTCATTTGTGATTCAGGTAAAATCGAGAGGGAAGCAAAACGGGGGAGATGACGATAATTCATAGAGAGTGAAAGAGCTGCAGAAGAGAAGGAGGGAGCAGTGCCTTAGCATTTCAAATGAAGAAGAGCTAGACCGAGATTGGACCAATGATGAGAGGGTTATTGATGAATCCGTACTCTGAAGAGTAATGCATTCTCTCCTCCTTGGAAGAAGAGTAATCTAGGGACAAAAACCTCCCATTTCTATTCTCACTGCCACCATCAATTCAGCAAAGGGTTATTCTCTAAAAATTGAGCAGCTCACACACTTAAATCTTTCAGCCAAGTGAAATGTTGACTCAGGCCGACAAAGAAAAGTCTGGCACAGCCTTGCTCCTGTCTCAAGAGTGAGTTGTTTTCCTTTCTATTTTAAAAAAAAAATCACAAGTGCACACCCCAGCCTTGAGCTGCAAACTCAGCTCTTTTTAGTGTTTGGTTTGAAGAAAAATCTCAAAAATGCTTGGCAGGTCGTTCTTACTGTTTGTCCTTTCCTATGTGGCAGATATTGCCAGAAACTGGACAATTAGTGCTGTGTAGAGTCCTATCTATTTCAAATCACCTCCTCCTTCCAAAAACACACGCACACACACATACACACACTGTTCTTGAGTTGCCAAGAAAGAACATCCAGATTCGTTATCTGAGCAACCCTGACTTAATTTACTGTATGCCTGGAATAAGGTACGTTTCTCTTAATGGATTTTAGCAGAAACGGTAACTATTTATGTGTTGTAGTAGTCCTTGACTTATTGTCGTGTCCCACTCCTCCGCTGACAGCCGGGTCAGGGAAATCCGAATCAGCCGTGCCTCTGCAGCTCTGCCAAAGTCCTAGCAAAGTCCTCAGGGCAGGCAGGAGACCAGAAAGTGACTTCAGCAAGATATGTTTAGACTTTGCCTGACTCAGAGAATGCCAGAAAGCAGGTCCTTTATATAGGCCATGGGGTGTGGCTCCATGACTCAGCACTTATCCAGGCCTGCCCCTCCCTTCCTTCTGTTGCCTCCGCCTATCAAGTCTTCTGAAGCGAGCGTCACTCCAGTCGGCAGCTGTTGGTAATAGACCTTCCTCAGGCTCACATGCTGTGGAGGAGGGGGAGGGGTCTAGTTGCTCCGTTTGCCTGGGCATGGAGCCAGAGCTGGGGGCTGGAGGTATTTCTTCCTCTTCAGCCTGTCTGGGCATGGAGCCAGGGCTGGGGCCGGGAGGACATTCTTCAGCGTTCGGAAGCAGATAAGCCGACCCCAGCTGCGGTGAGAGGGGGCAAGACACAACACTTATGACCACAATTGGGATCAGAATTTCCCTTGCTAAGCAAGGCAATTATTGCTAATTGCAATTATTAATTGAATCACTCAGCTGTTAAGCCAACTCCTCGCTGACTTTGCTTGCCAGAAGCCAGCTGGGAAGGTTGCAAGTGGGACCCAGGGATTCTACAAATGTCTAATACAAATATACGCAGGTGACCAAGTATCCGAATTTTGACCGTGTGACCATGGGGATGCTACGGCAGTGGCAAGGGCGAGGACCAGTTGTTAAGCTGCTTTTTTCAGTGTCATTGTAACTTCAAACTAAACAATAGTTGTAAGTCAAGGACTACCTGTAATGTCTTCACAAATCATCTTGAGTTGCGTGGTTGGAAAGTACCGTGTTTCCCCGAAAATAAGACCCTGTCTTATATTTTTTTGAACCCTGAAATAAGCGCTTGCCCCTATTGCCATGCATTCAGAAGCCCGATTGGGTTTACTATCTGGGGATGTTTTATTTTGGGAGAAACAGGGTATTTTTTTTATTTATTTTTTTGCATTTATATCCCGCTCTTCTCCGAAGACTCAGGGCGGCTTACACTATGTCAAGCAATAGTCTTCATCCATTTGTATATTATATACAATTACTTATTGCCCCCAACAATCTGGGTCCTCATTTTACCTACCTTATAAAGGATGGAAGGCTGAGTCAACCTTGGGCCTGGTGGGACTTGAACCTGCAGTAATTGCAAGCAGCTGCTGTTAATAACAGACTGCATTAGCCTGTTGAGCCACCAGAGGCCCTGGTGGCTCAACATATACCAGAGGTATATAAAATGTCTGCGTCTCTGTCAATATTTTTTTTTTAGTTTTTTACACTAATAATAAAAACAGTCGAAAATACCAAGCATTGGTAGAGTAAATGTTCAATGTTATCTCCGACTAGTGAGATAACTTGGTGAAGTCCTGAAGTATGTTTGTATTCTTAACCATCTTTTCCAGGCAAGTCTGCCAAACTGTTTTTTGAATTAAGAATTAACTCTTTGAGTTAGGAATTCATTCTTAATGAATTCATCAATAATGAAAAGTGTGCATTGATAAGAGTTTCTGCTTGATGGTTCAGTAATGTAAGACAAGCCCCGTTTTATTCTTCTAAAGATATCCTACCACCTGTATTGTATGACAAGGAGTATTTTATTAAGCTTCAGTTGAGAGGTAAAGCTTCACTCAGTCTGATCAATTGTAGTGACAATCAAGTTTGGAGCAGGTCAGCCTTCAGATGACATCAAGCCAAGCCAGGAGATTAGGAATGGTTGTTGTGTCGATATCAAGCCATCTTACATGGCCTAACTCAGTGATGGCTAATCTTTTTGCCATCGCGTGCCAAAAGCGGGGGGAGCATGGGGAAATCGTGTGTGTGTGTGTGTGTGCCCACTCCCATAATTCAATGCGCCCCTGCGCCCCACCCCACCCCGCGTATGCTCGCGCGACCCCCCCTGCATTCCCCCCGCTTTTGGCACGTGATGTCATAGTGGGCCTGGTAGGCCCGTTTTTTGTCCTCCCCAGGCTCCAGAGAATTCCTAGGAGCCTGGGGAGGGTGAAAACTGCCTTCCCTGCACCCCCGGAGGCCCTTCGGAGGCCGGAAACAGCCCGTTTCCCGACTTCTGGTGGGCCCTGAAGGCCTGAAAATCAGCTGGAGCTGAGCTAAGACAACACTCGTGTGCCCATAGATATGGCTCCCCGTGCCATCTGTGGCACATGTGCCATAGGTTCACCATCACGGGCCTAGCTAATCTCACCGAGCTGTGGTGGAATCCTGCTGGTTTAACAACCGGTTCGGTGACTGCATGCTTTGCGCGCACGTGCACAATTTTGACAAAACTAAACTTCCGTGTTATTTCTAGGGACTAACACAGCTGAGGCGCGGCAATCCGCTCTGCTGCACGAATCAGCTGAGAGGATAAAGGTAAGTAAAGTGTGCAGGGACAGATAGGAGGGCCCACTTAATCGTCGGAGCTACTGGTACGCCCAAACTGGTCCAAACTGGCTGAATCCCACCCCTGTCACCGATTAATAACATGGATTGTGGAAGAAAAGAAGCTAAAATGTCAAGATTGAACCGCTTTGCTTCTTTCAAACCTTAACGCTTTTCAGCTTGCCAATGAACTGGCGAGAGGGAAAGGGGAAATGGAATGCTGAGAATGTATGAGGAGATCGTGAGAGATTGGCAACCATCAAGGTCACCACTGCAGGTGCTAAAGAAAGAGATGGATTGTACCCATAACAAAAGGATAATTGGATAATGTGATTCCCCCAGGAGTGGAGAGAAGAGGAAGCTATTGTTTAACTAGGCAAGGCTTTGCGTGGGAAAACCAGAGCTGGTTTTGTTTCTTCAGTACCAAAATAGTGTATCCAATAAAGTTTTACTTTTGGGACAGCTGTCATAAAATATACGTATGACTAAGTATCTACGCAGAATACTTTAGTAATGGCAAGAAACCTCCTGTCATGCAAAGGAATGCATGTCCCACCAAAGAGTTGAGACCATGATTTATTCCATCTGAACACAAATCATGGTCAACTGCAGAATATCTCTCAAAATCAAGGTAAGATGAAAGCAAAAAACCAATAACACCAAAACTCTATTAAGCAGCTAGGCATAGGACTAGCCTTGAAACTGTTTCTGACCACTCCACTGACCATCAAAAGAAACATTATCTTTGTGCAATGTTTCTCAATCTTGGCAACTTTTAAGATGTGTGGACTTCAACTCCCAGAATTCTCCAACCAACCATGTCGGCTGGGGAGTGCTGGGAATTTAAATCCACACATCTTAAAGTTGCCAAAGTTGAGAAACACCGACTTTTTGAATGGGTCTGAAGCAGTGGTGGAATTCATTTTTTTTTTACTACCGGTTCTATGGGCGTGGCTTGGCAGGCGTGGCAGGGGAAGGATACTACAAAATCCCCATTCGTTCCCCATTCTTGGGGGAAGGATACTGCAAAATCTCCATTCCCTCCCCACTCCTGGGGGAAGGATATTGCAAATTCCCCATTCACTCCCCATTCTTGGAGAAAGGGTATTGCAAAATCTCCATTCCCATCCCACTCCAAGGGAAGTATACTGCAAAATCCCCATTCCCTCCCCATTCTTGGGGGAAGGGTATTGCAAAATCTCCATTCCCACCCTACTCCTGGGGGAAGGATATTGCAAAATCCCCATTCCCTCCCCATTCTTGGAGACAGGGTATTGCAAAATCTCCATTCCCATCCCACTCCAAGAGAAGGATACTGCAAAATCCCCATTCCCTCCCCATTCTTGGGGGAAGGATATTGCAAAATCTCCATTCCCACCCCACTCCTGGGGGGAAGGATATTGCAAAATCCCCATTCCCTCCCCATTCTTGGGGGAAGGATATTGCAAAATCTCCATTCCTACCCCACTCAGTCAGTGGGGGTATTTGCCGGTTCTCCGAACTACTCCAAATTTCCACTACCAGTTCTCCAGAACCTGTCAGAACCTGCTGAATAGCACCCCTGGTTTGAAGCTTAGATGGGCCCATCATTAGCAAACAGCAGGCAACGTAGTACGGCATTTCATGTGTATCTATGGAAGCCAAAACTCAGGAGGGCTCTGGTAGCACTTTTCCTCACTGTCACATTTAATTAAAAGCATGCGAAGAAGCATCAAAAGATTTCTCTATTAGGGTTTTGCTAATCGGCTCTGATTCCATTCAAATTGGAGACTGGCAATTTGAAGAGAGAAAAGAATTGAATGTGCAATTTGAGAGCAAAACAATTCAATTTATTTTGGGATCTAATTTAAGAAGGAGACCTTTTGGATTGAAGCAGTCTATCGATTTTATACATAAATAAAAATTAGCACGGATTGCTTGCCACGATATGCTTTTTTTTTAAAAAAACAACAACATTGCTTGACAACTGGCCAGATACAAGGATTATTAGAATCGCTTTAAAAATACAAACTCTGTTTTATTGCAGTGATAGTCAAGAGGGAGCCATTGAGTTCAAAAATGCAATATTGTTCACGCCCAGGAGGATTCTATGTCAAACAAACAGAACGGGTACAAAATTCTTGTTTTGTATTCACTCTAAGAAGTGACAGGTGGAGATGGCTATAAATCACAAAACATTTATTTCATGCTTTACAAATGAAGCAACTATTTGCAACGGAGACTTCTTAAACCCACGGGGGGTGGGGGAAGGGGGGGACTTTGACAAACTAATTTTGCTTTGCAAGATTAACCTGAAAAGAGAACACAAAATCAAATACATATAACATAGTTTTCTGTATTGGTATGAAGCTGCATTCCTAGGAATATTTTCAAGTAGATTGAATAAAGCTGAAATGTAAGATTAATAGAAGGCGTTATTCTCTTCTAGTTCTGGGAAAAACTGTTGAAAGTCTAAATCAGTGGTAGTCAACCTGGTCCCTACCGCCCACTAGTGGGCGTTCCAGCTGTCATGGTGGGCGGTAGGGGTTTTGTCCGATACTGAAGCACTTTCCTTTTTTTTAATTTAATTGACTTTTTAAAAAAAATTCATAGCATTAGTTTAAAACATTTTCATTAGGTTTTCATAAAATTCCCCGTGACAATTTAAATTTCTGAAAATATACTATTTGTATTGCCTGAGCATAAGTTTAGTTCACGTTACGTAAGTGAAATTAAATGGCGCTATAGTGCGACCACAAACAAAAGGGCCTCATCCCAGAATAGCTTCGCGTATCTCCCCCCACACCACCCAGCTGTAGCAGACAAGCAGAGCTGGTAGCCGACGCCTCCCCCAAACCCAATCCATGATGCACAAGCGGCATGTGCAGACAATGATACATGGCGCATTACTGTGGAAATGGTGGGCGGTTATAAAATTTTACTACTAACAGAGATACAAAAGTGGACAGTAGGTATAAAAAGGTTGACTACCCCTGGTCTAAATGAACGCAGCTCCAATCTTTATGCAATATGATTAGATGTATAATTACCTTCTTTATTGTCAGAGTGTGCACAGCGTGACTACTATTTTGAGACAACCCAGGAGCAAAATGCATGGCACAGAGGTTATGTCATTACAAACAGTGGTTTATATACAAGACTTCTATATACAGACATACATGTGGTAGGCACATACCGGGCAAGCAATCATTCTTCAACTCTACACGGAGAACTACAATGCAGATGGAACACGGCGAGGAGAATGATACACAAGAAGAGTGATACATGAAGAGAGAGAGAGAGACGCCCTCTAATGGCCTCCCTTATATAGACAGCTTCTTAAAGGGCAATAACCCTGCTGACTCATCCTCAGTCTTAAAGCGGCTGGCTAGCTTTAAATCTTCCTTACCCTGACATTTATAACATAGGAATAATGCTTTATAATGCTGTAGCTTTTACTTCATTTTAATCATTTTCTTCTCTGTGTCTCTGTTTCTCTCTGCGTCTCCAACCCCTGGGCTGTGGATCTGCACTGGGCTGCGGCATGCCAGCAACCGGGCCGCACAAACAAGCAAAGCCCCATCCATGGAATGCAGGGAGCATGCGAAACCACGCCCCCTCTGGTCCACGGAAAAACCTTTACCCATGGATCCGGTTCTTGGTGCCCAAAAGGTTGGAGGCCTCTGCTCTAGAACATTATCTTTCCTGAGAATAAAGCAGACCCCCTTTTGGTCTTTTGGAAGGCCTCGAACTGGTTACGTGTCTGGGGTCCCACGTTTGTGAAGGGCCCCATTTCCTGGCTATGCTAACATCTGCCCACTATAATATAATAGCCGTCGGACCACCGCCTGGCCCCGCTGATTCTTCTCTGGTGGCCCAGTGAACTCAGAAGATCTGGATTTGAGGGGCTGCTGCTGCAGCCGCCCCCTCCGCTGCCGGTGGGCACACGACCGCCAAACAGCTGATTCAAACAGCCGCTGCCGCCGCCCGCCGCTGACCCACGCCGCATCCGCATTCTGACAGCCGTCAGACCACCCCCTGGCCCCGCTGATTCTTCTCTGGTGGCCCAGTGGACTCAGGAGATCCTGATTAGAGAGGCTGCTGCTGCCGCCGCCCCCTCAGCTGCCGGTGTACACACGACCGGCAAACAGCTATTCAAGCAGCGATTCTAACAGCCGCCGCCACCGCCCACTCTACTTCCTCCTCCATACCCAAAGGTCTTTTTAAATCTCCCACCAATCTCCACCATAAACATAGTGGATCACAGCATCCACAATTGCTATCCCCGCTTACTCCATTTTCACATCACTTCCTTCTCTGCACCTCCAGTATCCCTACTCCAAATTTATTCCAGTGTAAGTGAAAGAGAGTGAAATAGTAATTGAGAAAGATTGTTTTAGAAAAGATACTTCCTCAATTATCGAATAATTATAAAAATTATTCAATAATTAAAATAATTATAAAAATTATTCAATAATTAAAATAGAAATAATAAGAAAGATACTTCTTCATTACTTATCACATAATTTATTTAAAATAATAATATTAAATATATCTATCTATCTATCACTATGCCAGCCAAAAAATCCAACTCTGATAAAAACTTAGAAGCAAGAATAATAGCTACAATTGAACTAAACTTGGAAAAAAGAATACTTGCTATTGAACAAAACCTAGAAAAAAGAATACTAGCCATTGAACAAAACTTAGAAAAAAAAATCCTATCAGTTATAGAACAAAGCTTCACCAATCTGATAAAACAAATTACAACACAAAAAAATGATTTCTCGACTGATCTAAATCTCTTCCCAACTCATCTACCTTTACATAATACTGATCCTTCAACCCTACCTAAACAACAATTTACTACTGACCAACTAATTAGAGATGCCTTAGAGAGAGGCCAAAAAATAAATAATGCAATATTATTTGGTCTAGATAACACAAATGAATCCGATATCACCAAAATTCAAAACTTAATTGGAAATTATAATTCATCATCCATCTCCCCAAATGAAATTATTTCAGTCTCCAGAGATGGTCCTGAATATAAAAACAGTGACGGATCAATAGCACCAAGATTCTGCAGAGTCATCTGCATAAGCGAGAACAACAAGCGTAAGTTCATATATACCATCAACTCTATTGCTAAATCTAATCCTGCCTACAGTAAACTTAGATCACGCCCTGATCTATCTTTCCTGCAGCGGATACGTTCTCGTGAACTCCGCACTGAGCTTAAACGAAGACAAGATAATGGTGAATCAAACCTATATATTGATTACCGTGCCAATTGCATTAAAATTAAATCCTTCAATCAAAAATTCACCACCAAACCCCCCATCACCCATAACATCCAACCAGCCATCCAACAACCAATCAAGTACCCATCAGCCAACCATCCATTGAAACTGTCATCCAATCAGCCATCGAACAAACCATTCAACCAGCCATCCGTACAGCTATCCAACAAACTATTCAACCAGCCATCCGTTCATCCATCCAACCAACCTTCCAACCAGCCTTTCAACCATCCATCCAACAAACCTTATCAACAAACAGTCTAGTACCCAACATCCAAGCACTCACTACCCAAAACTTCCATCCACCCATCCAACCTCCAATACAACCACCAGTTATACATATCCTCAACCAACTAACATTCAAAACTAGGTATGCACGCCTCTTACCTCTTTAACACCTCTTTCTACAGATTTTAAATGTAAATTGATGAATGCAAGAAGTATTCTTAACAAATTACCTGAATTTATCCTCCTGCTAAACAGTGGTACATTTGACATTATATTTATTTGCGAAACATGGCTAATCTCTTCCATCCCTGATTCCATCATTTTAAACAAAGAATATCAAGTTCACCGTTCAGATCGTGAAAACCGAAGAGGTGGTGGAGTGGCTATTTTCTATAAAAGTCACTTAATCTAAAAACATACAAGTTGCCCACAAACTTTCTCTTCCTGAAACTATTGTATGTGATCTATCATCTAATACCGCACTTGATTCATTCTATGCTACAGAGCCCCCGACTACGATATTACTCATGCTAATATTTTAACCTCATTACTAACTTGGGCTGCCTCTTGCCCATATCCACTCATCTTCCTGGGTGACCTAAATTTACCTCTCATCAACTGGATAACTAACGAAAGTACAACTGATCCAATCCACACAACAATATACAACGCTGTTACTAACCTAGGTCTTGAACAACTTGTAACCAATAATACAAGACTAAACAACTGCCTTGACCTCATCTTCTGCAACAATAACAATACCATTTATGGACTACAAATAAGAGAACCCTTTTCCAACAGTGATCATTGCATGATTGACTTCCATCTTAATATCGTTGTGACTTTAACCATCATATCAATAGCATTCCCATTTACAACTTCAAAAAAGCCAATTATGACTCTATAAACAATGATCTTTCATTTCTAGACTGGCAAAATCTGTTCTCAACCTGTATAACTGCTGAAGACCACTATAGAGTTTTTCTACTCGAAATCAACAGAGTCATCGAACTATATGTACCACTAACTACCATCAAGATTAGGAAAAGCAAACTACCCATATCAATAAAAAAGATTCAATCTAAAAAGATCCTCTGAAAAGAAACAAAGGGCTATGTAGCTAATTTTAAAAACGCTACAGAACTATATGCAACCAAATAAAACTGAATGCACAAATTACCACACCAAGCAAGAAGAGGATCTTCTGCACAAATTCCAGTCGTGCCTTCTATAATTTTGTCAACAACAAGCTTAAAAACTCTAGACGCATGCCACCTCTAAAAGATCCTGATGGCAATGAATACAATGCTGAAGAATCTAGAGCAAACCTCTTTAATAAATTCTTTGCATCAGTTTTTGTCAACAGTGATGGCACTCATCCAACATTCCAAATTTGTACAATCAATGAGCATGACAACTTAACAATTGTTGATTTTACAGAAGAAAATGTTGGTAAAGCTCTAAGTAAATTGAAGCCATCTCTATCCATTGGACCTGATGGTCTTTGTGCTTACTTTTTAAAAACTCTCTAGTAATCTAGCAGAACCCTAAGTATAATCTTTAATATAGCCTTTAGAACCAGTTCCTTCCCAGTCTCTGGTCGCTAGCCACAGTCATTCCAGTTTTCAAAAAGGCGACCCCAGCTTAGTTGATAATTATAGACCTATCTCCTATGTTGCGTCGCCTGCAAGGTTATGGAATCCATCATCAACCAATCCATTACCTTACACTTAGAAATGCACAACCTTCTCTCAAATAAACAATTTGGCTTCAGGAAAAATTATCATGCAATCTACAACTTCTACTGTAAAACCTATGGACTACTAATCTTGATCTAGGTAAATCAATAGATGCAATATACATAGACTTCTGCAAAGCTTTTGACTCAGTAGTACATGATAAACTTCTCCTAAAATTAAAATCCTATGGCATTTCAGGACCCTTACACCACTGGATATCTGCTTTTTTGTCAAACAGACAACAAATAGTTAAAATTGGTAATGCTCTTTCAAATCCTGTTCCTGTCAAGAGTGGTGTTCCTCAAGGCAGCGTTCTTGGACCTACTCTCTTTATAATATACATAAATGATCTTTGTATTGATATTTCAAGTAACTGTGTTCTCTTTGCTGATGATGTCAAACTTTTCAACACCACTGACAATGCATCCACAATTCAAAAGGACCTTGATCATCTATCTGCCTGGTCTAAAATTTGGCAACTACAAATTTCAACCAGTAAATGCTCAGTCTTGCACATTGGAAGAAAGAACCCAATCACAAAGTACATGCTTGATGGACATTGCCTCGCAGATGACCCCACCCTGTCAAAGACCTTGGAGTTTTTACATCTAACGATTTAAGTTCCAAAGCCCACTGCAACTACATAGCTAAGAAGGCTCTAAGAGTTGTCAACTTAATTTTACGTAGCTTCTTTTCAAAAAACACCATGCTACTGACCAGAGCATATAAAACATTTGTTAGGCCAATTCTTGATTACTGCTCTCCTGTCTGGAACCCTTACCATATATCTGACATCAACACAGTTGAGCGTGTCCAAAGGTATTTTACGAGAAGAATTCTCCATTCCTCTGAAACTAATAAAATACCTTATTCCACCAGACTTGATATCTTGGGTCTAGAAAACTTGGAACTTCGCCTTCGACTGGATCTGGGTTTAGCATATAAAATCATCCGTTGTAATGTCCTTCCTGTCAATGACTTTTTAGTTTCAATAACAATATCACAAGAGCTACAAACAGATTCAAACTCAATGTCAACCGTTCCAGTTTAGATTGCAGAAAACACGATTTCTGTAACAGAATTGTATATACTTGGAATGCATTACCTGACTCTGTGGTTTCTTCTCATAACCCCAAAGGTTTCACTCAAAAACTGTCCACGGTTGACCTCACCACTTTCCTAAGAGGACTCTAAAGGGGCGTGCATAAGAGCACAAACGTGCCTACCGTTCCTGTCCTACTGTTTCTTTCCCTATGTATATACACGTTTTTAGTACCTCATTTCTCCTCATATATACGTTCATATATTTATAACCTTTTATGTAACGCTTGTATATATTGTTATGACAAATAAATAAATAAATAAATATTTCTTAACTGCTATGTACGCTTTTAATTGCTTTTATGATTGTTTCCCACCTGGAATCGCTTGTTTGAGATGGGTCGGTGGGTGAATGAATGAATGAATCAATCAATCAATCAATTTCTTGGATTGTATCAGTGATCATGTTTCAATAGGGCCTCTGGTGGCTCAGACTGCTAAGACAGTCTGTTATTAACAGCAGCTGCTTGCAATTACTGCAGGTTCAAGTCCCACCAGGCCCAAGGTTGATTCAGCCTTCCATCCTTTATAAAGTAGGTAAAATGAGGACCCAGATTGTTGGGGGCAATAAAGTTGACTTTGTATATAATATACAAATGGATGAAGACTATTGCTTGACATAGTGTAAGCCGCCCTGAGTCTTCGGAGAAGGGCAGGATATAAATGCAAATTAAAAAAAAATAGTGCTCCCAGCCAGCACACCTTGCTTCTGATTTACACTGCAGAAATATATTTTTTAACTGGGTAAAAAAAAAAATCTCCCTTCAATATCTATGTCTTTGATCTACTTTCTAATTTTCTGTCAGCTAAAGAGGAAACCCATTCGGCATTTATGAAAGAAGAACAAAAATGGCCGTTCTTGGAGTTTCAGCTTGTTAACCAACCTACCTTTTTTTCTTCTACGCCATCTCCGCCAACATAGGCCAGCCTCCTGCGAACGTAGAAGAGCATATCATCTTGCCTTGGGGCCCATTTCTCCATAAAGTAGGTGGAGAACATCCATGTCCAGAATACGATGCGATCATCTTTGAAAAAACCTAACAAGGAAATCCAAAGGAAGGATTAAGAATCCGAGATATCAGATTGCATTCGTTGAGTTTAATACAAAGGTATCAGCTGGAAAATTGGCAAGCAGCTCAGTTACCCAAGCCCTGCCTCATCTTATATGACACCTTGCTATTTATTTGTGTCCTGCCTTTATTATTTTTACAAATAAAACTGAAGGCGGCGAACATATCTGACACACCCCTCCTCTTCCTATTTTCCATACAGCAACCCTGTTAGGTGGGTTGGGCTGAAAAGAGAGTGACTGGCCCAAAGTCACGCAGCTGGCTTTCATGGCTAAAGCGGGATTTGAACTCACAATATCCTGCTTTCTAAGCCTAGTGCCTTAACCGTGAGACCAAATTGGCTCTTATGACATCTAGCCTGGCTAGGTGGCTCGGTGGCTAAGACGCTGAGCTTGTTGATCAGAAAGGTCGGCGGTTCGAATCCCCAGCATAAGTCTCTTGTATGAGCAGGGGGTTGGACTAGATGACCTCCAAGGGCCCTTCCAACTCTGTTACTGTTTGTTTGTTTTGTTTTCATATCATTTTAGGGGAGAATCTAAGTCTAGCCATCTCTATATTTCTTCCGTTGGGGTTCTCAGGACTTCCCACAACGAAGACCACAATCTCATCAAATTGCCTCTATTGTAAAAAATCTGAAAAAGACTAAAACACCTTCAGGCACAGCGATCTCTGTTTGTTGAGAGGAAAAAGTTTACTTGCTCAGAAACACACGAGTGTGGCGGGGAATATTTTCGTGAGGCAAATGATTGCGAAGTTCCTCTAGAATTTGACCTCCATTTATTACTGTCTATTACTTAAATCTGTCAGCCAAAAAAATGGGAGACTCACAGCATTCTGCCAAGGCAATTTGGCAAGATTCGCCTTACATCAGTAATTTCACTGCAACCCTGCCTCGGTTTGCTTGACAAACACGTTCGGATTGAAAAAGCCTTTCCCCGGGGAGCAAAAGCCGTGCAGCAGAAGCGTAAAGAATCTTCTCTTTACGACGATTTCTTTGGCTGTAAATACGTTTGTTGAGGGATGAATTACGACGATAACTTTTCAAATCAGGACATCCAGCAATGGGGGAAAGATTAGTAGATTCCCTTCACTGATTTCTTTGAAAAAGCTAACCACCGCCGAGATCGACGCTAAAGACATGGAGCTGCAGATACAGACAGAGATTTGTTCTGGGACAGAGGTGTCAAACTCAAGGCCCCGGGGGACTGGATCTGGCCCGCGGGGCTGTCCTGGAAACAGCAAAGGATTGGCCCATGGTGCCTCAGCCAGCGACAATGGAGTTCACGAGGACCACGCGCAGCCCTCCCGAGCTCCGTTTTAGCTGGCAGAGGGTTGCAGGAGGCCGTCCCAGCCAAAAAAACGGAGCTCGAGAGCCCGTTTTCGCTGGCAGAGCGCTCGGGCCGCCACAGGTGCCCCCTGACATGAGATGTCAAGCTGGCCACACCCACCATGGCAGGGGTGAAATGTAAAATTTGTTACTATCGGTTCGGTGGGCGTGGCTTGGTGGTGGGGGTAGTGTGGGTGTGGCCAACCTTTTTTTTTAACTTTTAAAAGCATTTTTTTTACAACCTCTAAAAAAATACTTTTAAAAGCCTCTGATGATCCCAGCTGAGCCGTGTGATCATCAGAGGTGTTTTTTTTTTTACTTTTAAAAGCATTTTTTTGGCCGAAGGAAAAAATGCTTTTAGAAGTAAAAAAAAAACACCTCTGATGATCGCACGGCTCAGCTGGGCGGGGGGAGGGGGCAGGGATTTTTGCTACCGGTTTTCCAAACCACCCCCACCATCGCTACCGGATCAGGCGATCTGGTCCGAACCGGGAGCATTTCACCACTGCACCATGGCCACTCCCATCGCGGCTCCCCAAGGTCAAATACAACCCTGATGCGCCCCTCAATGAAATGTGAGTTTGACCCCCCCTATTCTGGGATGTTTTACAGTAACTATTTCCTGGTTTAGACTTTTATGACCATTTTTCACAGTCTAAGCCAGAAAGTAGTTACCGTAGTGTAAAACATCCCAGAACAATCTCCGGTGTAATTTAACATGAATTTAGGAATGTTTGAAAGTGTGAAGACTGGGAACCCAGCACTGCTCTCCTAAACTCTGCAATTCCCTATCCCTATCATTGTCTTATCATTTCCTTTACAATTCAGCAGCCTTCAAGCCTTATTGCTTGAAATGGCTCAAAAATACATATTTAAATCATTTTTTTTTTTAAAAAAGTCTTTGGATCAGGGATTCTCAACTTTGGCAACTTTAAGATGTGTGGACGTCATGGCCCAGAATTCCCTAGCATGTCTGACTGAGGAATTCTGGGAATTGAAGTCCAACATCTTAAAGTTGCCAAAGTTGAAAAACATTTCTCTGGATAGCTATACTAGCAAGCTGCAGAACAGTTTTAAAAAGTAAAATAGTATTTGATAAGTAAAGGCAAACAAAAATGTTATTTCAGTAATCTAAAGGTATTTTTCTATTTATTCCTATGATGTTCTTAAAAGCCAATGATGTTATGATAATACTCACCCCTGCAGCAAGTTTTAAATTGGTTACTCAAAGTAGAATTAGGACAAGTTTTACTCTACATTTCAGCTACAAGCAATGATGGACAGTACACCAGGTGTAACAGATGGTTCAGCTAACTTCATGATGCTTCCAGCTCTTCCATCAAAATTCATTCATTCATTCATTCATACACTCACTCACTCCATACTTAGCTTTTTATGTTTAGAGATAGTGCATTAACCATAATGGTTAATAGGAGTATTATTGTTAATACTTCCTCAGAGCCAACAACAAATACCTGGTTTAGTTAAGGCTTCCTTCATAAAGCATAACAAATTACGATCAAATTATGAACAAATCCTTCTACTTATTACTATAACCTTGTTGCTTGTATCTTTACAATCATATTATGTTATTTAGTTTCCTAGTATGATTTTGATTGCTTGTTTAGTATCCTATGAGTGTTGTTTCTTATGATCGTATTTTTATGTACACTGAGAGCTTATGCACCGAAGACAAATTCCTTGTGTGTCCAATCACACTTGGCCAATAAAATAAAGAATTGTATTCTGTTAAGACATCTAGAAATGAACAGCTGAACTAAATTCTATTTTTAAGGTTAGACAGCACCTGGATCCATTTCTGATTGCTTCCTTCTCTTTGAATTTACACCAAGCACAGAATCTCGCCCGTCCTAAATCCAATTTCCTAACCATTACATCCCATTGGTGCCATGCAGTGCATTTTCCTAATCCAAAGGTTAATCTCTGATTAGGTCTATTATTTAAGATGTTCTGCTCGTGCAAATTGGCATTACCACACACTATTTTAGAAAGTGATTATCTTAATAATTACAACCTTAAAGGGATCAGGAGCTTCAGCAAACCTGTCAGCAATGCTTAAGGGAGCATGAATGCCATCCTGCTCTAGATGAAAGGGCAAGGGTGAAACGAAGGAAACATCCCCTGCCCCCAACCCCCAGAGAATGAAATATTTTGGGCAATATTAAAAGAGGAAGAATATTACATTTCCCCAAAAGGAGAAATGGAGAAAAAAATCTTAATGAAGGCAGAAAGCAGCCCCAACAGCATCCAGCACATGCCTGAAGCCTTTAGAGATGGATATTTTGTGCCCATTAAGAAAGACTGGGCCAATCTATTCATAAACAAAGCACCTTGAACTCCACGTGATGGGATTAAGAAGAACAGGATATGATCTTTAGGACCTAATAGGATTAAGCCACTTTCTTCTTCTTCTTCTTCTGCCATATCCATCATCAGATGTTGCCGATCATGTTGGCCATCCTATTTTTTTAACCCACCACCATTCAAATAGTAAAAGACACAAAGGTCACTACATTGCACAACCCCCCTGGAGCATCTCAAACACAAAACCCCAAAGAATATATAAAAGCCCACCATTTTGTCAGCTGCCCCACAACAATGGAAAGGGTGCGCAACTTGGGTGTCCTCTTGGATGGGCGGCTGTCGTTTGACGATCATTTGGCGGCCGTCTCCAAGAGGGCCTTTTACCAAGTATGCTTGGTCCGCCAGTTGCGCCCCTTCCTTGACCGGGATGCCTTATGCACGGTCACTCATGCTCTTGTCACTTCCCGTTTGGATTATTGCAATGCTCTCTACATGGGGCTGCCCTTGAAGTGCACCCGGAGGCTGCAGCTAGTCCAGAATGCAGCTGCGCGGGTAGTAACGGGAGCCACTTGTTGCTCCCATGTAACACCACTCCTGCGCAGTCTACTGGCTTCCTGTGGTCTTTCAGGTGCGCTTTAAGATTTTGGTTACCACGGCTTCTGGGTGGCGCCACCTTTCTCGTTGGGTGCTAATTTATGGCACTCCGCATTGAATATGGTAAAAGCCGGATTTAACAACTGATCCCGGCTTCATTTCTCTCTCTGGTTGAAAGAGAGAGACAGAGCAAGGGGGAGGATTTGGGTAGATTCTCCTAGGGGCTTTGTTTTTGTAATACAAAGCCCTGAACGGTCGAATCCCCTTATTTACCCCTCCCCCACCTCCAGTATTCTCTGCGCTCCTGAAAAAGCAGGAAAAGAGGAAGGTGTCCACTTCTGCTAACAATTGATTTCTTTTTGTGGATACGAAAAGCAGGCGGAACGAGTGTGAGGAACAATTATTGGTTTGCAAGTATTTTTGATTTTCTGACTTCCGCCCCCCCTTCAGTTTCGTTTTAGAGAAACTGAAAGCAGAGCGATACATCAAAGGGAGCTTTGCTGTTGAATCGAAACTGAATGGAGATTTTATCTTATTGTGTTTGACTGTGGACTGTTGGATTATATTACGCTGTTTAAGTACTTTACAAGGGGATTCTCAGCAGGAATTTTGTTATGGAGGTTCTTTCAGAAGAATGGATTCGTGACTTTATACAGGACTACACAGAAAGTATGTATTTAATTATTCAAAAATACGAATTTATAAAAAATGGGGACGTTTTTTTTTTTTTTTTGTTTTTTTTTTTAATTTTTGCAACAAACAAACAAAAAGAAAATACATTATTACACCCTTGTGCTATACATAAAAGGAAGATTTGGGTCTTCGGATATATCCTCATGATTGCCAAAATCCACGTTCTCGAGGTACAGGTACTGAAGCGTCCAATGTTCCAAGCGCAAAGTCCACAAATGGTTTCCAAGTCTTCCAAAAAATATCTTCTTTATACACACCACTTCTAATTTTAATATCACATGTCATTTTATCATTTAAAGCTAATTTCCACATTTCAGAATTCCACTCTTCTATTCTAAAAATCACATCTAGTTTCCAATATCTAGCTATTATAATTCTACCTATTATAATCATAATTCTAATCAATTCTTTTTCATATTTTGTTAATTCTATTTCCTTAATTACCAACAATAATATAGTTTCCACTCTCAATGTTATTACTTTCCCCATCATTTCAAATATCATTTTCTCCAATTGTTGCCAAAACTTTTAACCTTATCACAATTATACCACATATGTTCATAAGTCCCCAATTCCATCTCACATCTCCAACATTTTTACTGATTTTTTATCCATTTGTGACAATCTTACTGGAGTCAAATACCATTTCAAACAACTTTATAATTGTGCTCTTTAATCCTTATAGATAAAGTTCTCATAATTCTACTCTTCCAATTCACATTCCAATCTGATTCTGGTATTTCAATATTAAGATCTTTTTCCCAATTTGTCCTCATCACTCTTTGTAATTTTTCATCAGAATTTATAATCTTATAAACCCTACTAACGAGTCCCTTTAGCCCAATTTCATCTTTCATAATCCGAGATACTAAATATTCAAATTCAGTTTCACATCTATTTATCAAATAATTTTCCTTAGTTTTTTGTCCATTTTTCTATCTGTATTTTTCAAACCAACTTAACCCTAATTTTTCAATAATTTCTTTATTCCTCCTTTCATTTCCATAACTTTTATCCAATCTCTAATAATTTCTATATTTTCCTCTTTAATCACTTCATTCGTTTTATATTATTTTTAATTGGCCAAATTCAATTGTCTCCCCAAAAGATTATATCCGAATTAAAATTTTAACAAATTTGTTCCACATTTTACTTAATCCCTTTAACCAATAACTTCTACTTACACATTTTAAATTTGCTTTATCTAAAAACCACCTTGATCCAAATTTCTCTATATCCTTTAACTCTAAGTCTCTCCAATAGTTATCTTCACCTTTAATATTTTTACCACTATCCGGATACCATACGCACAATAATAATTAAATAATTTGGGGATTCCTAATCCACCTTCCTTTTGATTTTGATACCACATTTTCTTCACTAATCTAGGTCTTTTGCCACCATTGCAAAATTTATCCAGTTTTTCTGATATCCTTCAATATCTTTCTCTGTCAAATTTAGTGGTAGCATCTCGAATAAAAGTTGAACTTGGGCAGCAACATCATCTTACACATTGCAATTCTACCAAACCAAGACAACTTTAAAATTTTATATTTATCTATCTTCTTCTCAATTTCGTTAATCACCACATCATAATTAAGTTTTTCAATTCTTTAACCTTAAGTGAAAGCACTATACCCAAATATTTCAATGTGTTTTAATCCTTATCCCAAATTGCTCTTGCATATTCTCAGACTCATTACCATTACTATCCATCAATAATTCTGACTTTGACCAATTTACTTTCAATCCTGTCATTTCTTCAAATTCTATCAAATGCTTATATATCTTTTCAAATCTTTCTCTACATTTTCAAAATAATTAAAGTATCATCCGATACAAATTTATCTTATACCCTTATATCCTTCTAATTCTTCATCTTTTCTATCATTTTGTCAATATTTCCATAGCCAATAAAAATAATGTTGGGGACAGGGACATCCTTGTCTCGTACCAGCTTCTAATTTTATCTCTTCAGTTAATATTCCATTCACCTTCACTCTTGCACTGCTCTTTTGGTACAATTTTGAAATAACATGTATAAACTTATTACCAAAGCCTAAAGCCTCCACAATTACTTTAATAGTTTCCCATTGTACAGAATCAAAAGCTTTAAAAATATCCAATGATACTATACCAATTTTATCACCATTATATTCAGCTACATCTATAATATTTAATACTCTTCTAACAATATCACTCATGTATCTACCCTTCACAAAACCTACTTGATTATAACTTATATATCTATCTATAAATCTATTTAATCTATTACTTATAAAAGCAGGAACTATCTTTGCATCCTGATTAATTAAAAAAATGGGCGATAGGACTCAATCCTTTCTAAATCTTTATCTGGTTTAGGAATTAGGGATATCACCGTTCTATTCCATGACGAAGGTACTTCCCCACCATGTAATATTCCATTGAATAATTTTTGCAGTCTTGGTATTATTAATTCTTTAAATTCTTTATAAAACTCAACAGGTAATCCATCCTCACCTGGAGCTTTCCCTAATTTTAATTTTTGTATTATTCCATTAATCTCATCTTGTGTTATATCTTCTTCCATCAATTCCTTATATGTTTGATCAATTTTCACCACATACTTTTCTAAATAGCTTTGCAATTTTCCCCGATTAATTGGTTTCTTTGAATATAGATTCTGAAAAAAGTTTCTAACCACTTCACATTTCTCTAATTTTTTATAACATCTTATACCTCTATCATCTATCAAAACTCCAATTTCTCTCTTCTCTCTTTTATCTTTCGCCATCTTTGCCAATAATTTAGAATTTCTATTACTAAATTCAAAAATTCCTATTTAAAAATCTCAAATTTCTTTTACTAACTCTGTATCTTCTTCTATCATTTTATTTCTTAACATATTAAGCTCCTGAAGAATTTTTTTCTTTAGTAAGCAAAATTGATTTTCCAATTCTTTAATCTGATTTTATCTCTTTCCATTTTAATTTTTATAATTTTTATATTTCCTACTTGATAATTTGATACTCTCCTCTAAACACCGCTTTCATCGCATCCCAAACAATTTCAAATTTAACCTCCCGTTATCATTTAATCTCCAACTTTCCTCCAATTTTTAAGTATCCATTTTTATCCTTTTCATTTTATACAATTTCTCGTCATATCTCCAATAGCTTCTTTTTCTCAAAATTAAAATCTAAGTCCACCATAACTTCTGCATGATCAGAATCTTTAAAATTCCCACATCTACCTTATCCACATTATTCAACAAATCTTTAGAAAGAAAAATATAATCAATTCTAGAATATGTATTATATATCTTAGAGAAAAAGTGTATACTCTCTCAATTCCTTTAACCTCTCTCCACACATCAACCACACCATTTCAAGCATCCACATATTTAAAATCCCCATTTTATTTGCTCCTCCACAGCGGTGGGATTAGTACTGTCTATTTTATCTCTGATTAAATTAAAATCCCCAGCCACAATTACTTTCCTACACTTTCATTCTCCAAAATTTTTGTTATTTTTCAAGAAATTCTCTTTGTTTTTCATTCGTAAATATAAATTAACAAGTGTCACTTTTTCCTCATTAAGATTTCCAACAATTATTACATATCTTCCATCTTCATCCAAAATTACCTTATGTTTTCAAAATACACCCTATCTGATATCAGTGTTGCAACTCCTCTAGCTTTTGAAGTTCCAAATGCTTTTCATATATTTGCATACCTTTTATATACATTCTATTTGAATCTTCAGATTTCTGATGGGTTTCTTGTAAAAATAAAATGTCTGGTAAATCCTTTTAATCTTAAGCTCCAATCTTCTTCTTTAATCTGATTCCCTGTACCCTTCACATTCCATGACATTATTTTTATAACTCCCATTTAAAATATAAATTTTTTAATCCTATCCCCGCATCTTCCTTTCTGTGCCCCCCACCACCCGACATTAAACTACCATATAAACAACAATAAGCAAACAGAAAAAAAACAAAAAACAAAACAAACAATAAAATACAAACAATCTTCTTCCCCCACATCCTCATCGGTTTCGCCTCTATAAAGAGAATGGGGGAGAGGGGACGTGCCAATGCCCGGGGCACTTCTTTCGGGCTGTCTGTGTTACATGCTGAGGCTAAGGAATATCAAAGACTGAACTTGCTAATGAGAAGAATTTTAATTGAAGAGATCGATCTTTTGTGCTGGACTGACTGCTGAAGAAGATTTTATTAGGTGGATAATTTTTTTTTATTATTACTTTTCTTTTGAGAGGAAATTAATAGCTTGTTTATATTATAGAAAACAAAAAAAGGACTTTGTTTTGAAGTTCAAGCTGGGTTTTTTTTTTTTCTTTCTTCTCTGCCGACGTGGAGAAAAAATGGCGCTGATTAAGCTGTGAGGTAATTGTGTTCCTTTGTGGAGTGAATATGACTCATAAGTTACTGATAAGCTACTAACGAGTGCAAATAAGCCGTTTCGCTTCAATTAAAAGACTGTCGTCCCTTGATCTTCATCAAGACCCTCTGTAAAACTGGTTTGACTGCTGTCCTTTGATCTTCACTAAGACTCTTTGAAAAATTGGAATCCCAGTTTGAGAAATTTTCTGGTTTTTTTGTTTTTTTCAAAATGACTCAACAACTTTCAGAAACGCAGCAAATTGCTGCAGCTTTAAATAAAATTGGGGAAAAAATAGCAGGACTATCAGAGCGTATAGATAATTTGACATTTAAACTGACATCTGAAGTGCAAAATTTAAAGCAAGAGATGAATGATAACTTTGCTGAACAAAAACAGGAAATGATAATGATTAAAGATGAAATGGAGCAGCTGCATGTGCATGAGGCAAAAGTAGATCGGCAAATTGGCAAAATATTTTATAAAAATGAGCAGCAAGATAAGAGAATTTGTTTTTTAGAAGAAGAGATGAGGAAATATAATTTTGTTATCAGAGGAATCTCGAAGAAAGGAGGATAAATTGAAACAGCGGGTTTTGAAATGGATTAATGATTTGGATACAACTTACGTTCACATTAGCAGACCTGGCAAGTGTTTTTAGAATTGGATATAGAAGGCAAAATGGTTCTAACAGGAATGTGCTTGTCAGGTTCGCAAATCTTGGTGATAAGTTGGAAGTTATGGCCAAGTTAAGAGAGTTGGGAGATGCTTTGAAGTTTGAAGGGAAGACTATTCAAGTCTTCCCGGATATATCAAGAGAAGAAAGGGCATGGAGATTTTTTTTAAAACCAATTACAAAAGTTTTGAGAGATAATGGAATTAAATACAATTGAGGCCACCACAACAATTGAAATTTTTTATAAAGGAAGGATGCGTACAATCACCCCAGATATAGATGCATTATTATATTTACGGGAGCTTGGACTGATTGAGATGGAGGATTTAATGGAGATAAAAGATCAAATGCTTCAGATGGGTGGAACATACGTGGAAACATCAATCTCAGAAGAAGAAAAAGGGGCTATTGGAGGGCAAGACTCTAAAGGGTTAAAGAGGAAAGAAATATCACCTGTGTTGGTTGAACAGAAGAAGAGTCGTGAGGATACAGTAGGAGAAGAAGCAGATAAGAGTCTTGGAAAATATGAAGCTGAATGCGGGTCATCGCTATCTTTTTTTTTGAGTGATGAATTCAAATGGGGACGTTTTGGATGAGAGTTTGGAGCAAATTAACCAGTGCAATTATTCGGAAAATGGAATGGAGGACATACAAATAAAAGTGGATAAATATGAAGATTTGATCGTGAAGAAACAAGGTGATTTAAAGAAGTTTTCTTTAAATAGTTTGGATGAGCTGCCTGAATTTGTGCTACAGGAGACTGTTCCTCAAATGGAAAAGACTCACAAGCTTAATGTTTCCCAAGAGTTCTCTTTTTGGACTGATGGAATATACGGCAGTAATTTTTGGATTTCTGGACATAAGGAATTACTAGGAAATATTGTGATTGACTTTTTAAAAGGAGCAACGAAGGAAAGACAGAGATTAATGCACCAAAAAAAATGGCAAGAGACAAAAGTATTATTTTTGAAACAAGGTTTTTTTAAAATATTAATAGACAAAAATATTAGTGTCCCTGAAAGGCAATTCGTGATTATAAGAGACTAAATATTTGGATATACTGGACTTTGATGAGGAAGGACTAAAGTTGAATAGATATTGTAATTAATTAAATAATATTGTAATTTTCTCTATTGAAATTTTATAAATTTTATAATCTGTTGTATTGAATTTTAAATAGAATATTCTTGAAAGATCTTATGTAAGAAGGACTTGGAGGGAAATTATATGGTTATATGGTTATAGAAGCTATAAGGGAGATATTCTCTGAACTGGATTGGATTTTTATGCTTTAGCTGGTTTTAAATATTTTAGGATTAATTTGTTCTACTGATTTATATATTTTATTACTGTTTATTGTTAATTTTTTGAAGGATTTGGTTATGTAAGGAGGAAGTCAGAGTTAGAGAGGGAGAATTGGTATAATAGTTTTGGGGGAAAAAAATTTTTTAGCATATGTTTGTTTTATTTTTAACTATACCTTGTGTTTGTTCCGGGAAGCCAGGGGGGGAGGGGGGAGGGGGTTTGTGAAGGGAGAGGGGTTGGGGGGAAAGGGGGGGAAAAAATTTTTTGTAAAACTTTTTGAATTAAAAAAAAAAAAAGATTTTGGTTACCACGTTTAAAGCACTCCATGGCTTAGGGCCCGGGTACTTACGGGACCGCCTGCTGTTACCTCATGCCTCCCACCGACCCGTACGCTCACACAGAGAGGGCCTTCTCAGGGTGCCGTCTGCCAAACAATGTCGGCTGGCGGCCCCCAGGGGCAGGGCCTTCTCTGTTGGAGCTCCTACGCTCTGGAACGAACTTCCCCCTGGTTTACGTCAAGTGTCTGATCTTCGGACTTTTCGCCGTGAGCTGAAAACGCACCTATTTATTCAAGCGGGACTGGCTTAAAAGTTTTATTAAATTTTAATTGGGGTTATTTTCGGCCACCCTATAATATGTCTTGTTTTAATCTTGTTTTTAATGTGTATTTTGTGTATTTTAAATGGCTGTACACCGCCCTGAGTCCTTCGGGAGAAGGGCGGTATAAAAATCGAATAAAATAAAATAAATAAAATAAATATATGCAGTGGTTGGTTCTGCTCATCAATAAACAGAGTCCTTCTTTCCAATCAGCCTCCGTTTTATTTCCAGAGTCTTTCTCCCCGCTTGGAACCAGACTGGATTTTTCTTCCAACAGTAGAAGCCACCAGAAGAAGGGAATCCAAACCAAACCCAAAAGAAGCTAACAGTAAGTTGATCTTTTTGCATTGTTTCCTCAAACACTTTAGGATCAAGAAATAATCCAAATAATGTAAATAGATACCAGAAAGCATCTAGCAAACTGTATGCAAAACCTTCCAATCATGAAATGGACTATTCCACATATTCCAGAAATAGTCCAACATCAAAAGATTCATTCCAAGAATTCTAGCGCAGAATGTCTGCAATGAGCGTGTTTCAAACCTGGAATACAGGTGCTCTTCAACCTACAACAGTTCATTTAGTGACCATTTGTAGTTACAGCGGCACTGAAAAAAGTGATCTAGGACCATTTTTCACACTTATGACCATTGCAGCATCCCTCATGGTTGATTGAGATTCAGATGCTTGACAACTGACTCACATTTATGACGGTTGCAGTGTCCCGGAGTCATGTGATCTCCTTTTGCGACCTTCTGACAAGCAAAGTCAATGGGGAAACCAGATTCCCTTAACAACCGTGTTACTAATTTAAGAACTGCAGTGATTCACTTAGCAAACGCGGCGAGAAAAGTCGTAAAATGGGGCAAAACTCACTTAACAAATTTCTCACTTAGCAACAGAAATTTTGGGGTCAATTGTGGGTCGTAAGTTGAGGACTACCTGTACTCAGAACAGCCAGTCCCAAGATCAAGGTGGCCATAATGGGATGTCCTCTGATGAACCCTGTATCATTTTCCAGTGCCCTACTCAATCCTTCTGTTATTGGTAAATCACATGCTGTGTTTCCTCCAGTCCCACACCAATGGCTCCCAGGAATTTGGCTGAATATTTTCAAGTGGAGGCCAGACAGCTGTCTACTGGAGACAATAAAGGAGAACATTTGTAGCTCAGGGTTGAAATGAGGACTCCTTAGTGCTCTTCAAAACATTCTAAGCAAACCAAAAGACCCAGCAACCCCAGGAGTCATCTACAACAGGGGTCTCCAACCCTGGCAATTTTAAGACTTGTAGACTTCAACTCCCAGAGTTCTTCAGCCAGCAAAGCCAAAGCAAAGCTGGCTGAGGAAGTCTGGGAGTTGAAGTCCACAAGTCTTAAAGTTGCCAAGGTTGGAGACCCCTGATCTACAACATACAACGTTAAGAACTGCAACAACCACTATGTAAGCCAAAGAGGCAGAAGACTGGCAGAACGCATCCACCAACACCAACTAGCAGTCAGAAGACACGACGAAAATCCTTTAATTTCACAACACGTAGACAGATTTAACCACAGTTTCAATTGGGAAAATGTGACCATCCTAGATCAGGTCAAATCCAAAAATGCCAGGGATCTTCTAGAAGCCTGGCAGTCTAACCAATCAGTCATCAGTAGACACACAGACATTAACAACATCTATAGATTATGCAAAAGAGACAATCAACCAACCCAAAAGAGAACAAAAAGACTCCAGCACCAACAATCAGCATCTAGATCAGCATAGATTAACTCCAAGGTTAAGGTCAGAGTGGGTTCCACTTACCTTCGCTACTGGTTTGGAACTGGGAGCACTTGCGTGTGGCGCTTCTGCGCATGCCCAGAACCTTCTGCGCATGCGCAGAGCATGCATGATGACATCTGGCTGGGTGGGCGGAGCCTCCCGCCGCCGCCACTACCGGTTCGCCAGAACCGGTAGAAACCCACCACTGGGTCAGACCAGTGGTGAAATGTAAAATTTGTTACTATCGATTCTGTGGGTGTGGCTTGCTGGGGGTGGTGGTAATGTGACGGTGGGTGTGGCCAACTTTTTTTTTTAACTTTTAAAAGCATTTTTTCTACAACCTCTTCAGCCGAAGAGGTTGTAAAAAAAATTCTTTTAAAAGACTCTGACGATCCCAACTGAGTTGCCTGATCGTCAGAGGCTTTTGTTTTCTTTTAAAAGCATGGGGTTTTTGCCTTTAAAAGAAAAAAAGCCTCTGATGATCATGCGGCTCAGCTGTGACCGTCAGAGGAGCCTTTTAAAAGCATTTTTTACAACCTCCTCTGCTGAAGAGGTTGTAGAAAAAATGCTTTTAAAAGGCTCTGACAATCCCAGCTGAACCGTGTGATCATCAGAGGCTTTTTTTTTACTTTTAAAAGCATTTTTTCAGCCGAAGAAAAATGATGATTTTTCATCTGATGATTGCGCGGTTTAGCTGGGCATGGGGGGTGGGGGGTGGGCAGGGATTTTTGCTACCAGTTCTCCGAACCACCTGCCACCATCGCTACCGGATTGGGAGATCCGGTCCGAACCAGGAGCATTTCACCCCTTGGTCAGACCCACAATCAAGTAAACAATACCCCAATCAAGAAACTGTCAAAGGGCCATCAGTAAACAGCTCAACCAAAGAATCTCTAAGACCACCCCACTCACACAGACAAGCAAGTCACCAGAATATAAACTGAGAGCAAACAGCACTCCTTACCAACACTGGTGATGTTACCTAGTTTGAGTAATGAAACATCTGCAAGAAAACATTGGGAGAATTTTAATTAATTAATGAGCTGTGGTGGCACAGTGGTTAGAATGCAGTACTGCAGATTACTTCTGTTGACTGCCGGCTGCCTGCAATTTGGCAGTTCAAAGTTCACCAGGCTCAAGGTTGACTCAGCCTTCCATCCTTCCGAGGTGGGTAAAATGAGGATTGTTGGGGAAAATATGCCGACTTTGTAAACCGCTTAGAGAGGGCTGTAAAGCACTGTGAAACGGTATATAAGCCTAAGTGCTATTGCTATTGCTAATTTATATGTCTGCACTGAAAAAAAAGAGACATAGGTCACTTCTACTTCTTGGATTCTATGAAACTCTCAAGGCTTGTAGAAAACCAGCACCCACCCACCCTCCTAGAGAATGAAATGTTTTGGGGAATATTAAAAAGGCAGGATAGAATATTTCCTCTAAAGGAGAAATGGGCGGAGGGATCTTAAGGGAGGCAGAAACCGGCATCAGCCTCCTGCCCCAAGCAGAAACTGAGGCGGCCAGCTTTTAGAAATGCAGATTTGGTAATCCATTCAGAAAGACTGGGTCAGACAGAAGCTCCAGACAAGCAATTAGGCAAGACAAGATTAACTCAGAGAAACACCTAGGATTTGCATTTCCTCTTTTGCCTATAGAGCCAGCCATGACCTCTACATGACCCCAGAGAAATAAAAAAAAGGTATAAAATCCCACTCTATTCGTAACTCCATTTTGTCAGCTATCCCAGAACCACATGGTTCTGCTCATCAATAAACCAACTTTCTTTCCAATCAGCCTCCATTTTATTCCCGACTTGGAACTGGGTTTTTCTTCCTACTGGCTGCCTTTAAAAAAAACAAAATCTGCAGTCTATCAGCAAGCTTTGTGTATGAGTTCATGAGATGCAGCAAGGCCTGGAAAGCTACGAAAAGCTTAAACGCTGTTATCCACCTTCCATAAGGGGAGTTCACGCATTAGAAATAAAACTGTTTTCACAGCTTCACATCACAGGAAGCAAAATAAACAAAGTCTACATGGCGGAAAGTCAGCACTGATATTTCAGCTCTTAAACTGGCTGCACTTACAAAAACACCCCAGAATTAAAAGGGCATCCATCATCTGGTGCACCGAAGTTGTAAGCACAACCTCTTCGTCTTGTTAAACAAGGTTACTAACAGTCTGTCATTGTACAATGATAAATTTCGTAAAATAGCCGGAAAAATGGTATAAACAACCGCAACCTGTGAGGTCACCGAGTCCTCAAAGTGATTTTTTTCTTCTTTTGCCTTAGAAGAAACTGTTTGTTTTGACTATCAATCGGCATTACAGGGTCATTTTAACTTTCTGAAAAGGAGAAACTGAATTCTGAAAACGATTTTTCCTCACCTAGAATTTGGAACATCTTGGTTAATGCTTTGTTTTTTTAAAAAGCATTAAAAAGGGGCTTAAGTCATTGTAGAAGCAGCTGAGAGAATTCTCCAACAGTCTGAAAATTTAAATCCGTCCCTGGATTGTTGAAACAGGGAAGATAAGATGTTCTTGTATCCAGTGGGAGTAACCACAAGCAGATGTCCCAGCCTGGCTGGCTGGTTCCCATAACAGAATGAACAAAAGCAGGGGTGAAATCCAGCAGGTTCTGGAAAACCGGTAGCGGAAATTTTGAGTAGTTCAGAGAACTGGCAAATAGCACTTCTGGCTGGCCCCACAATGGGGTGGGAATGGAGATTTTGCAATATCCTTCCCCCAGGAGCGGGGAGGGAATGGGGATTTTGCAATATCCTTCCCCCAGGAGTGGGGAAGGAATGGAGATTTTGCAGTATCCTTCCCCCAGGAGTGGGGAGGGAATGGAGATTTTGCAGTATCCTTCCCCTGCCATGCCCAGCAAGCCACACCACGACCACCAAGCCACGCCCACAGAACTGGTAGTAAAAAAAATTGGATTTCACCACTGAACAAAAGTGATCAGTGGACGTAATGGACTGTGGGTGGCCCGTAGGGAAAGTGGGAATTAACTATGCTTGCTTTGCGCAGGAAAGCCAGAGCTGGTTTTGCTTCTTCTGTGCCAATGTGGTTTATTCAGTAAAGTTTACACCCTTGGTTAAATAATGAGTTTCTTTTCCTGGATTCGCCAGCTGGACAGTTGACATTAAACCAGCTCTCCAAGTAGCAACTTATCTGGACCTCACCAGGAGGTTGGCAGCTTCGAGATGTCGGAAGTTCGAAACATAAATGAAAACTCAATCATCCAGGCCAAAAGTATCTAAAAAGGTTGAATCATGGCAACTGGACCAAAGTTTATTAGAACTGAGAAGCTGGCAAGAGTTGGTTCATTTCAACGACTCAGTGACACTCTGCCCACCCAAAATTCTCATTCTGACTGAAGAGGTTACTTGGATGAGTAACGAAGTGTCTCAGTTTTAACAAACTTTGGTCCAGTTGCCATGATTTAACCTTTTTAGAGATCTGCCAAAGCACAATCTGCATTTAGGAGGGCACTATCACAAAGAAACACTTATTATGTTAGGGAGTCACGGTATCACAAAACTTGAGAATCTCTGTCTTAGAAAAAACACAAATTAACTTACTGCATGCTGTGACATGGCTTGCTTTAACCCATGGGCTTACTGATTAAGCCACAATGGCCTGATTAATACATGGAAACCATAAACATAGTTTACAGGCCGAAAGTAGGGCATGTCGAATTTTTCAACTTTCAATTTCCAAAACATTAAAAGGTAAAGGTTCCCCTCGCACATATGTGCTAGCCATTCCCGACTTTAGGGGGCGGTGCTCATCTCCCTTTCAAAGCCGAAGAGCCAGCACTGTCTGAAGACATCTCCATGGTCATGTGGCTGGCATGACTAAATGCCAAAGGCGCACAGAATGCTGTTACCTTCCCACCAAAAGTGGTCCCTATTTTTCTACTTGCATTTTTTTTTACGTGCTTTCGAACTGCTAGGTTGGCAGAAGCTGGGACAAGTAATGGGAGCTCACCCTGTTACGCAACACTAGGGATTCAAACCGCTGAACTGCAGATCTTTTTCGATTGACAAGCTCAGTGTCTTAGCCACCTGAGCCACCACATCCCCTTTCCAAAACATTAAGGATGCACAAAAGTTATGATATGCCTTGGGGATTGTAAAGATATTTTGGTTATTTTAATATTTTAATATAATTTAGATGTGCTTGGTAACTACATAGATATCACAACTTTATAACATTTTGTGTGTTTCATTTCCAGCCATGTTCACTCATTTCATTAAAACAAAACCGAACAAAGCTTAGAATAAAATGTTAATCCAGCCATCTTCCCAGCTTTATAGACCTTTCAGATTGTTGCTAGGGCTAACACAGGAGGGGAAAAAAGAGGGGTGGGGAGAGGGGGAGAGAACACAACAAGAAGATACACAATTCTTGAAACAATCTTTAGCCAAATATAATTTAGATTTTCCCTTGTTTCTGTTTGGACAAGTATATTTGCTAAAGGCTACTTAGGAACATAATACAAATCCTCTGAGAAAATGAAATGTAGAATCGCCTGATCCAAGCAATCTTCTCTCTTCCAAATTAAAGGCTTCAGGAAAGAGAAATTATTTCAGGATACACAATTTATTTACCTCAATCCACAGCCCAGTTCACCAGAGGAGAAAAACATGTCATAAATGAGCTGATGCGGGGGATAGAAAAGAATCAATAATGATTATTACTTGGAGTTACTTTAGCATTTCACCTGAATCCCAATTTAACCTCAGAGGATGCTGCTGCGATATTTCATGAAGCGTGCCAAGCAATTATTCTGTATGGCAACATCAGCCTCCGGGTAGCAGTAAGTCAACTAATGGAACAATGGACCTGAGCAAGCAGAGCTGCTGTCAAACAGGTTAGGCATTGCAGAGGCAAATAAGATTCCCCCCTTTATTAGACCTTTTGATTTTTCGCCCATTAAAGGAGAGATAATTCTTGTGCCCTGAAGAACGTTTCTCTCAACACAGATACCCACAAATGATTAGAAAACTCTGAAAGTCCTTTTGTGTTCTCTCTACACCTTTATGCAGGCCTAGCCAAAGATATATTGCTATTTGGGCAAAATAAAAGAAGAATAACCATAAAGGCAATGCGAACATCATGATTCCTTCATAATCCCTATTCACTGGTGAATCAACCTCCAACTATCTACAACTGATAAATTCCTAGTTTCAATATGCACTCCCTTCAACCTAGATTGACATCAGTGCATACAGTTTGATGACCATTTTAGTTCTTCATCCATCCATCATCTTCATCATTCATTCATCCTTCACTTATCTGCATGTTTTCATCCATTCCCATTTCATAAAATGAGACTTATAGTTGTTTGGAAGGAAGGACTCACTGGAGAAGAGCCTAATGCTGGGAAAGATTGAGGGCAAAAGAAGAAGGGGACGACAGAGAACGAGGTGGCTGGATGGAGTCACTGAAGCAGTTGGCTTGAGCTTAAATGGACTTCGGGGGATGGTAGAGGACAGGAAGGCCTGGAGGAACATTGTCCATGGGGTCACAATGGGTCGGACATGACTTTGCAACTAACAACAACAACAAAATAGTTGTTCGGTTCCTCTTTTTCAATAGACAACTTACCATATCTATTTTTCTTTCATTCGTTCATTTCATTTATTCATTTAGACTCTAGTTTACATTCTCAACCTTCCATCTGTCAAACCCAGGTGGACCCTATAAATATGGATTTATGTGGCCATCATAGCTTTGGTCCACTGAAGTTCTTATAGAACATTTTTTTAATATTACTGAGAAGATGTAGACCGGATTACCAGCCTTAATCACATCCATTTCACATGCAGCATTCCCTATCAGGGTCCAGGAATTTGGTTTTTAGAGTGAGTTTGGAAATGTGGAGATTTTGGTTTGTTTTTTTAAAGTTGCAATATGTCAATTCTTGACATTAATCTGTTACTGAGTTCAGAATGGAAGGAAACTGCTGTCTATCAGCAATCATGATTAGAGGCAGAGACCTGCCATGAGATCAGCCTCAGTTGCTGCATCAGTGGTTCACATGAACTGGTAGTGCTGGGACATCATTACGTCCCAGGTTTGACCCTCTACACATGCGCAGAAGAGGTGCGTGCGTGCTCACATTCCCGAACTGGTAGCGAAGGTAAGTGTGTTTCACCCAGTGGTGAAATTCAAATTTTTTACTACCAATTCTGTGGGCATGGCTTGGTGGGCATGGTGTAGCTGGGTGGACGTGGCAGGGGAAGGATACTGCAAAATCTCCATTCCCACCCCACTCCAGGGGAAGGATACTGCAAAATCCCCATTCCCTCCCTATTCCTGGGGAAAGGATATTGCAAAATTTCCATTCCCTCCCCACTCTGGGGCCAACCAGAGGTGGTATTTGCCGGTTCTCCGAAGTACTCGAAATTTCCGCTGCGGGTTCTCCAGAACCTGTCAGAACCTGCTGAATTTCACCACTGTGTTGCATGATAGATTAGCCTCATTTATACCATTGATCCAATATGTAGAAAGGTAATAAAGTGGAAATGAAAAAGCCAGAAAAAAATATTTGCTGCAAGCAAGATTAAATATTCTATTTTGGGGGGAAATATTGCTTTAATTCTCCCTGGCAATAAATACATTTTATCATGTTCTAGCGTTAACTCAGGGGAATGTTCCTTAGAGCTGTGTAAGGTGCAATATTTTTATTGAAATTATCACTACTAGCAAGAGTAACAATCAAAGAAAGAGTGTTAATGACCACTATACTGAATTAAAAACGAATGTGCTTTTAAAAAAAAAAAAAAAAGTTTGCTGTATCATTAAATAAGAAGTGCCAAGAACATGGATAATGTTACTTTTGAAGGAAACGTAGTGTTGTGACCCAGGTTCCTGGACCCGGACTCCTGGACTCGGATGATTCAGAAAGTGAGTGAGAAGACCTGGCAAGCCCTGTTTCTCTTGAGCCCTTTCCCTCCCTGGGACCCACTCAAAGGGAGGAGGAGGGGCCGGAAAGGCCTGATTCTCTGGAGCCTTCTTCTGATTTGGCAACGCCCCAAGAACAGTTTTGGAGTGATGCAAGACTGCGCAGACGTGACTGGCGCGCGCAGCAGAAGCAGCGTTGGGATAAAGCCAAGGAATGATGGACATCTGCAGAGACTATAAATAGGAGGTGGGACTTCCTGGTTTTTTGTCTTGGACAAAGCAATGAATTTGCGCGGGCAAACTGTATCAATGGAGGGAAGAATATATTCGTGAGTAATTCTGGCCTTATCTATAATTTCCTCGTTATCTCCAGAAACTTGGCAGGCCCGTGGGTAGACGTGGCCAGGACATGTATCTATGTAAATAAAAGGAGAAAAGAAGGCCTCTGACTGACTCTTTGCTGGGAGTATTGGGGGGAGGGAAACAGAACACGTAGCTTGGTCAAAGGGGTTCCCCCCCCCTCACATTTTAAAACTTATTAATAGAATATCTTGAATATGAGGGATGTTTCCTGTATTGCTCCCAATGATGCCACGTCTATACATATTCATTATATGCAAACTCTTGTTCCCTGAAGCACAAATAAGGCTAATGAAATTCCTCACTGAAGCAAGACTAAAATCTGATAAAAGTATGGAATCTCACCAAGCTCTCTGCTGCATTGGGCTGATTCCCCCCCCCCATTTAAAAGCAAATATATGAGATTCCATGCTGTAATGCAAAACACCAATATTTGCATCATCTTCATTATAACTATGAAATCATTATTTCATGAGAAGAGTCCTCCACTCCTCTGCTCACGATAGAATCCCTTATGCCACCAGGCTCGAAATTTTGGGCTTGGATAATCTGGAATTATGCCGCCTGCGGTCTGATCTATGCATAATACACAAAATTGTCTACTACGAAGTCTTGCCTCTCAACAACTTCTTCAGCTTCAACCTCAATAGTACACGGACAAACAATAGATACAAACTCAAGATAACCCGCTCCAAACTCGATTGCAGAAAATACGACTTCAGCAACAGAGTGGTCAACACCTGGAATGCGCTACCCAACTCTGTTGTTACATCCTCAAACCCTCACAGCTTCAACCTTAAACTGTCTACCGTGGACCTCCTCATCCCCTTCCTAAGAGGTCCGTAAAGGGGGCTGTTCTGTCTCCTTTCCCACTTTGGAGCAACAAGCTGGCCTTCAGCCAGTGGATTTATGGCTCTTATCAGTCCTGGCAGAGAAATCGCAGCTGCCTGCCAAAGTTCAAACAAATGACTCACAGAGTAAGACTTCAGCTCTCTTTGAAACGGTTCAGCTAATCTTTTGCTCTCCGTGGAGTGCAAGCAGTCCCAAAGCTCCTTATATATCCTGTGGGGTGGGACTCCTGCCCCACCCTTCCCTTTGATGACACCGCTTCTCTAATCTTCTGAAGCACGGGTCAATCCAAGCTTGATTATTATTATTATTATCAGCTGGGTCTGAAGGCTGAGACTGAGGAAGGGAGGAACCAGGGGATGACGGCCTCATTACGTCCTCCGACTGGCCTGGTTCTGGCTCCTGGAGCCGGACCAAAGGCATCGGTGCTCCCGAGGCAAACCTTACCGGCCCTTCCCCCTCACTCTCGGAGTCACTTTCGGGCATGGGGCCAGGTTTGGGGGCTGGAGTCACAACAGGGGCGTGCATAAGTGCACCAGTGTACCTACCATCCCTGTCCTACTCTCCGCATTTATTCGTATTCATTTCCTTCGTTCATGTCCATGTCCATGTCCACGTTCACACCTGCTATCTTGTACATGTTTGACAAACTAATAAATAAAATAAAAATAAAATGAATAAAATGAATCTGGTTCCATGTACGCACATGGACAGCCTGAGTGGCACAGTGCCATGTTTTGTTTTGAAATTTCCCTCTCCTTGTGCAGGAAGAATGAAGTGCTCAAGGGAACAGCTGGGGGAAAATCCTATAGAACCCAGGAGAAACAGTACTATTACAAAACCTGAAGCTTCTCAGCCATGAGAAAGGTAGTTGAATTTCTAGTGATTTCAAAGGACAGCAGGAAAAGCAGATCTGACCTAAGTCCGCAATGGCAAACCTATGGCACATGTGCCAGAAGTGGCACACAGCGCCCTCTCTGTGGGCACGCAAGTAGCTGCCCCAGATCAGCTGCATTGTGCATGTGTGTGCACATCCTGCTGGCCAGCTGGTCTTCGGGTCTCTGCTGTGCAGGCAGGGGCATGTGCAGGGGGGGGCGCACATGCATTGCATTTTGGGGGTTTGAGCATGCATGCGCATGCACTCTTGGGCACTCCGTCTGGAAAAGGTTAGCCATCACTGACCTAAGTATTCCAAAGTAGGCAGGTCTTCTATTACATCTACAATAAAGTCACTAAGGTCAGTGGTAGCTAACCTTTTTGCCATCGCGTGCCAAAAGTGGGGAGGAGTGCGAGGGGCGTCATATGCATGTGTGCCTACACCCATAATTTTATGCGCCCCACTCCCCACGCATGCGCGCGACCCCCCCCCTGCACACCCCCTGCTTTTGGCACGAGAGCATTTTTCATTCTCCCCAGGCTCCAGAGCCTTTCTGGGAGGCTGGGGAGGGCAAAGATAGTCCTTCCCCACTCCCCCGGAGACCCTCCGGAGGCTGGAAACAGCCTTTTTCCTGACTTCCAGTGGGCTCAGAAGGCCCGAAAATCAGCTGGCCGATGCACACCGGAGCTGAGCTCGCGTGCCCACCGATATGGCTCCGCGTGCCATAGGTTCGCCATCACATCATAGATTGTGACTGCGATTTTTTTTGCTATGAGAAAATTCCTGGACATGGGGTGAAGTATCTGCAGCACTGCAGGAACTTTAACATGTGTGGACCAACTCCCAGAATTCCCAGTCAGCATTGCCAGTAAAGGAACATGACCTTGATAGAGATTTTGCAAAATCCATTCGTAGCACAACTGACTGGTGAAAATTATCTTCTTAAAAAACATAAGAGGCTCAAACACACACACACACACACACACATACACACATACCCCAATTCACTAAACTATGAAAGGAAGAATATACAGCACAGACATACTTGCATAATTCTATTATTATGGCCAATCTCAGTAAAAAAATAGTTGCAGCCATTCTCTGAAGTTGATTCTTTAGTTTAGTTTAGTTTAGTTTAGTTTTGCTTACTTTACTTTACTTTATTGTCATTGCACTGTGTACAACAAAATTAAATGTCATCTTCAGTGTACACTATAACTATAAAAACAAAACACAAACACACATAGGACAAAAAAACAAGGACAAGTAGGCTGAAAAACAGCTTCTATCCCAGGGCAATAACCATATTGAATTCTACGGCATAGTCCAATATCGGGTTTTCAATTTCAATTATATAGAATGTAAAGGATGTATGTTTGTGTTTTTATTTTTATAGTTATAATGTACACTGAAGACAGCATTTAATTTTGTTGCAGCCATGTGCAATGACACTAAACTAAACTAAACTAAACTAAACTTCCTTCATATTTTATACAACTGAATTGAAAACCCCTGATATTGCATTAATATTGCACTATACAGTAGAATTCAATATGGTTACTGCCCTGAGACAGAAGCTTGTTCTGGTCTACTTGATGGGGCTGGCAGAAATAAAAGCCACATGGAAAAGTGATGAAGAAGGGAAGAGGGAGGAAAGAAGGAGACACTTAACTAGCCAACCAGATCAGACAAATCAATCCTGACGATCAATGATGTGACAGATGTTGCAGCCAGATTGCCGTCACCTCCCACTGCTAATCTAAGAGCCTTACTAGCAGCGGCAAACACCATAGCAATGGCGTTCACCTTTCCTTCCCCCTTTCAATAAATTAGTCAGGAGGTAGGAAAATCCAATGTAGGTCATGGCCAGCCAAGTGCTAGACGGATGCTTCCATTAATCTTCTTTCATCGGTAAGCCCTGCTCGCTCACTTTCCCAGGCTCTCATCAGAAAGACCATTTGCGGCATTGTGTCACCTGCTCTTCCCCTTTCTTGATGAGTTGCAACATGGAGATGCAGGTGGCTCACAATGCGACCTCACAGCTCAGCATCATTCAGAACCTCTGGCCCTCACTATATCTCCCCATCTAAATTACCCCATCTAAAACTTAAAATTACCAAAACTTTGAGAAATGTGCTTGTGCTTCCCTATAAAACACAACATTTGTTTGATGTAGGTACATTATCGGACAGTCCAAGTGAGGGGTGTCAAACTCGCAGTCCGTGGGGCAGATGCGTCACACGCTGGCCACGCCCACCCCCATTTTAGCGAAGGGGGAGAAAAGTGGTGATACGTCACGTGATAACGTGACGACGCGGGTTTGACACCCCTGGTCCAAGTAATCTTTCAATGGCATTCAACCATCCTTACAGAATTAATAATTCCACCAGGATTACACCTAAATAAGATGGAGAAATGTGGGGTTTGGACAGCAGAGGTTACGTTCAAATTCCTGGTGACTTCCTTGGCTTGTTACCGCTTTGATTCAGCTAGTAACCTAAGAGTACTATAAATTGTGAGTATTAAAACAGGCAACATGTCTGTTCTTTGAACCTTCTTAGTGTTAAGGGTGGATATAACATTACGTACTGCTTTCCTGTATTCTCTCGTTTATTTCTTACAATTAACCAATTTAATTAGATTGTCTCAATAGCAATGCATAAAATTGATCTGCTTTTCGGACTAGATGTGTCGGCCGCAAGAATTGGTACCATTTTAAGAAGTAGCCACACTTGTTCAGTTGCCTCCCTATGACAAGAATAAAATTTTACAGATATTCCGTTTCTAATAACTGACCCTGCCAAGCAGCTGAGCATAAAGCATTATAAAACATTTTACAGAAAGGGTAGTAGCTTAATACCAAATGACTTCGGATGACTGAGCTCCCACAGTCCATCAGAAAATAGCAAATCAAAGATTTTAATCATCCTTTTTACAAACTGGAAGGAAAAGAATTTTGCCTAATGGTTCAAAATATTTCCAGACAACAGAGCCCAGGAATAAAAATACATTTAAAAGCCCACTCAGGAGGCATAAATCTGTGCTGTATACAGAAAAGAATCTATTTTCCAAATAGTTGGCCTAACAAAACTATAGCACCTTTCTACTAGATTTTAGGAAATATTCCAGAACATACATACATAGTTTAAAAACTAGGACTTCAGACTACAAATAACAACAGAAACAAATAATCCCTTCATTTTTTCCCCTCTGTATTTTGAAACCATACCTGAATAGAGACCGAATACAGAATTATCACTGGAAGGGACCTTGGAGGTCTTCTAGTCCAGCTCACCTGCTCATGCAGGAGACCTTATATCATTTCAGACAAATGGCCGTCCAGTCTCTTCTTGAAAACCTCCAGCGATGGAGCAGCACCAGTGCTGAAAGTCATTTTTTTTTACTACCGGTTCTGTGGGCGTGGTTTGGTGGGCGTGTTGTGGCTTGGTGGGCGTGGCAGAAGAATACTGCAAAATCTCCATTCCCACCCCACTCTGGGGCCAGCCAGAGGTGATATTTGCCGGTTCTCCGAACTACTCAAAATTTCCGCTACCGGTTCTCCAGAACCTGTCAGCACCTGCTGAATTTCATCCCTGACAACCAACTCACAACTTCTGGAGTTCCATCGATTAATGATTTTGACAGGAAATTTATCCTCAATTCTAGACTGGATTTCTCTTTGTTAAGCTTCCATCCCTTGTCCTCAGATGCTGTGGAGAATAGGTTGTCTCCCATCCCTCTGTCACAGCCTCTCAAATAAAACCGCTATCGTGTCACCCGTCGTCCTCTTCATTGAAGTGTAGTATAAAATGGTACTAACATGGGCACCCATCTGTGGGTGGGATCCCAAAAGTTAAGACGATGGGAATTAGTGGTCCCTGAGCAGAGGTGGGTTTCAGCAGGTTCTGACCAGTTCTGGAGAACCGGTAGCGGAAATTTTGAGTAGTTCGGAGAACCGGTAGTAAAAATTCTGACTGGCCCCACTCCCATCTATTCTCTGCCTCCCAAGTCCCAGCTGATTGGGAGGAAATGGGGATTTTGCAGTAACCTTCCCCTGCCCTGCCCACCACGCCCCGCCCACCAAACCATGCCACACCTACCAAGCCACACCCACAGAACCAGTAGTAAAAAAATTTGAAACCCACCACTGTCCCTGAGGTCCGAAAGGTTGGTGACTCCTGATCTAGATGACCTGCAGATAGAGGATATGGACAAGGCTGGACTGAGGAATTTTGACCAAATGGATGAGGAGGAGGAGGAAGTGTGACACTCATCCTGCTTTCCTTCTTCTGGGTCCTTGAGTAGGCCAAAAATTGAAAAGACAAGAGGCCAAATGGAATGTTGGAGCAGATGTCCTTCCTAGATGGAGACCTCTTATAGAGAATGAGGAACAAATAACTTCTCACCTCTTCGGAAAAGTCCTTGTGCTGTGTTTTAGGCAGCTCCTCATGATTTTCAGAAGATGCCAGCAACCGACATTCTTGGTGCAGTTATGAATATCAGATGCAGCTAACTTATCTGCTTCTTGGGACGGTAGCACCAGTTTTTTTGTGTGTGCCTTCCTACAGCTTGACAAACTGATATCCTGGCTTATCAGATTTGTTCCACTCACGCACTCTCTCTCTCTCTCAGCCCTAGGAAGAAGGCACTTCAATCTATTCCCTTTGTTAAAAACACTACCTGTATATGATGACGATCATTTTGCCTCTGACACAACTAAAATAGAGAAGACGAAACTAATTTTGTCTTTAAACGTGATGAATTTTTCTTGCGTTCTGTTCTGGTTCGCCGCAAACATCTGTCATACTTCTGCTTTAGCTTAGTGCATTTGATAAGAAGGAATCTATCTTTGTTAGAAGCCTTCGGCAAGAATGTTTCTGCCCTTACTCTCAGGTATCTAGCATCCAGGGAGTCGTCATCTGCCTTAATGTGTAAATTAATGGAAAGTTCTGACTTTTGTCCTTGAAACACATCTGGAAGTTCTCGGAAGCCTGGAGATGGTTTTGGTGTTATAATCATTCATAGTAGTCAGGCAGTGCTTTTAAGTACAGTTTCTTGGTATCATTGTTATCTATATTTTTCTGGGCTTGGTTTTTTTTCCTGTTGGTTTCCTCAAGCATATTTTAAAATGCAATTGAAGAATTTCAAACAAAATCCTGGAGAGATTTGTAACATTTATGATCTATGCCAAGGTTCGTATGCTGCTAAAACCTGACAATTTTAGTCTTGTGATAGGTAACTAACAAAAACAACTAAGACTCAAGAGTTACTCCCTTGATTTTCTATAGGTCATCCAGTGCAAAAAGAGAGTTAAGGAATGGTTTCAGGGGTGGGCTGCTGGGGGTTCGGGAGAACCACTAGCTAAGATTCTGTGCAGTGTGGAGAAACCGCAAATCCCACTCCTGTCTGGCCCCGCCTACCCTGCCCCTCCCCTCGCAGGAGTCCCCACGCGGCCCATTTTGGATGCAGGTAAGTGCAGGGCATGTGCAGAAGCTCGGGGAGGGCGAAAAACGGGCCTACTGGAAGTTTGGGAAGGCCAGGAACGGGCCTGCTTCCGGCCTCCAGAGGGTCTCTGGAGCATGGGGAGGCCGTTTTCATCCTCCCAAAGGCTCAAGAAAAGCCTCCGGAGCCCTGGGAGGGCAAAAACGCCCTCCCACCCCCAGCCATGGTGCAGACGGCTGACTAGGCCACACCCACCGTAGCCAAACCACCCAGCAACCAGGCACAGAATCCCTTTACTAAAATTCTTGAAGCCCATCCCTGAATGGTTTCCTGAAGTAGTTTAGGGTAATCCATTTTCAGAATCTTGCGGGAGGGAAACTGCATGCCTGTGTTCAGGAAACAACAGACACTGAGTTGGACCTGAAGGCAATTTTAGCAGTAGCTACTTTTAACCTGGCTCACAAAACAGTAACTGTGAGAGGAACCTTGGAGTGCTAGTGGACAATCACTTACATATGAGCCAGGAGTGTGTGGCAGCCGCCAAAAAAGCTAATCCAACCGTTAGTTGTATAAACAGAGGCATGGAATCAAAATCACGTAAAGTATTAGTACCTCTTTATAAAACCTTAGTAAGGCCACACCCGGAATACTGCATCCAGTTTTGGTCACTACATTACAAAAAAAAGATGCTGAGATTTTGGAAAAAGTGCAGAGAAGAACAACTAGCATGATTAAAGGCCTGCAGACTAAAACACGTGAAGAATGGGTTGCAGGAATTGGGTGTGACTCGTCTATAGAGAAAAGAAGAAGGGGTGACATGATAGCAATATTCCAGTATTTGAGGGGCTGCCATAAAGAAGAGGGGGGTCAACTTATTTTCCAAAGCACCAGAAGGCAAGTCAACAAATGAGGGTGTTGTGGTCTGGCAGCAGCCTACGGAGCTGGCAATGGAGTCAGACAGTGATGAGGCTGAGGTGAGGCCAGGGCCATCGGGAAGTGAGGTGCGGACTCCAGACCCTCCAGAGACTGATAGTAGTGAGGCAGAGGAACAGGAGGAGCCTGTTCCTAATGCACACATGAGAAGAGCTGCCAGAAGGCAAGAGCAACTCAAGCAAAAAGGACAACTCAGGAGTAGGGTCAAGAGATGATTGGCCCCTCCCATAAGGCTTAAAACAGACCAGCACTGGTGTTCGGCCTTTGCCGGAAAACAACGTTGTAGCTGCATCTTCTGCTCCGTCTTCTGCTTCATCTACGTCTTTGTGGCTTCTGGACGTTTGCCAGGAAGGGCCTTTGGCAGTTTGCCTTATTGGACTGAGGTTTGTGAGATAAATGAGGAATTTGTGTTGGGAGGCATTTGTTTTACTTTGAGTTGAACGACGCTGGGAATGAAGTAGTTCTCAGCTGTTCGAATAAAGTTTGTTTGTTTTTTCACGGACTGAGTTTCTTACTACCTACTTGGGCCTGGGTCACAACAGAGGGATGGAAACTCATCAAGGAGAGAAGCAACTTGGAATTAAGAAGAAACTTCTTAACAGCGAGAACAATTAACCAGTGGAACAACTTGCCTCCAGAAGTTGTAAATGCTCCGACACTGGAAGTTTTTAAGAAGAGATTAGATAACCATTTGTCTCATTGTAGAGGGTCTCCTGCTTGAGCAAGGGATTGGACTAGAACAGGGGTATAACGTATTGAAGGTTTTTGTTCATTTTCGGGTCCAATATTCCTAATAAAAACAATTCAGGTTTCAAATCTATTTTTTGCTTTGCAATTTCTTCCAACCATTTTTGAAGTTGAATTTGACATAGTGCTATTTTCTCATTAACAATGAGGAAGTGGGGTTTGTTTGTTTTTACATTTTCCAATTTAACACACAGCCTCGGGACTTCCTTGGTAGTGCTGTTGCTCAATTTCAAAGACTTTCCAAGAAAAAGAAGTCTATGTTCATTTACAGAATGGGAATCTAAAAAAATGCATGAAAAATGCTGTAATTGCACCATATTTCTTACAAAATGCCACAGAAATATTTTCATTACTATCTGCTATATTTCAGTCTCAAATTCTTCTATTAACTTTCAGAGCTGATGAATTCTCAAGAGTTTGTCATCCAACTGGCAAATTCTTTGCATTCTCCTTCAATCAATTCCTCTCAAGGTGGTAAGATGGCCGAACTCTATGAGGCCTTGCTCGTTTTTCAATAAGGTAGCTCTGGAAACCATGTCAGCATTTTTTTTTAAACCATCACTAATAATAGCAGAGAATTCTAAATAATGACCCTTCAAATTTTGGAGATATTCCAAATACAGCTCCAAGAGACCCACTGAATTAAAGGAGGAAAGCTACTGAGTGGCAGCCAAAGCATATGTTGCTTTTTCTTAGGGCAACCACATCTCACATTAGTAAGGAAAAATGTAATTTATGGTCAGAACGGGCAAGATAAAAAAAAAAACAACGCTGTGATAAAGGTTTTCATGACTTAGAGCAGCGTTTCTCAACCTTGGCAACTTTAAGATGTGTGGGCTTCAACTCCCAGAATTCCCCAGCCAGCCTGTCGTGTCCTACCCCCACTCTGACGAACGAGTCAAGGAAGTCCGTAACAAATTTGGCAACGAAGCCTCTGCAGCTGCCAAGTTCCTTCGAGGTTTATCAGGGCAGGCAGGAGTCCAAGTTGTTGACTTCAGCGATAGGGTCCGGTATCAGCAAACTAGATAAGACTTTGCTTGACTCAAGGTTGGAATGCCAAAAGCAGGTCCTTTATATAGGCTGTGGGGTGTGGCTCCATGAATCAGCATTTATCCAGGCCTGCCCCACCCTTCCTTCTGCTGGCGTCGCCTCTCAGATCTCCGGAAGCGAGGGTCCTCCCACACTGAATTGTCTTCAGCTGGATATGCTGTCAGCGTCTGGGAAAGGGAGGGGTCAGAGGGAGCAGGCCTGGGTAATTCTACCACCTGGCTGGCTTCCTGCTCTGAAGGCTGAGCCAAAGGAACACACGCTGTATGAGTGAGGTTTATTGGGCTTCTCCTTTCACTCCTTGAATCCTCTCCAGGCATGGGGCCAGGGCCGGGGGCTGGAGTCATGACAGGCTATTCATCTTCATTTATCAGACTCGGAGTCTGATAAAAGGCCCGGTTGGAGACGGGAGGGGCCCGGCTGAGGAGGGAGGACGAGTCACAACACAGCCGGACCTCAGTTCCAGAACCAAGCATACATTTAGCAGGCATAAGATACAACTGATACACCCAGACAGATCTTATTCTATGGCACTCAGACTTTCTGCTGGCAATTGAACTCATGGCCCCTCACGCTTTAGATGACTAAGATCTGACTATCAATACCAGTCACATTGTTCCTGTGGTTAATATAACTGAAAACACCTACAGCAGTGATGGCAGAACTTTTCGGTACCAAGTGCCCAAACCTGAACGTCCGCACATGTGCATGCATGCACACGTGCCAGAACACCAAAAACCCGAAGACCAGCTGGCCAGCCTGGCCTTAACCCTAACCCTGAAAACGGCTTGAAAAACGGCCCAAAACAGCCAAACAACACAGATGCGCACACCGAGCACCGGAAACCCAAAGACCAGCTGGCTGGCATGCACATGTCTGTGTTTTGGCTGTTTTTCAGGCCGGTCTCAAGGCTGGTTTTGGCCAGAAAAACAGCATGAAAACAGCTAAAAAACCAGCCTGAAAACGCCTCGGAAAACAGCCCCCAAAACGGCCAGTTTTTTTGCTGTTTTGGGGGCCTTTTTCAGGCCTTAGTCCGGTACCCGCAAAGACCAGCTTGCCAGAAATCAGAAGAGAAGCTGGCAACCCACAGAGAGAGCTTTGCATGCCATCTCTGGCATGCATGCCATAGGTTCGCCATCACAGCCCTACAGGGTATTCCCCATATATCTCATATATATAGTTCCCCATGTACCTTGATGAAGGTATCTTTTCTTTTATTTATTTATTTATTAGATTTTTATACCGCCCTTCTCCCGAAAAGATAAAAGACAGCCAAAAAGATAAAAACTCAGAATATATACAATTAAAACAAAAAATTTAAAACAGAGCATATTAGAAAAAGGCCGACATTAAAAATTTAAAAATTTAAAAAATTTAAAAACCCTAACACAATAAAACCCCAATTAAAATTAATAAAACTATTAAGCCAGTCCCGCTTGAATAAATAAGTATGTTTTTAGCTCACGGCGAAAGGTCCGAAGATCAAGCACTTGGCGTAGGCCAGGGGGAAGTTCGTTCCAGAGCGTAGGAGCTCCAACAGAGGAGCTGTTTATGTACACTGAGAGCATATGCACCAAGACAAATTCCTTGTGTGTCCAATCACACTTGGCCAATTAAAAATTCTATTCTATTCTATTCTATTCTATTCTATTCTATTCTAAATAGTTCAACTCTGGAATCCTTCATTAAAAGGCTGGGAAAATCCTGCCATAGATTTTGGAAGGCAGCTTGGGAAAAAACACAGCACTAACCTGCAGTGAAATTAAACCCTTGATGTTTTAAAACCTTGTTCAAGTTTAAAACACTTGAAGAAGCTAGACACAGTTTATAAACTTAATTGCCGTGATTTGGCTGTTCCAAGAAACCAATTATGATTTTTTTTTTAAATGATATTTCATCACTTAGAATAAGGAAATTGAAATCTCCTTATTAGTACAATGGAGTTAAAGGCTGAAACATATTCCAGTATTCATTTCTCTGCAGATTCCTGGGCAAAACCTACAGTATTTAAATGCACACACAAGCTCGGTCTGAAAAGGAAGGATAAATTAACTGTGATGGTTGACACTTGTTTCAAAAGCGTTCTATTCATGTGTTTCAATGTTGATGTCACTACTTTTCATCAACAGACACAATTCCCAATATATCTAAGCTGCCAAATTTCTCAGTTAATTCATGAGAAACGATGGGGGGGGGGGGGAACTACTGTCATGACAATAATACAAATGGAATGACACAAATGCACAGAAAATCGCCTACTACAAGGGACAAATGTAATGGAAGTTTCTATGACTTAATATCTACGGAGATTCTCAGTCATCCAGGTCATGGTTGTCCCAAGGGGGCTTTTTCAAGAGGCAACTGAACTTCCTCGTTGTTGTTTTTTCTTTGAAGACGTCTCACTTCTCACCCAAGAAGCTTCTTTTGCTCTGAGCTGAAGAAGCTTCTTGGATGAGAAGCAAAATGTCTTTTTAAAAAAAAACAAAAAAAAAACCTAAAACCAGAAAGTCCAGCTGCCTCTTGAAAAGGCACCTTTGGGATTTCTATGACTTAAGTACCAGATGGGAAAAATTAAAGTACTTCTCATGCCTTGGTGCTCTCTGAGCTTGCTTGGTTTTGGGTTTGTTTTTTGTTTTTTTGGTTTTTGAAGACGTTTCATTACCAAACTAAGTAACATCATCAGTGCTAGCATTACCCTACTTTCATAATGAAAGGTCTACAAGAAAACAAGCACGCTCAAAGAGCACCAAAGACTCCTCATGTCAACCTGAGCTACAAATATCCTCTTTTAAAGCTGTTCTCCCTCTCAAAGTCCAAAATATATACAGTGTGTGTGCGTGTGTACTTTCACACTTTACACACACACAACACAACAACTGACTCACACACAATGTAAAAGCAGCTGCAGTTCACACATCCACAAAAAGCTCAAAAACCAACTTTCACACTTTACACACACACACCACAACTGACACACACACACACACACAAAATGCCACATACAGCTTTCTGAGATTTTGTGTGTTTGTGTAGTTAGAGTGAAACACTACAGAAACACACCAAATCTCAGAAAGCTGCACAAATATTTTATTTTATTATTTTATTTTATTTTATTGTGGACTTCAATTCCCAGAGTTCCTCAGCCAGCAAAGCCAGCCAGCATTAGTTGATCACTGAGGAAATAGATTAGCTAAGCAACTGATTCTGTCTGGGCTGAAAGTGAAACTGCTTTCGGGCTGGGAAAAAAGCCATGCGTTCATCAGTAATCAGGTAAGTGCCTTAGAATCTCTACTCTTACTTGTAGCAAACATACTTTCTACAAGTAAGAGTACAAGTAAGGTTCTGCTGATGAGGAACTCAGGTGAGATCGCCAAAGGAGACTTTAAATTTTTTTTTAAAAAAGTTTAAAGTCTCTGCCGATCTCAGCTGAGGAGTGGGATCATCAAAGGCTTTTTTTTATTTTTAAAGGCATGTTTCGGCTGAAGCAAAACCAGCTTTTAAAAGTTTTTAAAAAACAAAAAACTAAAACCAGAAAGTCCAACTGCCTCTTGAAAAGGCACCTTTGGGATTTCTATGACTTAAGTATCAGATTGTCAGATGGGAAAAATTAAAGCACTTCTCATGCCTTGGTGCTCTCTGAGCTTGCTTGGTTCTGGGATTTGTTTTGTTTTGTTTTTTTGGTTTTTGAAGACGTTTCATTACCAAACTAAGTAACATCATCAGGGCTAGCATTACCCTACTTTCATAATGAAAGGTCTACAAGAAAACAAGCAAGCTCAGAGAGCACCAAAGACTCCTCATGTCAACCTGAGCTACAAATATCCTCTTTTAAAGCTGTTCTCCCTCTCAAAGTCCAAAATATATACAGTGTGTGTGCGTGTGTACTTTCACACTTTACACACACACAACACAACAACTGACTCACACACAATGTAAAAGCAGCTGCACTTCACACATCCACAAAAAGCTCAAAAACCAACTTTCACACTTTACACACACACACCACAACTGACACACACACACACACAAAATGCCACATACAGCTTTCTGAGATTTTGTGTGTTTGTGTAGTTAGAGTGAAACACTACAGAAACACACCAAATCTCAGAAAGCTGCACAAATATTTTATTTTATTATTTTATTTTATTGTGGACTTCAATTCCCAGAGTTCCTCAGCCAGCAAAGCCAGCCAGCATTAGTTGATCACTGAGGAAATAGATTAGCTAAGCGACTGATTCTGTCTGGGCTGAAAGTGAAACTGCTTTCGGGCTGCGAAAAAAGCCATGCGTTCATCAGTAATCAGGTAAGTGCCTTAGAATCTCTACTCTTACTTGCAGAAAACATGCTTTCTACAAGTAAGAGTACAAGTAAGGTTCTGCTGATGAGGAACTCAGGTGAGATCGCCAAAGGAGACTTTAAATTTTTTTTAAAAAAAGTTTAAAGGCTCTGCCGATCTCAGCTGAGGGGCGGGATCTTCAAAGGTTTTTTTTTACTTTTAAAGGCATGTTTCAGCTGAAGCAAAACCGGCTTTTAAAAGTTAAAAAAAAAAAAACCTCTGCTGATGGTGCGGCTCAGCAGAAGTAGGGGGTGGGGCCAGGGATTTTTGCTACGGGTCCTCCGAACCAGCAGCCGCCATCGCTACCAGATCGCGCGAGCCGGTCCAACTGGGGGCATTTCACCCCGATGTATAGCCTTGTTTTTGAAGCAAAGCTAATTTGTCAATCCATGATGTGGCGCTTTTTACAGATGTTGGACTTAAGACTGCCAACAGCAACAGTAATAATTAGGATTTATATATCTCAGAATACTCAAATTCTCTGTGTTGAGATTTTCCTCTGCATGGACTTCAGCTGCCCAAGATTTCACACAGCATTGGAAAGGAAGACAGAAGTTTGTAAGGAGAGGCAAGGAGAAAGACAATTCCTACCATATTTAAGTCCTTGCCTTCCTAACCGAATATCAGGCTAATGATGGCATCCACTTTGATTTATTAATTTTATTTCATTTCCAGCACAAAGACAGACGTATTAATTAGCGTCTGTAATAATCCCACCACAGAACAAACATTGCTTGCAGGTTTCCATGTGCAGCTCAGCTGATCCGGTTCAAAACAACTGATATAACTTGGTAAGTGTAGGAACAAAAATACAAGTCAGAGTTTGAAAACCTTCCTAATGCACACCAAGAATAAAAACCCAAGATAATTATAGCAAGATTGCTCACTCATTTAAAATCCAAGGTGAGCATAAACTGACTTCATTAATTATATGCTTTTGCTGGCAACCAGTGAGAAGTGGGAGCATTGGAGCATCAGCCTTCTGCTTGGGTATGATTAAGCTAGAATTCTCGTTAAACTGACAATATGTGATTGTGCACCCAGCAATTCTCAGGGACATACAAAACAGCAGCTGGAGACTTTTAAAAATTTACAGTGCTGTAATTATTAGTTTGAAGCCAGTTGTACAAAGCACAGGGCCTAAGCATAATTTTATTCATATTATAAACCATTACTGCGCTCACCCCTACATAGTCAAAAAGCCATGGGGCAATTATACCCATCACCCCAAAAGAAGTTCAAATGAAACAACACTCCCAAGACAGCTGGGCTAAATGGATTCTTTCAGGCAGTGATGAAGGCAATAGTAAGATATAATTATCTTCAGCAGATCCCCATCAGGTTTCATATAATGGTTCAATAAAATAAGAAATATTGGCCAACACCAAGTTCTGACATTCTGTAAAAACAAAAATTCAAATCTACAAATTGAGTTCATCAGTTTGTGGTCACATTACATCGTATCGCCAACAAATGTTTTTGACCACCACATTACAAAAAAGATGTTGAGACTTTGGAAAAAGTGCAGAGAAGAGCAATTAAGATGATTAAAGGCCTGGAGACTAAAACATATGCAGAATGGTTGCAGGAGTTGGCTTGGGTAGTCTAGACCAGGGATCTCCAACCTTGGTCCCTTTAAGACTTGTGGACAGCCAGCAAAGCTGAGGAACTCTGGGAGCTCAAGTCCACAAGTCTTAAAGGACCAACTCCCAGAGTCCCTCAGCCAGCAAAGCTGAGGAACTCTGGGAGCTCAAGTCCACAAGTCTTAAAGGGACCAAGGTTGGAGACCCCTGGTCTAGAGCTTGTGGACTTCAACTCCCAGAGTCCCTCAGCCAGCAAAGCTGAGGAACTCTGGGAGCTGAAGTCCACAAGTCTTAAAAGAGCCAAGTTTGCAGACCCCTGCTCTAGAGAAAAGGAGGACTAGGGGTGACACGATAGCAGGATTCCAGTATTTGAGGGAATCAACTTATTTTTCCAAAGCACCAGAAGGCAAGACAAGAAACAATGGATGGAAACAAATCAAGCAACCTGGAATTCAGGAGAAACTTACTAATAGTGAGAACAATTAACAAGTGAAACAACTTTCCTTCAAAAATTGTGGTGCTTAATCACTGGAAATTTTTAAGAAAAGACTGGATAACCACTTGTCTGAAACGGTATAGGGCCATGACGGCAAACCTATGGCATGTGTGCTCGAGATGGTACGCAGAGCCATCTTTCCATGCACGCAAGCTGTCGCCCAACTGACCTGCAGCTGCGCATGCACGCGCACCCCAGCTGGTGTTCGGGCCTTCAGTGAACATGCGTGCAATTCAGGGGACCCAGCTGGTCTTCAGAGCTCTCCTGCGCATGCGCGCGTTTGTGCATGCACAAAAAGCATTGTATGTGCAAAAAGCGCACACACATGCGCAGATGGTGCAATTGTGTGTGCGGCGCATGGGGGAGCTGCACAAAACCTGCGTGCATGTGCAGATGTCGCAACTGCGCACACAGTGCACAGGGGCATGTGCGAAAGCTGTGCGCAAAGCACATACCTGTTTGGCATTCAGTGAGTAAAAGGTTCGCCACCACTGGTATAGGGTCTCCTGCCTGAGCAGGGGGTTGGACTAGAGGACCTCCAAGGTCCCTTCCAGCTCTATTCTGATTGTATGGATTGTATTGTAAACAAGGCAGGACAAAAGTACATCTATAAACAAGCTGCCCGATCATTCAGACACAGAACAGTTGGAAGCAGTTTAGACAAAACTGCGAAACATGCCGTAGGCTCATGAAATTAATAATGCAATTTGATGCCCTTTACTTTATTCCCACGCTAGATTCCGGAGGGGAAAAAAAGCTAAAGCTAAAACTCCCCCTTTTTTTTTTTTGATTGCATCCATTTAGATCTTTAGGAAAGAAGAAAACTTGGTTGGTTTCATTCATGAAAGTCATGGGATCAAAGGCTCACCCTCGAGAGCAGAGTATCTTTATCTGCTGAGAGATTAATGAGCTTCCTGATGCATTTTTTTTTGGTTCTTGGTAGAATCTACTTAACCTTTCAACAACAAAAAAAGGGAGATCTTGATTAAAAGTAGGTTCTCATGGTGATATTAAACATGCGTCACATTTTATTTTAATCCAACAAGAGAGATTCACAGGCAAGGGCAATTTTGTGGCACTTAAACTAGGCTTCCCCCAGGTAGCGTATTCCAGATGTGCTAGATCACAGTTGTCATTAATTTTCAGCAGGTTTACTTTAAAGCATAAATGAGAAGGGGCAGGGGATGGATTCCCAGAGCTCTGCATTATCCGAGCAAAGCCAAAACTATTCCAATGCTTGGAATGCATTACCTGACTTTGTGGTCTCTTCTCATAACCCCAAAAGTTTTATTAAAAATCTATCCACTGTTGACCTCACCACATTCCTAAGAGGACTCTAAGGGGCGTGCATAAGAGCACAAATGTGCCTACCGTTCCTGTCCTATTGTTTCTTCCCCTATATATACATATATGCTTATACTACCTTGTTTCTCCTCATATATATGTTTATATATTATATAATCTTTTGTGTTATGCTTGTTATGCTTGTGTATATTGTTATGACAAAATGAAATAAATAAATAAATAAATAAATAAATAAATAAATAAATAAATAAATAAATAAATAAAAAAATAAAAAAAAAAACGGGGGGAAAAGCTTGATGCACAGAACTGAAAATAAGCATTTCACGCTACAAAGCCAGCACCTTACTCTGCAGCCAAATTCAGCAGTGACTTCTCTCCCCAAAAATCACGTTGTCCAGGTAAAGTCTGGGGTAAAATCTGGCATGCTTTAATACTGTTAATATTTAATATTTAGGTATTAATTTAATATTAACATTTAATAGTTTAATGTTGTTAATGTTAATATTTAATAGTTTAATACTGAACAGGAGATTGGACTAGAACAGTGACGGCTAACCTTTTTGCCTGCCAAAAGCGGGGGGGGGGGGGTGCGGGGGAGTTGCATATGCCCATAATTCAAATACACCCATAATTCAATGCCCCCCCACGCCCCTCCCTCCCGTGCACGCATGTGCAACTACCTCGCACGCCCCTCGCTTTTGGCATGCAATGACGAAAAGGCTACCGGTGGGCCCAGTAGGCCCATTTTTCGCCATCCCCAGGCTCCAGAGGCTTTCTTGGAGCCTGGAGAGGGCGAAAACGACCTCCTCGCCCCCCGAGGCCCTCCGGAGGCCAGAAACGATCCGTCTCCAAACTTCCGGTGGGCCCAGAAGACCCAAAAATCAGCTGGCCGGCGCACACATGCGCTGTTGTGCCTCGCTCGTCCCCCTCTCCGCAGCCGGGCCCCTCTCATTTCCTGCTATCTCAGCAGGAGACTGATAGTGCAGAAGAATGTCCTGGCATGCCTCCAGCCCCCAGCCCTGGCACCATGTCCAGACAAACCGAGCAAACAAACCTCCCCTCGATAGCATGTGCGCCTGAAGCCAGCCACGAGCTGGAATTGCCGGCAGCTGGGGACGAAACGATGCAGTGGATAGATCCACGTTTCCGGAGAATGGAAAGGCGACGTCAGCAAAAGGAAGGAAGGGGCAGGCCTGGATAAGTGCTGAGTCATGGAGCCACACCCCATGGCCTATATAAAGGATCTGCTTTCTGGCATTCTTTGAGTCAGGCAAAGTCTGGGCCGCGGTCTGGCTCAGGCTGTAAGAAGCCTATTATTAAACACAGCTGCTTGCAATTATTGCAAGTTCAAGTCCCACCAGGCCCAAGGTTGACTCAGCCTTCCATCCTTTATAAGGTAGGTAAAATGAAGACCCAGATTGTTGGGGGGGGCAATAAGTTGACTTTGTATATAAAAATACAAATAGAATGAGACTATTGCCTTACACAATGTAAGCCGCCCTGAGTCTTCGGAGAAGGGCGGGATATAAATGTAAATAAATAAATAAAAAAAGTCTAATTTGGATTGCTGAAGTCACATCCTGGTCTCCTGCCTGCCCTGAGAACTCTGACAGAACTTTGGCAAAGCTGCAGAGGCTTTGCGGCCACACTTGATACGGACTTCCCCGACCCGGCCGTCAGAGGAGGAGTGGGACACGACATGCGCGCTGGAGCTGAGCTAGGGCAATGCTCGTGTGCCCACAGATATGGCTCCGCATGCATAGATTCGCCATCACGGGACTGGAAGGTCCCTTTCTAACTTTTATTCGATTATAGCACACTTCAGCCACTGGGGCTGTCATGCAAAATTTTGTTGCATGCAACAGGACAAACCACAGATTGCTCCTGTTTCTTTCAAAAAAATAAATAAATCAGTGCCCATTTCTAAAAATAATGACTGTCAAGCAATCTTCTCTTTAGTTTTTTTCCCCCCTGTGGGCTAGGGGTGTCAAACTCAATGGATCCGGCCTGCAGGGTGCTTAAATCTGGCCCGCGGGGCCATCCTGGAAATATCAAAGGATCAGCCCGCGGTCCATTTTCAGCTCCATGTCCATTTGCAGCACTCTGCCAGTCGAAAAGAGGCCGCATGGAGGCCCCGTGAAGCAGAGGTGGGTTTCAGCAGGTTCTGACCAGTTCTGGAGAGCCGGTAGCGGAAATTTTGAGTAGTTCGGAGAAGCGGTAGTAAAAATTCTGACTGGCCCCACCCCCATCTATTCTCTGCCTCCCAAGTCCCAGCTGATTGGGAGGAAATGGGGAATTTGCAGTAACCTTCCCCAAGGAGTGGGGTGGGAATGGAAATTTTACAGTATCCTTCCCCTGCCATGCCCACCAGGCACGGCACTCCCACCAAGCCACACCCACAGAACCACCAGTAAAAACTTTTGAAACTCACCACTGCCGTGAAGCCTCCATGCTGCCCATTTTTGGCCGGCAGAGTGCTGCAGGAGGCTTCCATCCTGTCTCCCGCAACTCCACGCCGCCCCGCCAGCCCAGGGAGGAGAATTACAATGCTGATCAGGCCCTCAAAGAAATCCAGTTTGACATCCCTGCCCTAGGCGGTCTTCTGCAATGAACAGGTGCAAATATTTGATCCCTCCTCCCTTCTTTCAGGTGGGATGCAAACCCCGCTCTGTGGAGTTTGAAAGCACGCACAACACTGATCCCCATTGTAGGAAGCAGCTTCTGCCTCCAGGATTCCACATAAGTCTGGCATGGAAATTAACAGACATAACAAAGAAACAGTATTAATCATCCACTTTTTATTCAGCTGTGATTCATTAAAGCTGATTAAGAAGCACACTGTCTAAACCCTTTCCCTACGGGTATTGTTGAAGAAGGTACAAGAACTGTAAGCTTGGATTGGGTATATTATAGTCATGTATAATTATGGAAAAGTTTTGATCTTTGATGTTTCTCCTGTGCGAATTAGGACTATGCAAAGATTTTGAAGGAGCTGCTGTATAAGATTTGGTGGTGCAGATAAAGCACCTTTCTTGGAATGGTGGAGTGGCCTAGAGGTGGAACTTCCGCCTCACAATCTGAAGGCTGTGAGTTCGATCCTAGGTAGAGGCGGGTATTTCTCTCTCTCTGGGCACATTGAGAATATATCTCCTGAACAAAACTCCGTATTGGTGACAGGAAGGGCATCTGGCCATTGAATAACTCTGCTAGCTCCAATCAGTTGGCCAGACTCCACCCTGCAAGGCAGGGATGAAATGCTCCCGATTCGGACCAAATAGCACGATCCGGTAGCGATGGGGGACAAGGTAGTTCGGAGAACCAGTATCAAAAATCCCTGCCCCCCCCTGCCACCGCCCATGCCTCGCTGTTCCTCTTCTCTGTCCCTGAAGCTCTCAGTGGTGATATAGCTGCAAATGGCCTTAAATGACTGCCTTTGAAGCGCCGCACTACAGCTGATCAGCATTGTAGGCGGCTAGTACACCGGTGCCTCTATTTTTAAAGAAGGTAGACCGGTGCCTCCCAAAAAAAGGCAATTGGTAGACCGGTGCCTCTATTTTTAAAGAAGGTAGACCGGTGCCTCCGAAGTTTTGTATACTTTATTATTTTTATTATTTATTATTATTGGCCATGCCCATTCAGTCACCTGACCACCAAGCCACGCCCACCCACTAAGCCACGCCCAATTAAGCCAACCGGTAGGGAAAATTTTTAGATTTCACCCCTGCCGCAAGGGATTATGGGGTCATTAAAAGATGATGATGATGATGATAACGTCCCTTTCTTCAAAGTGTGGAAGGAGCTATAAACTTTCAGGGGTGTGTGTGTGTGTGTGTGTGTGTGTGTGTGTGTGTGTGTGTGTGTTTCCCAAAGCTTTGAAAGTTATTGCTTTGCTTCACTGGCACATTTAACACAGACGCAACTCAGAACATCTTTTCAAAGCAACCACGTGGGTTTTGTAAATGGCTCAACTTCTTTAATGTCCCAAAGAGAGATACATTATTCCTATGAATGTTCTTTATCGACCACTTCTTTTGAATGTTTGGCCGACCCCTACAGCAATGCATCACGAGTCCCCAATGTTACACTATCCAGATCAGATAAGGAACTACAGACAGCTCAACCTCAGATACCTAAACGTCAATCATCCAGAACATTTGCCAAAATGGCTGTTCCAAAGTCCAAGGTTCAACTCAGCCCAATCCATCTATCCTGCATGATTTATGGAGCCACTTAAGATGGGGGGGGGGATTGAAGCTGGATGGGAAGTCGTCATTCAGAGCAATTCTTCTCAAAAAAGAAACCTGCCTTCTGCTTAATAATATAACTCAAACGGGGAAACGGAACTGAAAAAGGCTTTTTTCTGAGGTCCTCGATTTTTGCAGCAAAAGCCTTTCAGAGAACCCACCCAGGCAAACTGAAATAATCGAATAAAATAACATTAAAAAAAAAATAACAACCAGCAGGCTTGTTGTCTTTCCAATGACTACAATGGAGCGGGGTGGAGGTGGGCAGCAGTGATGAAATCTAATTTTTTTTTACTGCTGGTTCTGTGGGCATGGCTTGGTGGGCATGGTGTGGCTTGGTGGGCGTGGCAAGGGAAGGATATTGCAAAATCTCCATTTCCTCCCCACTCCTGGGGGAAGGATATTGCAAAATCTCCATTCCCACCCCACTCTGGAGCCAGCCAGAGGTGGGTATTTGCCGGTTCTCCAAATTACTCAATATTTTCGCTACCGGTTCTCCGAATTGCTCAAAATTTCCGCTACCGGTTCTCCAGAACCTGTCGGAACCTGCTGGACCCCTGGGTGGCAGTATATTTAGTAGGATAGGAAGGATCATTACTTCCAGATATTTTGGACGAGCCCCATCCAAGGTTAACAAAATGGTGAGGAGACCCACAGAATGTTTCCTGATCATCAGACTTTGCTTGTGAATTCAAAACACAAGGAAGTATCAATCGCCTTACTCTTGCTGGCCAACCATTCACCACACCATTTAAGGTCCATTTCCAAAACGATTCTCTCTCTCTCTCCCACTTCTTCACTGATTGATTGAATAAACCAAGGATATCAAACCCGATTTCATTGAGGTTGTGTTTGACCTTGGAGGTGGAGTGGGGGAATGGGTGGGTGAGGGGTGTGGTCAGTTCGATATCACTCATGTCGGTGGGAGGCGGCACCTGTGGTTGTCAAGTACTAAGACAGGACTTCCTTCAGACCAGGGGTGAAATTCAGCAGGTTTTGACAGGTTCTGGAGAACTGATAGCGGAAATTTTGGGTAGTTCGGAGAACTGGCAAATACCACCTCTGGCTGGCCCCAGAGTGGGGTGGGAGTGGAGATTTTGCAATGTCCTTCCCCCTGGAGTGGGGAGGAAATGGGGATTTTGCAATACCCTTCCCACTGGAGTGGGGTGGGAATGGAGATTTTGCAGTATCCTTCCCCTGCCACGCCCACCAAGCCACACTACGCCCACCAAGCCATGCCCATGCAGTAAAAAAAATTGAATTCCACCACTGCTTCAGACCCTCCCTCCCTCTCATAATTTCCTTCCTTCCTTCCTTCCTTCCTTCCTTCCTTCCTTCCTTCCTTCCTTCCTTCCTTCCTTCCTTCCCTTTTCTTCTTCCTTCCCCTCTTTCCTTATTTTTCCTTCCTTGCTCTCTTCCCATCTTCCCATCGTTTTATTTGTCTTTCCTCTTTCCCTTTCTTCTTTCCTATCCCTTCTTGCAAATTCAAATGCAAAAGGGGAAACATTTCTCCTTTCGTTTTGTTTTTAGTTTGTTCTGCTAGCCCTCCGCCAGCGAAAATGGAGCTGGGGGCAGCACGTTTTTCCTGACAGAGGGCTGCAGGAGGCAGTCATGGCTGAAAACAGAGCCAAAAAGGGTCGCATGCGGCCCGGCTCGCCCAAGCTCCATTTTCACTGTCAGAGCACGGCAGGCCAGCCCTTTGCTGTTTCCAGGGTGGCCCGCGGGCTAGATCTGAGCACTCCACGGGCCACATGTGGCCCACAGACCTTGAGTTTGACACTCTTGGAATAAACTGATAACTCTACCAAGTTTCTGCAGAGCTTCTGTTGCCCTTCTACTGCCTAATGATGCTGTAACAACAACTCTACGTTGGGATACCTGCTACAGAAGTCTCAAAACCATGTGTGTGAGAGCCAAGAGAACCTTATAATGAGAGCACAAGAGATGTCCTCCCACACACCGTTTCATGCGACGCTTAAAAGCTGGCTGCCCTTTCCTTTCAATACATCTTGAGGAGTATTGATTGTTTAATTTTAGTATTGCTTAGTTTTAATTTCTTGCATGCCAACTCAGAGGCATTGCTATGAGATAGATAGCGTAAAACTAAATAATAAAAGAACATAAAATAAAATTCCATCTCCTCAAAAACAAAAGAAGAGATACCTTCTTATTTTCTGGACCACCATTTACTGCCTTGAAATTGCATTTCCCTCTTCACGGCCAGAATGCCATTGCAACATATCCCATGGTGCCTCCCAATAGCCAAGAGAGGGCTCGACCCAACCAATCGACTGACCTATGAAGTTGACCACCTTATCTTGGAATATGCGATCTACGTTAAGTTCGCTCTGCAGAGTTTCTCATTCCAGTCTTACCTTTCTTCCTTCTCTTTCCATGTATGAACATAGAGCACCGAACTGTTTACATAAAATCCTGATCTGCCCATCAAAAATTCTGTGGCCTCTCTGGATCTTGCCGCCGCTGAAAGATCCGTAGGATTTAAAAAAAAATAAAAAATAAGATGGAGATCCAGGGAAACCCAGCAGAAGCACCATGTGGAGGAGAACTGTCCCATTCTTTCCATTTCTGCGCTCTGGAGATCCTTGTTGTGGTCTGCCAGCAGCCTGCGGAGCTGGCAATGGAGTCAGACAATGATGAGGCTGAGGAAGAGCATGGGCAAATCCTGGAGGCTGGGAAAAGCCCGGATGAGGGCTGTGTGTCGGAGGCTGAGGTGGAGCAAGGGTCATCGGAGAGTGATGTGCGGACTCCAGAGCCTCCAGAGACTGACAGTAGTCAGGCAGAGGAACAGGAAGAGCCTGTTCCTAATGCACGCATGAGAAGAGCTGCCAGAAAGCAAGAGCAGCTCAAGCAAAGAGGACAACTCGGGAGTAGGGCCAAGAGATGACTGGCCCGTCCCATAAGGCTTAAAAGACCAGCAACAGCGTTTGGGCTTTGCCGGAAAACAACATTGATAGCTTCTTCTTCTTGCATTTATTTTGTATTGGTGTCTTCTGACACCAGAAGAAAGGCCTTTGGCAGTTTGCCTAATTGGCCCAAGGTTGGTGATAGGACTGAGGAGTTTGTGTTGGGAGGAATTTGCTTTAATTTAGTTGAACTACACTGAGAATGAAGTAATTCTCAGCTGTTCGAATAAAGTTTGTTTGTTTTTACACTGACTGAGTTTCCTACTACCTGCTGGGGCCTGGGTCACAACAATCCTCCCATTTGTATTGGTGGATCTGTGTGGGGGCATCATGACATTATCACACACATGACGCACAATGGCAATGGTACAAATGACATCATGTCACATATGACATCACCCTGTTTTGTTCTGGTCTCCTCTTGCTAAGTGACAACATTCATCATGATAGAGCCATATGGATTGCCAGAGATGGCAATCAGAGCCCTCTCTGTGGGCATGCACGCTGTCGCCAGCTGCTCTTCTGGTTTATGGCACACAAGCTGGTCTTTGTGGGCGGTGGAGCACTTGAAAACGGCCTAAAAACGGCCAAAAAAATGGCCAAAAAAAGCCAAAAAACAGGCCGTTTTTTGGCCGTTTTCAAGCTGTTTTCAAGGCTATTTTTGGGCTGTTTTCAGGTCGATTTTGGCCCAAAAAATGGCCTGAAAAATGGCCAAAAACGTGTGTGCCAGCCAGCTGGTCTTCGGGTTTCCGGCGCTCCGAAGTGCACACATGCATGGGCGTTCCGGTTTGGGCACTCGGTGCCGAAAAGGTTCGCCATCACTGTGATGATGATGATGATGATGATGATGATGATGATGATGATGATGATGATAATAATAATAATAATAATAATAATAATAATAATAATAATAATAATAATAATATTTTAATTTGTATACCGCCCTTCTCTCGAAGGACTCAGGACGGTTAACAGCCATATAAAAACAACAATCAAAACATACACAATACAAATAAAAACAATAACTAAAAAACTTATTTAAATTTGGCCCAATTATTAAAATACATTTAAAACCCTAAGAACTAATTTAAAAATTAAAAACCCATAAAATCATCTAAAATCCTATGCCAGTCCTGCGCGAAAAAATAAGTACGTCTTAAGTTCGCAGCGAAATGTCCGAAGGTCAGGGAGCTGTCGAAGTCTAAGGGGAAGTTCGTTCCAGAGGGTAGGAGCCCCCACAGAGAAGGCCCTTCCCCTGGGGGCCGCCAGCCGACATTGTTTGGCTGACGGCACCCCAAGGAGTCCCTCTCTGTGAGAGCGCACGGGTCGGTGGGAGGCACAATAGGGGAAAGTAGTTCCAAGGAGTTACCATTGTCAACTGAGGGACCCTGTACGGGGATCAAACTGGGACAATTTCATGGAAACAAATGGAAGAACCAGGTCAGATTCCAGCCTACACAGACTCTCAAGTGACACTGATTCATGCAGGGCTTTGAAAATTTCCACATCCTCACTAAAGCGTTGCATGGAAATTAGACATATGAAGGTCAGATGATTTTTATTTCCCTGATGAGCGAATTCTTCTCCTAGTCTCAAAGAAATGAAAGCAGGTTTCGGAGCACCTTCAGAAACACGGACTTCTCACATACTCTAAGCCTGAGCATTGCCAAAGAAAATGAGTTCTACGGCACAAAAACCTTTTCACAGACTGCACAACTCCTACAATTCCTTAATTGTAGTTCCTAAAGTTCCTACAGTCCCTTAACTATGTGACAGATCCACAACAAAAAATATAGCTCAAACTTAAAATTAGATATGGAAAAAATAAACATTTTCTAAGCTGGCTTTATGGATATGTCCATGAGGTTTCCTTGGGAAAACTGTTGTTGTTGTTTTTTTGTTTTTTGTTTTGCCATTGCCTTCTGCTGGATATTTCTTCTAACTTCCCATCAACAAAGCATTCCTTGGCTGACCTAGAGGCCTTGTATCCATGGACTAATTGGGTTTTCTATTGCTTAAATCTGAGATTGGCAAACAGAAGACCTGAAATAGCATCTAACAGAGTTGTGCAAAGCCATGTTGCATACCACTGAATGAATATGAGATGACTATACAAGGTGTAACCCATAACACACGAGTTTTTTTTAAAAAAAAGAGTATCTAGAATCCAGGTATATTTTTATGTGGCAGACAGCAGAACAACAGAAAAGGGGGGGAAAAAGTTATTCAGCATGGTTTCACAATTCAAATATAGTTTTTGAGTGCTGATCAGGGGTGAAATCCAGCAGGTTCTGACAGGTTCTGGAGAACCGGTAGCGGAAATTTTGAATAGTTCGGAGAACCAGCAAATACCACCTTCTGGCTGGCCCCAGAGCGGGAAGGGAATGGGGATTTTACAGTATCCTTTCCCTGTAGTAGGGTGGGAATGGAGATTTTGCAGTATACTTCCCCAGCCATGCCCACCAAGCCCCGCCACGCCTACTAAGCCACGCCCACAGAACCGGTAGTAAAAGAATTTGGATTTCACCACTGAGGCTGATCAACATTTCTGTCTGATTAGCCGGACAGAAATGTGGCAATTCTGTTCATGAACAGACGCAGCTCAAACCCATTCTGCTCGATTTCTCCTTACCCGAAGCTGAACAAACCATAGTTTAAAACTCAAAGACTTATTTTCCTCCCAAATATGGCTTCCTTTTTCCGGTCTCTGGTGTGCTTGGGAGAGGCGAAAGGGAATGCACAATGCAATATTTGTACAGGGGGAAAGGACAAGATACAGAAATGTATTCAGCTGCTTCTGTTAAGAATCCAAGCCAATCAGTTAGCTTAATGTCTATGGAGATTCTCAGTCATCCAGATTATGGCTGTCCCAAAGGTGCTTTTTCCAAGAAGGCAACTGGACTTTCTGGTTTTTCTTGGAAGACGTTTCGCTTCTCACCCAAGAAGCTTCTTCAGCTTCTTCTTGGGTGAGAAGCGAAACATCTTCAAAGAAAAACCAAAAAGTCCAGTTGCCTCTTGAAAAAAAGCGCCTTTGGGATAATCAGTTCGCTTGTTTCCAGGCCAGAATATTTCAACTACAACTTACTGTCATTGCAATAAGGGTTATTATAAAACACCCAAAGACTTTTAGCTACTACCACAGGAGGTTGGTTGTTGTTGTTGTTTTAAAAAAAGAAGAATAAGCAATAAGTAAAGAGAGCAAACTACAAATGCCACTACTCCTTGTTACAGGTCTGCAACAGACCACACAGATAAATTGGTTTTCAAGAAGATTCAACCTGTAATTGCAACCCTCATGGAAACTAAACTCTGATATAATTTTTCAGGCAGTTTATTTTCCTCTTTTACTTTCTGCTTTCTTTTTTTCGTAATATGCATGAACAAAAACAAATAACAATAAAGTGGAGGCCTTAGTATTACGTGTTATGCTTTATAAACCTTCATTACACAGCAACGATACTTAATGCATTTTGTATTAAACACTCAGCTTTAAATATATCATTTAAGCAATATCATGTTCGTTAACATTAATATTTCAAAAAAACACCGTTAATACTGTAATATACATGTCCAGTTCTCAGAGACGGCCTGGACCAATCCCTGCAGTTTTCTTGGCAAGGTTTTTTCAGAAATGGTTTGCCCACTGTTTCTTTTCTGGGTCTGAGAGAAAGTAACTTGCTCTAGATCACACAACTGGTTTTATGCCTAAAGTCGGGCTAGTTCCCCGGTCCTAGCCTGATGCCTCAAAATGTCTGTCTGTTGCTCGGCAAAGATAGAAATAAGAGATACAGGTAATCCACAACTTACAATAATTCATTTAGTGACTGTTGTGGCCTGCCAGTGGAGCTAGAAGCAGATTCGGACAGTGAGGTGTTTGGGGAGGAACATGGGCCAGTCCTGGAGTCTGGGGAAGGCTCTGATGTGGGCTCTGCATCGGACGCAGAGAGGGGGCCAGGGCCGTATGCCAGTTATCAGCTGCCTTCAGAGTCAGACACCAGTGAGGCAGACGAACAGCTGGAGCCTGTTCCCAGTGTGCTCATCCGCAGAGCTGCCAGACGAAGGAAACAGCTAAAGAACAAGGGTCGACTTGGGAGTAATGCCACAGGTGGACGATGAATGGCCCCTCCCAGAAGGAATAAAAGAGGAGCGAAAGGGGAGTGGAGTTTGCAGGAGACGATTAGTTCGCCTAATTGGTTTGTGACTCTCCCGAGACTCTTTGCCAAGTTTTGAAGATATCGGCCTGGCAGCTCCCCAAACCAGATAAAGGTCTGTGACTGTAAATTCTCCCTTGAAAGATTTTGCTGAAGATGAATGAGAGGAATTCACTGTTTGTTTAATAAAAGGGGTTTTGTCGGGAACAGGATTCTGCTTCGTGCTTTTTGGGGAAGCCTAGGTCAGAACTGTGACCGTTCAAATTACAACAGCACTGACAAAAGTGACTTATGACCATTTTTCACAGTTAACACTTTTGTAGCATCCCCATGGTCATGTGATCAAAATCTGGCGCCTTGGCAACTGACTCATATTTATGACGGTTGCAGTGCCCCAGGGTCACGTGATCGTCTTTTGGGACCTTCTGACAAGCAAAGTCAACGGGGAAGCCAAATTCACTTAGCTACCGTGTTACTTATTTAATAACGGTGGCGATTCACTTAACAACTGTGGCTAGGAAGGCCGTAAAAGGAGGCAAAACTGACTTAACAAATGTATGACTTAACAACAGAATTGTTGGGCTCAATTGTGATCGTAAATCGAGATTAGATTAGATACAGATATTGACAGATATCAATCCAGAAGGGAAAAAATGTTTTTTATTTTTTTATTTTTTTTATTTTGAATTTATATCCCGCCCTTCTCCGAAGACTCAGGGTGGCTTACACTATGTTAAGCAATAGTCTTCATCCATTTGTATATTATATACAATTACTTATTGCCCCCAACAATCTGGGTCCTCATTTTACCTATCTTACAAAGGATGGAAGGCTGAGTCAACCTTGGGCCTGGTGGGACTTGGACTTGCAGTAATTGCAAGCAGACTGCATTAGTCTGCTGAGCCACCAGAGGCCCTTTTTTAAGGGAACATGCAGAAGCGCGTTCAAATTTGAACAATGCAGCCTATATATAATCTACAAGGATTTCCAGCAGAAATTTGATTTTTTTTTTAACCTTCCCAAATGCATGAGTAATGTCTGCTGGTGGACATCCACATCCCAAAAGAGGAGAGATCCTGACCAGAATGGGCTCCGCCCCCAAAACAAACCACAGTTTTAAGGCCTATTCACTCTGGACAATGCATATTGCACCCCAGTCTGACTGGAGTTATATGCAATCAACCAGATGTTCTAAGTCTTGTGGATTAAAAATGGCAGCATCATTGTAGAAATCTGGAAACGTTTTTTTGTGCCCTGTTCAGAAAATTCTCTCCTTCTGGGTTTCTTTTTTTAAATATTTTCACTATATTTTAAGTACAAGTAATAGAATAAAATAGAATAGAATAGAATTTTTTATTGGCCAAGTGTGATTGGACATACAAGGGTCTTGGTGCATATGCTCTCAGTGTACATAAAAGAAAAGATACATACCGTATATACTCGAGTATAAGCCGAGTTTTTCAGCACATTTTTTGTGCTGAAAAACGTCCCCTCGGCTTATACTCGGGTCTATACGGCTTATACTCGAGTTTTTTTTTTTTAAGCCCCTCGGCTTATACTCGAGTATATACGGCTTATACTCGAGTTTTTTTTTTCTTTTTTTCACATTTTACCGGACTGAAGCCCTGCCGGTGCAGTGAGAGGGCGGGGCGGGGGAGCCGCCAGCCTTCTCAGCTGAGGGAGGGAGGGTTTCCCCAACCGGTAGGTGCCTCATTTCCCACCCTCGGCTTATACTCGAGTCCCCAGTTTACCCCAGTTTTTGGGGTAAAATTGGGGACCTCGGCTTATACTCGGATCGGCTTATATTCGAGTATATACGGTACATCCTTATGATTTATATTGATATAATGATCATCAATTGTGTTGTAAATGTTGTACCTTGATGAACGTATCTTTTCTTTTATGTACACTGAGAGCATATGCACCAAGACAAATTCCTTGTGTGTCCAATCACACTTGGCCAATAAAAAATTCTATTCTATTCTATTCTATTCATCAAGGTACAACATTTACAACACAAATGATGGTCAATATATCAATATAAGTCATAAGAATTACCAGCAACAAAGCTACAGTCATAAGTGGAAAGAGATTGGTGGTGGGAACGATGAGAAGATTAATAGTAGTGCAGATTTAGTAAATAGTTTGACAGTGTTGAGGGAATTATTTGTTTAGCAGAGTGATGGCGTTCAGGAAAAAACTGTTCTTGTGTCTAGTTGTTCTGGTGTGCAGTGCTCTATAGCGTCGTTTTGAGGGTAGGAGTTGAAACAGTTTATGTCCAGGATGTGAGGATATGTTACAGTATATTATTGGGTATAGTGTTATTTATATTCTTAACCAAAGATTATTGGTTTGATAATTTTAAAACTTAATAGATAAGAAAAAAGTTTATGTCAATATTAATTATTACTTCTGGGATGTTTATGTTAATGAACATAAAATTGCTTGAATGATATATTAAAACTGAAGGTAGTAGACAATTGTAAAATGCATCAAATTACAGGGAATTATCTAATAGCAGCATTTCTTAATTTAATTCTAATATTCCTTTCCCAAAATACTTGGATTCTTTATTTCAGGCAGTAAAATGCATTTGGCCAATCTTAATATGAAAAAAAAAAAATCCAGTACTTTCAAAGAAAATTAAAGATCAAATCAGAGGGTAAAATATGAATGTTATATATTACTACACTAGAACAACATATATCTTTTATACTAAACTGAATCTTCTAATATCTATATAGTAGGATTAATGTTGGCTTTATTTTTACAGTTACATATTCAATGACAAATCCTTTGGGAAAAAGCTGTAAATCTTCCAGGATATAAACTTCTCCTCTTTCTAGCAATAATTATTCAGGACCTTTTAAAAGATTATGCAAATTGAGAGGATAATAATTTTTGCCAGGGGCAAAAAAAAACCCCCAAAATATTTAAATACAACCAGAATGGGTTGATTAAAGTTGCAGGTATTATTAATAAAGAGAAACAGCAGGTGATCCAATATACAGGTAGTCTTCGACTTAGGACCACAATTGAGCCCAAAACTTCTGTTGCTAAGTGAAACATTTGTTAAGTGAAATTTGCCCCATTTTATGACTTTTCTAGTCACAGTTGTTAAATGAATCACTGTAATTATTAAGTTCGTAACACGGTTGTTACGTGAATCCGGCTTCCCCGTTGACTTTGCTTGCAAGGTGGCCGCAAAAGATGATCACATGATCCTGGGACACTGCAACCGCCATAAATATGAGTCAGTTGTCAAGCAGCTGAATTTTGATCATGTGACCGCGGGGATGCTGCAACGGTCATAAGTGTGAAAAGTGGTCGTAAGTCCACATTTTTCAGTGCGGTTGTAACTTTGAACAGTCATTAAACGAACGGTTGTAAGTCAAGGACTTCCTGTGATCGTTCGCTATTTGGAGGCTAGGAGGGGGGGAAAAAAAACTTTCCATTTTTCTCCTTTCCAACCCAATGTAATGTTGGAAATCAATTATGAAAAGGGATTCAGGATTAAAACGGCTAGGATGGGACAAACTAATGAAAAACAGAAAATTGAAAATAAGCCAAGGTCAGACCAGGATTGCAAAGGAAAATAAATCCAGAAAAATCCTGCCTCCTCCCTTGTATCTCTATGGGGCCGGAAGTGATTTGGGATGCTACCGAGTGTCCCGGAGTTTTTCAATCTTGGCAACTTTGATGGGTGAACTTCAACTCCCAGAATTTCCAGATTGCATGTTGACTGAAGAATTCTGAGAGTTGAAGTCCACCCATCTCCAACACTTATCTTAACGTTGCTGAGATTGAGAAATATTGGGCTGTTTCATTCAAAGACATTCTGTCTCCTAATCATGGGGCCCATAGCCCACCCTGTGATTCCCATTACACCTGTACATACAAACACACATGTAAGGAACAGATACACACCAATAACATATATGTCTGTTTAGACCTTGAGGAGAAAGAATAGGTAGAGACCTACACATCAGAGGTGGGTTTCAGCAGGTTCTGAGCAGTTCTGGAGAACCAGTAGCGTAAATTTTGAGTAGTTCAGAGAACGGGTAGTAAAAATTCTGACTGGCCCCACCCCCATCTATTCTCTGCCTCCCGAGTCCCAGCTGATTGGGAGGGAATGTAGATTTTGCAGTATCCTTCCCCTGGATTGGGGAGGGAATGGAGATTTTACAGTATCGTTCCCCTGCCACACCCACCAAGCCATGCCACACCCACTAAGCCACGCCCACAGAACCAGTAGTAAAAATAAAATTGAAACCCTCCACTGCTACACACATAAAACATGGCACTACTGAAGCAAATACAGATTTTACAGATTGAATACTCCGCCAAGGCAATGATCTGTAAGATGATCTAATCAACCATGAAGTATTTGCAGGATATACCAACAAAGGTTTTATAATGGGTTTCACAATCCCCAGGCATAAATATGACTAAAAATTTGTGGGAGAGCTCAAATATGGAGTGTAACACACTGACCCCTAGAATTATTTCTGAATTAGAAGAATTTTGCAAGGAAGAGTGGGGGAAAAAACTTCTATAGGAATTAGCTTTTTGCTATCTACAGGAAATATCTGGACATTTGTATCCATGGATGTGATGATTGTCCAAAAGTTGGCCACCAAAGAAGAAGCAACTCATCACTGAGGAAAGTATGCAGTGGAGTACCCCAAGGCTCTGTTTTAGGCCCAATACTCTTCAACATCTTCATCAATGATTTGGGACGAGGGGATAGATGGGGAACTCATCAAATTTGCAGATGACACCAAGCTGGCAGGAATAGCCAACACTCCAGAAGATAGGCTCAAGATACAGAAGGATCTTGACATTGGGCGCTATCTAACAAAATAAAATTCAACAGTGAAAAATGAAAGGTTCTACATTTAGGCAAAAAACCCAAAATGCAAGGTACCGTATATGTGGTACCTTGCTCAATAGTAATAACTGTTAGAGGGATCTTGGAGTCCTAGTGGACAACCATTTAAATAGGAGCCAGCAGTGTGCAGCAGCTGCCAAAAAGACAACACAGTTCTGGTTTGCATAAACAGGAATAGAATCAAGATCACATGAAGTGTTAATACCACTTTATAATGCCTTAGTAAGGCCACACTTGGAATACTGCATCCAGTTTTGGTTGCCACGATGTAAAAAAGATGCTGAGACTCTAGAAAGAGTGCAGAGAAGAGCAACAAAGATGATTAGGGGACTGGAGGCTAAAACATATGAAGAATGGTTGCAGGAACTGGGTATGTCTAGTTTAATGAAAAGAAGGACTAGGGGAGACATGATAGCAGTGTTCCAAAATCTCAGGGGCTGCCACAAAGAAGAAGGAGTCAAGTTATTCTCCGAAACACCTGTGGGTAGAACAAGAAGCAATGGGTGGAATCTAATCAGGAAACTAAGGAAACCCTACACCACTTCAGACAGATGATTATCCAATCTCTTCTTAAAAACTTCCAGTGTTGGAGCATTCACAACTTCTGCAGGCAAGTTGTCCCACTGACTAATTGTTCTTGCTGTCAGGAAATTTTTCCTTACTTCTAAGTTGCTCCTCTCCTTGATTAGTTTCCACCCATTGCTTCTTGTCCTGCCTGCAGGTGCTTTGGAGAATAGCTTGACTCCCTCTTCTTTGTGGCAGCCCCTATTTTAGAGTCTTAGTATCCTTCCTTTTGGAAGCAATATTGTGCATCTTTTTCTATAAAAAGCCATCACTAAAAAGTTAACAGTAAACTTTACTGATTTTCTTTTACTACTGTAAGGAATATCCTATCACCAGTACTTTCCATATCTGCTTGATAATCATATGTAGATTAAAGGTAAAGGTTCCCCTCGCACATACGTGCTAGTTGTTCCTGACTCTAGGGGGCGGTGCTCATCTCCGTTTCAAAGCCAAAGAGCCAGCGCTGTCTGAAGACGTCTCCATGGTCATGTGGCCAGCATGACTCAACGCCAAAGGCGCATGGAACGCTGTTACCTTCCCACCAAAGGTGGTCCCTATTTTTTTCTACTTGCATTTTTACGTGCTTTCGAAACTGCTAGGTTGGCAGAAGCTGGGACAAGTAACGGGAGCTTACCCCATTATACGGCAGCACTAGGGATTCGAACTGTTGAACTGCCGACCTTTCGATCAACAAGCTCAACGTCCTAGCCCCTGAGCCACCGCGTCCCTATATGTAGATTAGTCAAATGTATATCCATTTATCACCAATCAAAGCAACCAGATTAGCAAATCTATCAGCAGTACTGCAAAATCTTGATGTTGTTTACAGTGGAATAATGATTCATTTAATTCTTTCAATTTATAATCCACAGTAGGAGTTGTAGAGTTTCGGCTCTTAATAGTTTAAGGTTTCTCCACCTTTAAGATGTGTGGACTTCAACTCTGGGGAATTTTGAGAGTTGAAGTCCACACATCGTAAAGCAGCCAAGGTTAAGAAACACTAACTTAAAACATTCCAAGGCTATTTTTGAACTGTAAAACAATGTCTCGCCCTTGTATTTTACCTACAGTAGCTTCACAAACACTAAAGTGGAAAAATTGTTCCAAGAATCAGCAAAAATAAAAATAAAAAAATGGCTATGCCTTCTTTTCATCACACTTCTTTGGTTCTCCTTGCTTTCTCCTTCTCGCCTAATGGCATTGTATTTTATGTATAATTGTAAAATTTTTAAGGCTGCCCGACCCACAACAATTATATTATAACCATCACATTTGGAATATTAAGATGGCTCTTATAAATTGAATGCCGTCGAATTAAGCTGTTTTTCAACTTGTGAGTTCCCTGAAGAGTACCGTATTCAAGAGAGTTAATTAAAGAAAAAGTGCATACTTTTTATGCTCGAGAGATTCCAATATTCTTGCACTGGAAAACTAGAGGAATGAAGATGTAGTTTGAATTCTTTTGCCAGAGATCTGTACTGCATATTAAACCTACTGGTTTCTCTGACTGATTTCTTTGGCAGCCAAGTTTGCATTGTAGTTCAAACGTAATGAATTGGGCTGCAGATTTTCCTCCAGGTTTCTAACAGAGCCACTGTTAGAAAAAAAAAAAAAGCACAGGGGAATCTTTTTTTAATAGCAGTGCATAAAACACAAAAGGCTGTTCCCATAATGCACTTAGGAGATCTTGACAAATGCAATGAAGTCACCGATTCAGAGCAGGGAGGGCACCACTTCAAGGGAGGGTGGAAAGGGAACAAAAGGAGAATGAATCATGGCATGATCATGCAACTTCTAAGGCACAGCCAAGACTGCCAGCAAGGAGACAATCTTGAGATCTTTCCAGGAAGGAGGAGAATGGTCATCAGGCAACATATAGCAGGCACCGGCAACATACAGCAGGCAAATGGGAAGACCAACCATGACCTCAAAGACCACAGACGACCTCTAGTCTGTCTTAGCTGAGCTTCAATCAGACAATAACAAGCCATGGGCATTTGCGAGAGGTAGTTCCTCATCTAAGTAAGTCAAAAATATTGGAAGAAAGCAGCTGCAAATTGTGATTTCCTTCCCCCCACCCCCAAAAAAATTTCTCCACCTTGGCAACTTTAAGATAGGTGGAATTCAATTCTGGGGAATTCTGGGAGTTGAAGTCCATACTTCTTAAAGTTGCAAACACAGCTCTAGAGCAGGGGTCTCCAACCATGACAACTTTAAGGCTAATAATAATAATAATAATAATAATAATAATAATAATAATAATAATAATAATAATAATAATAATAATAATAATAATAATAATAATAATAATTTAATTTTTATACCGCCCTTCTCCCGAAGGACTCAGGGCGGTTAACAGCCAGATAAAAATACAATACAATATACAATAAAACCCATTTAAAAAACTTATTCAACATTGGCCAAATTAAAACTATATAAAACATAATATAAAACCACATTTAAAATCCAATTTAAAACCCGTGTTATGCCAGTCCTGCTCGAAAGAATAAATACGTCTTCAGCTCGCAGCAAAAGGCCCGGAGATCAGGAAGTTGACTGAGTCGAGGAGGAAGCTCATTCCAGAGGGTAGGTGCCCCCACAGAGAAGGCTCTCCCCCTGGGGGTCGCCAGCCGGCATTGTTTGGCTGACGGCACCCTGAGGAGACCCTCTTTATGGGAGCGCACCGGTTGGCGGGAGGCATATGGTAACAGAAGGCGGTCCCGTAGATATCCGGGTCCTATGCCATGGAGCGCTTTAAAGGTGGTAAAAGCTGCCTGGGGAATTCTGGGAGTTGAAGTCCTCCAGGCTTAAAGTTGCCAAGGTTGGAGACCCCTGCTCTATAGAGTGGTATTCAGTCTTCAGGGAATGTCTTCTACACCAATGGTTGAACTGTTTCTACAATCTGTCCACACTACAAAACCCTCTGCATGGCACAAAGGATTCTGGGAAATCAGGCACCTGCTCTTAATACAGGGCTGCTGGGATCACTCAGAACCAGTTTGGCCTAGTGATGAAGGCACCAGGCTAGAAATCTAGAGATGTGTGCTCTAGTCCCATCTTAAGCATGGAAGCGGGGTGGGTGACCTTGAGCCTGTCTGTTGCGTCTGCGCCCCCCAAGCTGGGCTTTCTGCCAGAAAGTGACTTGGAAAGTGAGGGGGAAGGGCCGTCAGGACTTACCTCGGGAGCACCGGCTTCCCTGGCTCAGCTCCAGGAGCCAGAGGCAGGCCAGGTGGAGGAGATAACGAGGCCTCCATCCCCTGACTCTTCCCCCCCCCAGGCCATGCCTCCAGACCCAGATGATGGCCATCAGGCCTGGCTGGACCCTAGGTTTCGTAGGCAGGAGAGGCGGGAACAACAGAAGCAGGGGTGGGGCAGGCCAAGGAAGTGCTGAGTCATGGAGCCACACCCCACAGGATATAAAACCAGCGAGGGCTGCTATGCCTCTTCGTAGCAGGCAAATCAACTGCTTAACTAGAGCTGAAGTACTGTTTGTTCCTGGGTGACTCATCGGCATCAAGGGAGATAACAGAGTCACTTGGCAGACGCTCGCTAGTTTGCTGCCAGAGCTGATAGTGCCGGCTAATTAAGCCATCGCTCGGACGGAGGCGAGGGGGGACAGAACACTGTCACACTCATTCTCTCTTCCCAGCCCAACCCACCTCACAAGGTTGTGAGGAAAATAAGAGGAGGAACGAGTATGTTAAATTTATATTTATCGACAAAGAAATAATGGGTATAATAAAGAGTATTAGGTATCTTCACGGCCTCAAGTTATTTATAAAAAGACAGGATAATAATAAATATCAATCAAGCAATCAGAATAGATCATCGGGCGTCAAACTTGCCACATCACGTTGATGTCACGTGACGTATCGCCACATTTTTCTGCCTTCGTGGAGCTGGAGTTGGCGTGGCCTGTACGTGATGAATCCGGCCCTCAAGCCACCAATTTGACACCCCGAGAATAATGTATTTGTTGTTTCCTAATGACTCCTAGTACAGTGATGGCTAACCTTTTTGCCATCGCGTGCCAGGGAGGGGGGGGTGTCGCGCACATGCATGCCAACACCCATAATTCTATGCACCCCACCCACACACATGCGCACGTGAACCCCCCCCTCCCGCCCTGGTCCTGGCACACGATGGCCAGGTGGACCCTTTTTTTCTCTCACCTGACTCCAGGGCCTCTCTAGGAGTCTCCGGAGGCTGAAAACATCCAATCCCACCAGAAAGTTGTCAAACGGGCCATTTCTGGCACTTGGAGGACCTCCGGGGTGGTAGGGAAGGCCGTTTTTGCCCTCCCCAGACTCCTAAAGAGGCTCTGGAGCCAGGTGAAAGAGAAAAACGGACCTTCCCTATTATCTCAGGCCCTACGGAGACAGGAAACAGCCTGTTTCCCTACTTCTGGTGGGCCCAGAACGCCCAAAAATCAGCGCTCAGCTCGCATGCTCACCGATATGGCTACACATGCCACCTGTGGCACACATGCCATAGGTTCGCCATCACAGTCCTAGTAACTGGAGCAGCTTCCCTCTGTGTGAGGGGGGGGGGGAATCTGGCAAACCATCTTCCCATATGGGGGGGGGGGGGAAGGAATCTGGCAAACCATCTTACAGAGAAGCTCATTCATCACTTCCCATCTTTTGCTGAGAAGTCTCCCAGTAAACCAGGATTCCCCAGAATGGGAAATACACATTAATACACTTATTAGATGCCAATCCAACAAATACTATGGCCATGCAATTTGCTTGCAGAAGTACGCTGTAAAGAAGACATCGGTAAGATGCTTTAGCCAATTTCTTTAGAGGAAGTAAGGTGCTTTAGCTAATTTCTTTAGAGGATATTGGAGACTGGATTATGTTAGTTCTTTGAATGATACAGAATTCCAGAATGTGCAACAGGTGTTAATCCAACATGAAAACAACAACAACAACAGATTCCAACTTGAGGAATACAAAGGCCTTTTTTCTGTCTAGGAGGGGATTTAATTGTTCACACTGCATTCTAGAAACTGGAGCATACATCAAGCTTTATTCTCCCTGCATAAAGATCCAGCTTTGTCCGTTTTCCCCTCAGAGAAATAATGTCAACGCTACAGATGGCAAAGCGTTGGATTTCTCTATGATGGGGACATCAGTGAGGGAAAATTCCCATATCCTGTTTTTTGCCTGCTCTGGTCACAAGAAATATGTTATATTATGGCCTGTGTTAGAAATAAGGCAGGAAGAAAACACACCGAAATACGGAAGAGTTTTCCCCCTAAATAAATAAAACCTCTCGGAGGATTTCAGTTGCAACAAGATCCAGCAGTACTTCCCAACCCAGAGAACATTAAAATGAGTTTCCTCATCTCTTCCCTCTTTTCTCCAGCCCAGCAAAGTAGCAGAGACACACCTTTGATACCCTACTATGCGAGGCAAGGCAGGATGGCCCCAAAAATAAAACTAAAGTGCAATTTTTTTTATTTGCATTTATATCCCGCTCTTCTCCGAAGACTCAGGGCGGCTTACACTATGTTAAGCAATAGTCTTCATCCATTTGTATATTATATACAAAGTCAACTTTTATTGCCCCCAACAATCTGGGTCCTCAAACCTTATAAAGGATGGAAGGCTGAGTCAACCTTGGGCCTGGTGGGACTTGAAACTGCAGTAATTGCAAGCAGCTGCTGTTAATAACAGACTGTCTTAGCAGTTTGAGCCACCAGAGGCCCTATTCACCTTGGCCCCCTCCTGCTCACCCTCTTCGGAAATTAAGCCAGGAAAGATGAGATAAACTTTGTTTTCCTCAAAAGAATATGAGTCACTCACAGATTTCGTCTTACTAAGTGGATCTATTCTAGCAGGAAGTAGAGACGCTTCTCATATAGGGAAATTATTAGGCCTACTGTATCTATACAGTACTACTACCCTAGGTTATATCTACTATAACAATTGTTATCTCCCACATTTCAGAACCTGCATGCAAAAATAAAGGTTTTACTTTATTTATGAAAGGATCTCTCTTCCTTTTTCTTAAGCACTTTTAACAGAACGGAGCTCCTGGTAGCAGTTCCGTCACCCTAATTCAGCAACTAGTGGCCAGTGTTTGTTTCTTTCTTTTTTTGCATGGCCACAATGATGGGCACTTTGGAAACTAAAGCCAGATACAACTGGGCAGCTCGCACGCCTGAATCATCCATCAATCCATCATCAGAATAAAGAGGGAAGGGACCATCGGAGGTCTTCTAGCCCAACCCGCAGGAGACCCTATATTATTTCAGACCAAGAGGAGACCTGTTCCTTTAACAAGAGTGGAGAGGCAGAATTTTTTCCCCCCCAGGTTCTTTAACGCAGAGGTCCCCAAGCTTGGCAACTTTAAACCTGGCGGACTTCAACTCCCAGAACCCAGCCAGCTTTGCTGGCTGGGGACTTCTGGGAGTTGTAGTCCTCCAGGCTTAAAGTTGCCAAGGTTGGAGACCCTTGCTTTAAGGAAATCCTTTTGCACTGAAGCAGAAAAGCTACAAAGGGACAGTTGCTGTGCAAGGCGGGCTCCCACCTTAAAGGCCTCCAGCACTTCACAGGTTATGGGGGGGGGGTGAGAACCGAGCCCCTGAGCATGTGAAGAGGGCTTCCGAAAAAGGAGGATCAGCGCAGAGAAAGCGGTGGCGGCGCCCCGGAGCGTCTGCATTTCTGCAGGCAAAAGCAAAGGCTGCGACTTTCTCTAACCAGGGACGTCTCCGGGTTGCCTCTTCGCCCCCACCCACCCACCCACCACCGGCGGCTGCTGCTGTTGCTGCTTTCCCTCTTTGGCATGGCCCACCGGCCACTCACCGAGCCCACTGATCTCGTGGCGGAGGCTAACGCGGGTCCTCTCCTCCACTATGGC